>NW_020664419.1:74712604-74742826 GCF_002925995.2 Terrapene triunguis
CCCCTTCTCCACCCTAACTCCGCCCCCTCCTCCCTTCCACTCCCAGCCAGGGGGAAAGGGCTGCCCCAGTGCTACCGGCTTCAGGGTTTGCTGGGCAGCCCTCAGACCCTGCGCCCCCAGCCAGCGCTTCCCCAGCGCAGCTGGAGCCCGGGAGGGGAAGCGCCCAGCCGGGGGCGCAGGGTCTGGAGGCTGCCCGGCAAACCGTGAAGCCGGTAGCGCTCGGGCTTTGGGCAGCCCCTATGCCTCCGGACCCTGTGCCCCCAGCCGGGCACTTCCCCTCCTGGGCTCCGGCGGCGCAGGGTCCGGAGGCACGGGGGCTGCCCTAAGCCGGTAGCGCTCGGGCAGCCCGGCTCTTAAACAGAGCCGAAGAGTCGGGGAGGAGCAGAGCCGCCATTTTCCCGGACATGTTCGGCTTTTTGGCAATTCCCCCCAGACGGAGGTTTGACTGCCGAAAAGCCGGACATGTCCGGGAAAAAGAGGACGTATGGTAACCCTACCCAACACCAGGATACAAAGAGAAAAGCAGTTTTGAAATGGGCAGCAAATCTGAAAACATACAAACAAAAGAGGTTAAAAACAGCAACCACCAATAAAAATACAATATAAACAGTAGCTTCAAGGCCAAAGTCTAGAGATTAGCAGAGCAATCAAGGAGTAACAAACAGCTTTAAGTCTTTGAAATAGTCCAGCAATCAACCAACCACTCTAGAAAGATGATTTAGAAGACAACCATTATGAAAGGAGGATTCTAATTAACTGACAATGACAGCCATAGATCCATGCTGGATGGGATTTGTTAATAAGTGTCAATTCCATAAAAGCAACTAACTACATATTTCCAGAATGGCAGGTCATAGCAAATACAGCAAAATTTTGCTGCCCACCCTCTCCCCTAATTTGCATACCAAATATGGCTATTTCCACTTGTCAGCAAAGTTCTGTTATTGCAGTGTTGTAGTGAAGTCTCATTACTTTTATTTTAAAAAATTAAAATTAAATTAAATTAAATTAATGGAGATAGCCTATCTCCTAGAACTGGAAGGGACCTTGAAAGGTCATCGAGTCCAGCCCCCTGCCTTCACTAGCAGGACCAAGTACTAATTTTGCCCCAGATCCCTAAATGGCCCCCTCAAGGATTGAACTCACAACCCTGGGTTTAGCAGGCCAATGCTCAAACCACTGAGCTATCCCTCCCCCCAAAACTCCGATGGGATAATATTAAACATCATAAATAACTAAACTTAAACTGAACTTGTCATCTAAATGGTTAAAATACTCATTGTGATGCCCTATCCTTCTGTGTGTGTATATGTTTGCTTACTGCCTAATTAGCAAAATTCAGCATTTTGCAATGAATCACCTAATCATTCATGCAAATTAGTGAGGCTTTACTGTAAGTACAATTCTTAGGTAATCAAAGGGCTTGTGATCTTCAGGCTGAAGCGTCCCAGCACACCCAGGGTGTGTCTAACCTGCATGTAACCTTGGTCAGATAGCTATGCTTACATAGTGGAGAGTAGTGCAAGGTAGTGGATAGTAACATCATTGAACTAATCCAGCAGTAGGAACAGGGTGATTGGAAAGTCAAAAGCTTATAGTTACACACTAATATTTAAGGATTTGATTCAGCTGTAAAAAAGCAAACAAACAAAAAACAATTTCTTCAGAGTAACAAAAGGCGTCATTCCCTGCTTCCCAAAAAAGTAATGTTTTGCATGGCATAGACTTTAATTGTACCTCTTCATTGTTCTTTATGATGACAGATATTCCTAACTGACATCCATCCTGCACAAGTGTGCTGTTGTCTCAAGCCCCAATCCTGCAAACACCATACACATGCGTAACCTCACACAGATAAGCAGTCCCACTGAAGTTAATAGAACAACTAACGTGCATGAAGATCAGCACGTTTCACTAAGTGTTTGCAGGATCATGGCCTAAATTATTAACATGATTACATGTTAATCATTTAACTGAGAATAGAATTTTTTATTTATGCTAAAGGAACAAATCCCACATCATTGTAAATGTCCAGAATGAATAGGGTGTGTGTGTGTGTTTGGTCTGAGTGTTCTCCTCCCATTTCAGAACTTTGTTTCTCATTGTGTCCCACATCTGCGCCTTGGCAGACTACAAAGGAAGTCTGGACATATATTTTTGTTTTCACTGAGTCAGGCCTCACACTGGTCACCACTGAAAAGGAAACCAATGAAAATTACATGACCAATGAGATTTCTGGCAAATATATTTTTGTTTAAAAGTTTGCCTAAGTATGGTGGCTCTAACAATTTTGCCTTCTTGCTTCTAAATGAAGCCTTCCTAGGACAGAATCTAGAAGGTGAACATGTTAAGACCATAAAACTTGATGAATCCACTTTTCCTTTGCTTTGGGCACACCACTTCCATTCAGCAGAGAAAATAATACCCCACCTACAGCGGCTTGCCCAGAAGCTGCACAGCAACAAGCCTCTGTTTCTTCCCCCGCTCCTTGAGACTGACATTGCCTTGGTGCTGAATAGTCTGGTGGGAAGAGTTCAATGCAGGGTTTGCACTTTCCCAGCCATTAGCCAGCTGCCACTGCATTTCATTATCTTAGGCAGGAGGGGTGCAGGCAACAGGCGGGGGGGAGTGGGTGGCATATACATCAAAGGCAGTTCCAAACAGGGAGATGATGTGGAAGTAACTGAGCCTGGTCAACATTATAAGTTGCAAAGTTTTGTTGGTTTTTTGGAGGAGGGGTTGCACACATGTGATGCCATCTGGCACACTAACTGCAAAGGCCAGTGGTAGATAAAAAAAAAAAAAAAAAACCTGCTTCCCCTACTTTGTTTATTCGTGTAACAGTTAGTCCTGATAAACAGCAAGGCCATGGAGCAACTGCCTGCTCTTGTGCATATCTATTGTTTTGCAGGAGAACTGTAAAGAGCTAGGGAAAAACAAAGGTAGGGCACAGGATTTCATGTAAAACAAAGTAAGTAGCCCATGAAAAACAGCCTTTAGTTGGCTTTTTGTGTTTGCTTTATTTCTTGGCTGTGACAAAAAGAAAGAGTTGAAAAAGTGTTCACCCTTCTAAAAAAGCTGCCTGCAAACTAAAATAGGTAGTGGGCTTTGCACAACACTGTCTAGATCCATTGTTCATCTCTTCCAACATACTTCATCTTTTGTCCCACTCCTAATAATTATAGTTCATTACAAAACCCAATATGCTTTAGCAGTTCTCATCTATGCTTGTCCAAAAGCACTTGGAACCTGGTTTCCATTAACAGAAATGTCTAATTAATGATGTTGTAAAACTCTGAGTCTTACATTAAGGAAAAAAGAAAACCTCACTGAATGTTACAGAATATCAATGAATATCTGTACTGGGAAGTTGTCTGTACTAGAACTGAGCTCTCTTGTATTTAAAATTTGTTTGCGGATCAGAGAATAAACTCCAGCACATTTTATAATTTTCAATTTACTGTGTATTCTAACCGCCAAAACGCAACATTTTCAAGCTTCTTTTCCTGGCGAGAAGGGCTCTGAACTGCCACAGCTAAATACTGTGGTATATTCTTTGGCCAACAGATTATTTTATTACCACTTTCCCTTACTCAATTAACTCAAGGCTTTAAAAACAAGAGTCTTTTGATTGTTATACGAATCAGATGGAAAAGAGAATCACATGCCAAAGAATCTGCCTTGAAAAATGCACCAACTTGCAACATCACCTTAAAAAATATTATGCATATATTTCAGGTTTTTTAGTGAAATGTTCAGGTTTTTAAAAATTGCTTGCTACAGAGAGTACATCTTTGTAGTTGTGGTTGTGGGTTCTAATTTATAAGGCCTTGATCTTGCAAGCTGATCCACATGGACAAACCTCTGTACTCACACAGATTCCAACAGGGGTCTGTTTACCATATCAGGGCCTCAGGGTCCAATTCTGAAGCCCTTACTAAGGCAAAATCTCCACTGACTTCACTTGAGATTTGTGTGAATAAGAGTTGCAGCAGCATTGGGCCTTTGAACTGGGTCCTATTATCTCCTGCTGTTTTGTACTTACTGTAACTACCTTAGCTGCAATATATCTGGCGGTAAGCTAACAACTAGATTGCTATCTCAGACTTATTTAGAAATTGTGCTCAGAGAAATGAAGCTGCTGGCAGCCAACATTAAAAACAAATCCCTGACCTTGACTGTTCTCAGTACAATAGCTCTTTTCCTGCTGTTTTCTGAGCAGTAGTGGGTGGGACGGGGGAAGAGGGGAGAGAAGAGAGGGCCACAAATAATAGGACAGACACATTCTACTAAAAGGATAAAAGAATATATGTTTTATTACTATGCAAATTTTTCATCAAGTATGAAGACAGGAGGCTACTGCTGGAAAAATGCATAAGAACTTAATTTATATTGAATAGACCCTCTTCTTTCTGCTGTATAGCATGGAGAATAAAGAAGGCACAGAGTTTCCTGAGCTTTTGCAATTTTCCTGGGAAATGTGTTCCCCTTACCTTATTTCTCCATATCAGAAAAAAAAAACCCACAAATATTTGTGGCAGTAAGTTGTTAATTCCATTTAAAATTAAACTGACTCTTACAATCTCTCCCCTGCCTTTATCCTGGCTTTGTGCCTAATTTGAATGAACAAATGGTGCTCCATGGCTTTATTGTTCATACTCCATGCAAATGATATTCTTCTCCCTTTTAGAATGTGGTGGGCATGCTTTGGTGGGTAGAAGTCAGAGTACCCTGGTCCAACGAAAGAGGTGGAGGAAGGAGAACAGTCTCAGTTAAATAAGCTGATCATTCTGTTCTGTTTGTTTATTTATTTTAAGAAATCATGGACAATTAGGTATGTGCATTATATCAACGCATCCACCAGGCAGATTTGTGCCAGCAAGCCTAGCACTTCCTTAGCAGATCACACAAGCTGTAAATAGACATGGCAGCATTAGACTTCTGGGGGACACATTTTTACATGAATGACCTGGACAAATTGTTCAAGGGCAATACGATAAATGCAAACAGGCTTTCCTTCAACATAAGGAAAGCAGATAAAAATACAGTGAATGATGTCTCCTCAATGAGCATTTATTAAAAAAAATAAAATATTTTTATATTTTATTGGAGCTATGCCATGTAATGACAGCTGAGGACCTCTCCCTCAGAGTTTTCAGTCCACCTGAGAGAACATGGAACTGAATATTTTAGTTCAACATGACTGGCAATTGCATGCTTAGAGCTAGATTATGGCTTACCTGATTGCACCTGCACGGGGGAATAAGATCTCCTCTACCCCGAGTGGCTGTTTTAGGGATACTTCTCATTGCCAGCTTGTTCATAACAGTCAGACTACTATAGTAGCTTGGCCCTAGATGGTGGGAGCGAGAATTAGGACTGTGGGCCCAATACTTCCTCCCTGCCAGCAGGTAGCTAGGCAAGTTGTGGATTCAGAGAAAGTAAACTGAATCCTTTTTGAGGCTGCAATAAATTATTTCTCTCCATGAACAAAGAGGGCAGTTGGGAAGAAATTGTGGCTCTCGGAATCACTGGCCTAGCTACTCACAAATTCTAGCTCAGAGCTGAGCCTTATGGCTCAACAGAGCCCTTAATTTGAATCACAGAGATAGTAGAGAATCCATTCAACCAGTGGCGGATTTAGAGTTAGTGGGGCCCTGTGCGCAACTTCATTTTCTGGGAGCCCCCATGAGACCCAGCCAAGAAAAAGAACATTCTCTCCTATTTCCCCCCCCCCGCCCCCCGTTTTTCATTCTTTTTTTCCTTCATCGTCCTCCTATATTATAAGTAATGGGAAGTAAATAAAAATAAAGTGAGGTACCTTGATTGGGGCCGGGGGTTGGAGTGCAGGAAGAGGTGTGGGGGGCAGGCTCTGGGAGGAAGTTTGGTTCCTGGGTGCAGGCTCTGGGCTGGGGCAGGGGGTTGGGGTGTGGGAGGGGATGAGGGGTGCGGGCTCTGGGAGGAAGTTTGGGTGCAGGGTGCAGGCTCTGGGCTGAGGGTTGGGGTGAAGGAGGGGGCAGGGGATTGGCGCTTGCCTCTGGCAGCGCGGCTCCCAAAGTGACCGACACACACACCCCTCCGGCAGCAGCTCCTAGACGGAGGGGAGGGCAGGCGGTCTCTGTGTGCCGCTGTCTGCAGGTGCCACCCCCCCCCCCCAGCTCCCACTGGCCGCAGTTCCCAGCCAATGGGAGCTGCAGAGTCAGTGCTTGGGGTGGGGGCAGCGCACGGAGACACCCCCGCCCCAGGGGCTGCTGGGACATGCTGTCCGCTTCCGGGAGCGAAGCGGCGCAGAGGAAGAGAGACAGAGTGGGCAGGGATCCACGTTAGCCCTGCTGCTGACACGTCTCTGCACGCTCCTTGGGGGAAAGGGGGCAGCGGGTCTCCATGCGCTGCCTGGGGCTTCCCACCCTCCACCTCCCCCCGCTAGGGGCGCGCAGAGATGTGCCAGCAGCCGGCTGCTTCTGGGAGCGGTGTGAGGCCACCAGCCACAACATGCAGGCAGCCTGCCTGCCGGAGCCCTGCTGTACTGCCGGCTGGGACTCAGGGGCAGGTTGTCAGATATTTGTCCTGCATTTTGGGGGCCCCTCTGTCATTGGGTTTGTTTCATGGTACATCCAGCTCCTGCATTCAACCCATCTCATTCACAAAGGAATCATAAAACAGCATCCCACATGCAGTATAGCTCCAGTTTATCAGAATGCTGCAAAATACCAGGAGAGAGAGGACCAAAAAAATAATGGCTCTTATGTTGTTTTTGATGGTGTCAAGTAAGAGTCATTCTCCAGCTCTGCCCCCTTTCCATTTCACTAAATGTCACTGTGACTGAGAGTTTCTAACCTTTCCTGTAAACTTCCAAGCTGTTTTCAGGCTATGTTACCATTAGAAGACTGCTCTTAACACCAGCAACTAATGAGTAATGACAATGATTTGTGATGGCACAATTCAAGGAAACAAAAATAAAACGAAAGGATATGAATTCTATGGGAAACAAACACACTGTGGGTGGGATGCTCCAGTTTCCTAAAACTATATAACAACTTCATAACTCTGCTACAAATTATTTCTTGCTAGGAGATTAGGATACTAGCCCATATTCCACCTTCACATTCTGTTTATACCAACCTGCAGTAGCATCAGATGTCTATTTCTTTTAGTTTGTGGGATTTTAATTTTTTACGACATTTTAAAATACCAAACCAGGTCACTGAAAGAATGAAAATCACAGTACAAAATTACACTAATTTGGTGTTCCCAGGAAATGAAAGTGCTTAGTCCATCTTCAGCAAGACAACAAATTAAGGATAAATCATAACATATTGATAGAAACAAGATTTTCTTAAAACAATTTAAGACTATGTTAAGGTCTTTATCGTCTCATCAAGATGCCTGCATTTCGGATAAGATTTTTTTCTTTTCTTATTTTTTAGTCAGGCTCAATCCTAGCCATCTATTTCTTCATTATCTAAATTTCTTCTCATCAGCATTTTCTCTTTCATTTGTTTCAAAATTTGTACATATTTCATATGTAAAACACACACCCACCCCCGTCTAGGGTTCTGAACCGAACTAACATATTATGATCTACTGTATCCTACAATATGAGGCATAGACCATAGCTGATAATCATGTTACACTGGCATATATTGTATATACAACATGTACAGTACACCACCATGTATCCAAATGGCCTAGGGGACAGCCAAACATGGATAACCAGGCAATCAGATAAACAGAAGTGCTATTAACTAACATAGAGGATACTGTGGATTCAGATAAGTAGGATTTTCAGATAAATGGAATTGGGATAACTAGAATTATGTTGTATTTGCAAGATGTCAGACTATTTCTTTGTAATTTAACAGTCTGAATCATTACCCTGTCTAATGAGGACTATAAATCTCCTTTGATTTAGGAATGAGGGAGATTCCTGAATATGCTATTTTTTTTAATTTCAGTTCTCCTGGTCTAACAAAATGTCTTACTTTTCATATTTTCTGAAATATCAGAAAGCTCCAAGTTTTCCAGGATATGTGGAGAGGGGACATTTTCCTATGTGAGAATATTATGTACAGTATCCATTTTTAAGTGAATCCTGAATGTAAAACAGACTGTCTTTGGCCGATATGAAAGATCATGGCCTTCCACAGGCAGATAAAGATATTAATGATAAAGTATTTGAAGACTGAATCTGGTACACAAAATGTGTTTTTTATTTATTTCCTTTCAAGAAGCACACAAATTGGATACGAATTCAAAGATAATTAACCAAACTCAAAGATAGTTTAGTAAATTAGTGTTATACAGTAGAAGATGCTTAGTAGCAAGCTAAATTTAGTTTGACAATGTTAAACAGAAATGAATAGCTGCTACCCACAGGGAATACATACCTAGGATTCAATTGATTGACCTCATGTTATTGCTATGCCACATAACTACAGCTGACAGTGCATTGATTTGGCAGTAAATAAGGTGGACCGTTAAGGAAACGGCTTGGCAGACAGCAGTTTACCATGTTTGGCACATTCCAAATCCCCACCACAATATTCATGTTGTATATACAGAGAAGAGAAAAAATAGTTCACTCGTGAAAGATTCATATGTATAGAGAAAAAACACACTAGCTACTGTTTTTAAAGGACTAATTAATAACCTAATGTGCAAATGACAGTATTACAGAGTTCCAATCACAATAATGCCTCCATCGTAGGGATTTCATACTTAAGAATGGAGGACAGATTATATTGTACACCTTGTTTTTGACCTCCTAATCTAACGTTCACCCCTAATTTCTCATGCTTGCATATTAAAATAAAAGTAGCAAATAAACACATCAACTCTAAAAATCAAGAGCAGAAACAAGATTATCCAGCAATTGATGCTGCTCTCACAAAAACAGTTTTACTTTGTTTTGTGCCAGCACATTTGCATCAATGCTTTCATCATAAAGCTAAAGGGGTATGGCTAACTGTTTACTCAGCTCTATTGCACAAGAACCTATTTAAACATTTGCTCAAGTCACGCATGGCTTTAGTCACATACACAATAGCCTACAGACAAAAGGCACAAGAGACAAGGAACGCTTTATTTATCAAACTGAAAATAGTATTTCCCTGTGCTAATACACGTAAACAACACAGAGCTGCAGGATATCACTTTAACCTGCTTTGTTTGAGAGAGATTAATTAATACTTAAAAGCTACGCTACCTGTGTCTGGAGGAAAATACACTGGATTGTAGGTGAAAAGGTCGTATAAAAAAAAAAAAAAATCTCTACCCATATAGAATATATTCCTTTGACCTGGATTAATTTAAAGCTGTTCCATAATGGCATCGAAATGACACATTTATTTATTCATTTTATTGGATATGATAGACACAAACACTTAAAATATTGGAAAGAGTGGGTATAATAAGACATCACTAAATATGTATTAGAAGAACAATTATAGGTGAAATTTACCTAGGTGCTCTGGGCCCATATAAAGCCCTATGCACCACTTGCCACAATCCTTAAAGGCCGGTTGCACTGGGATCAACCACATCTTTAGTATCAGAGGGGTAGCCATGTTAGTCTGGATCTGTAAAAAGCGACAGAGTCCTGTGGCACCTTGTAGACTAACAGACGTATTGGAGCATAAGCTTTCGTGGGTGAATACCCACTTCATCAGACACCTTTAATGTAGCCCTAAGTGATTAGGAGGGAGGTGGAAATTATAAGACTAGATCCTCACTGGTGTAAATCAACAGAGCACCATTAAAATTGTCAGAGCTCCATTGATTGATAGCAGCTGAGGATATGGACCATAGTGTCAAATAAAGAAGGGTTTTTACAAGTTTATCATTGATACTTGAGACAGTGGCATGATGGTACTCTAGTACATGAAATCTTTTCTAAATCTGTTCAGTAGATCCATGTTCATTTTCTGTGCCTCCCCACATACCAAATGCCTGTTTTATAAGAAGAGACCAGTTCCAGGCTAAGCTATGCCATTTTCAGGACAGAAGAAAAATGGCAAATACTGCAGTTTGGACTGAGGTCCTGTTTACAGCAAGAGAAGGGAACACTGCCGTCCCCTTCTATCTACTGCTGGGCTTGAGCTCAACATCTGAAGAATGAATACAAAGAAAAACAACAATTGTTTGAGAAAATTTTGACTCTTAGTATTTTTGTAATTAGCAAAAATCTAACTTGCGGTGAGTATAAAATAGCGACACTATATAACAACACTCTGCTATAATGCTTTTCATCCGTAGATTTCAAAATGTTTTACAAAAGCAAGTAAGCATCATTATACACATTGGGACACTGAGGTACAGAGAAGCAAAGTCATTTGCCCAAGGTCACCCAGCAACGCAATGGCCAAGATAGGTCTAGTACACAGGTCTCTTAAATCACAGTACTCTATCCAGTTTCCCACCCTGCCTCACTTAACTATGGTTCAGATCCTCAGCTGGTATGAATCTGCATCAGTCTACTAAATTCAATGGAACTACACAGATTTATACCAGATAAGGATCTGGCCCACAATGTTTAACCCTTCAATGCCAGGAGTGACAAGTTTTGGAGGTAATATGTCAATTATGTTTTTTTCTAGTGTTCACAGCTGAGGATCTGGACTTACTTGCTCCACAGACATGAGAGATCAAATTAATGCAAAAAAGTAATAGCTGTTTTAAGACCCCCCTGTCCAATCACATGCAGGATGATGTTTGTATTAGTTGGATGTTGGCACTTCCCTTGGCAGATTGCTTTTGCAGGACATATATCTAAGCACTGCACACACATACACACCCCATTCCAAGTGAATATTAATTATGTCTACTGTGCATTTTTGCTTTGTGTTATACAAATTGAGTTGTTAGAAATTACTTCTAAACGACACTAGGTTCACCGTGTTTTATTGTCAATAAATTCTTCAGCGTTCCCCCACTTGTATGCAGTAATATTTCCAAGTTTAAACAGGATAATAATTTAATCTTATTTTGAATCAACAATACATCCACAACAATTGTAATATCAAGCATATTACAATTTAACAGGGCAGAGAAGTATTAGCAACAGTACAATCCTTGAGATATCACTATTGGGCTGGATTGATACTTTTTTGGTTATTCAGATAGGAGATAGAAAGTCCCTTTATTTACTTTTGCACAAGATGTGCTGCAATTATATTAATCTCAGAGCACACTCAACGCTGAGCAGAAATGAGCTCATAGAAATTAAAACGTCCACTGACTTCGGTGGGACCAAGATTACATCCTCCTTAAGCATTTTAAAGCAGTACAAAAGATCTCTCCTGTTTGATCACATTAACAGTCCTCATTTCTTTGAGGGCCTGAGGGGGAAACTATCATTCGTGGAACAATGATGGCTTTATGATTCTCCAATATTTGTGGTGATATTGTCATGTCATTTGAGATACCGTAACACTTGGAAAGCATTTTACAAAGAAGGCTCAGATTCTCCCTGGCGTGTCACCTCTATCACAAAGTAGTCCTGAATCCTAAGTAACCAGTCACAGAAGGATCATTCCAATGTACAAGAGTCCTCTGGTGGTATGAAGCTGGGTAATAGTTCCAACACCTCTGTCCCAGAACCATCCCTGAGATGAATGTCGTTCTGTGGTAGAACTACAAATATATATTTTAAGATCAAGATCACAAGTTTTCAGATCCCAAACGTCTTGCCTTCAAGGACTTCAATATTTGCGTAATGTAACTTTAGTCCATTTTAGAAAGTGCCAGGTTATCCACATTCTTCACTCAAATCCCAATCCAGCTCTGTACATTGTGTTTATCAAAGTTGGGCTGCCTTTTTCCTCCCATGTGACATCTACTTGAGTTCAGGTGGGTGGACATAACCATTTCATTTTTTAGTAATACCATCTCCTTCTCTAAATTGGAGCTTTTATAAATAATCATTCTGCACAGATACTGATAAGAGGTATCAGTTCCATACACTAAGAAGTTTGTGGAAATATTTCTTAAAGAAATGCTGGTCAACCCTATTTTAAAACTGTGTTTTTTTCTGGTAGGTGCCTGATAGTACAGAAATAACATTGGAAGCATTCCCACGCTAATGGATCATTGTAGAATTGAGGGAGAGTTTCTACATGTGCATGCAGCACTCATGTGAACATACGAGTTCTCCCTACTTAAGAAGATGATAATAGATCCTGTAATATCCCTAGACTTTATTTAAAATGTTGTTCCCTGGGATAATTGCACCAGGCACATGTAGTGAGGAATGGGATGAATAAAATAATTCACATGGTCACACAAGGAACATACATCCAGAGCTGACCAAGGCACAGCATAGCACAGGCTATTAACACTCTCAACGTGCAGTCAAAATGAGAACACACTAAAAATACTGAAGTACACCCGACCCTCGCTAGAACGTGGGATTTGGGATCCATGCACGGTACTGCGTTAACGCGGGGACCGTGTTATAGCGGGAACTGCATTAAAAGGAATTGCAATTAAAGTAATTACATTTGGGATCCATGGCCGCAACCGCATTATATATGAATTCACGCTATATAGATGCGTGTTCTAGCGAGGGTCCAGTGTAGTATGGATTCATAGTCATCGACTCATAGAGTTTAAGCCCAGAAATGACCATCTAGTTTGACCTCCTGTATCTCACAGGCCATTACATTTCACCTAGTTACTGCTGTATTGAGCCCAATAACTTGTGTCTGGCTAAAGCAGCTCTTCCAGAAACACATCCAGCCTTGATTTGCAGGCATCAGGAAATGGAGAATCCCCACTTTGCTTGGTAATTTGTTTCAATGGTTAATCAGACTCACTGCTAAGAATCTGTGCCTTCTTTCCAAGTGTAATTTGTCTGGCTTCAGCTTCCAGCCATTGTTTCTTGTTATGAATTACTTCGCTTGATTAAAGACCTGTTAGTACGCAGCATTTTCTCCCTGTGAAGGTACTTCTGCACTGTACTCAAATCACACCTTAAATAGTTAGATAATCCGGAGATCAAATGGCTCCCCAGGCGAGGAGCATCTTCAGCGCCCTCCCCCTCCATTTGCTAAATTTTTGAATACCTTATGTTTATTGCATTTGTAGCCCATTTCATGACTTTGATGCACGATTTGCATGCATGATTTATCCCTGTCATATAAGACAATAAATTTGCATACTAGGATCTGTAAATCTGTATTTATCCATGCCATATATAAGCAAATACAAAAATTCATTTCCTCTAAGCTTATAGAAACTTTTTAATTTTAAGAATAACTGAAATGTACTAACATTAAGTCATCAAACATTACGTGTTAAGCATGGCAAAAGTAGTAACAGTATTTCTTTTATATTGTTGCATAGATAGGTGTTTGATATACATCTCTAGTGTCTCATTAGTCACTATTTAAAGTCTTCAGGTCTTGAAACACAAGTACACTTTCACAATTACACAATAAAATGAGGTTCACAATATCGTAGCTTATATCATTCTTATATCTCACTCACTGGTGACGCCCCACCCCTTATATACCTGTGAGGGCATAGCTGACAACATTCTACGAGGTTCAAGGAAAATATAATTCTCAGAAAGTCTGGAAGGTTCCACGACATTCCACAAAGGTCCAGAACATTCTAGGAGGTTACTGAAAAATGAATCCACATATGGAATACCTGAAAAATTTTACTTCAAACATTCTATTTTCCCTTTTGTCGCTAACAACAAAAACAACAGTCCTGAGCCCGGTGTCCTTAGTGTTCATCTGGGTTGCCTGTCCTTAAAGCCGACCTTGGCCCTATAAGGGCAAGTCTACATTACCCTGCTGGAGACTCAGAGCTGCAGACTGGGTGGGGAGTAGGGTTGCCAATTTTGGTTGGACGTATTCCTGGAGATTTAATCACATGACAGTCTTTAATTCCTGGAGACTCCCGGCCTATCCTAGAGGGTTGGCAACCCTAGAGGGGAATCTCCCACATTTCCCCCAGCCTCCTGCAGCGGAGAGGGGAGCTGCAGTCCAGATGCTGGGGCTTTCCATGGGGCGGTAGGTGTGGCCTTCATTCCTTGTTCCTATATGTATAGCTTTGCATTTGGCTGTATTCAAAACACATTTTGTTTGAATGGGCCCACCTTACCAAGCAAATCAGATCACTCGGTGTGACTACCTTGTCCTCTTCATTATTTACCCCCTGGCCAAAACTTTGTAGATGACACAAAAAATATCAGCCGTGTTTTAATATTTACTTCCATATCATTGAATAGTACTGGATTTAGTAGCGATCACTGGAGAACCCCACTAAAAGCCCCCATTGATAACTACTTTTAAAGATCAGTTAGCCAGTTCTTAATTTATTAATATGTACTTTATTAATATTGTATAGTGCTTAACTTAACATAGATATTAGTGCCAGAAAACCTTTGTGCATTGGAGGGATTGGGGCCTAATCCTGCTCCCTTTGATATAAAGGAGAGTTCTGCCATTAATTTAAATGAGAGCAGGAGCAGGTACTTACTAGTCTCTTAAACAAAAATTTAAACTTGATTCTCTAACGTTGCTATTAGCACAAGGAAATTTCATTTGCAATAATCAATAGCGTTCATTCCCACTAATTTGAGAACACTTTGATCAGTTTTACATAACTGAGTCAATCATTATAAAGGCATTTACTCGATTTGACTCAAATGCTGCACTAGAATTTAGAGGCAGGGAAATCATACCAGAACTGAGTAGCAACTGATTCTGGCAGAAAATGGTTCTTTTATTCAAATTAAATCTTCCAAAATAGAGTTCACGCCTTTACACTGGATAATTTAATTGAGTTTGAACTAAGAATGTCAAGTTTTAAAAGGTAAACAAATGATTTGTTTCCAATTTTATTAGTAACTTACAGTTAGAATAATTTCACCCAGTTGGCATCATTATTACAGTGCAAAGATATAGTAGTACAATGTTTCTTGTGCAGTTATTGTCCTGAATTATCCACAGTTCGGGCTCAAATGAAGTGTGATATTTAACATTTAATTTTGCAATAAAGTTTGCAGCATAGGGTGTACTGCAGACAAGCTAAAGAGCAGATGAAATAAGCAAAGGAAATGGAAAAGAGCAATGTTGCCCCAATTAAATGTTTAGATGTGAAACAATACTGATAACTGCCACATATTTAGTGTCAAGTTGAGCTCAGAGCGTTTTCCTGACACAGACTGACATTCCACCATCACTGATCTTAAAGTTCTGCCCACCACTAAGTAGGCAGATAAGTAGCAATAGGAGGAAACTTCTATATATAGTATATTAAAACTAAGGTAAGAGGGAGTTCATCACACCTAAAAGGACATATTTAATATACTATCTATTGCCCTCCTCCCATTCCCGTGAGTCTGCCTGTCCTGTGAAACACTGAATTAGCATTTCTGCAGTTCCATGAGAGAGTCTTGTTGCAGGAGATTTCAATTTAGCCTGGGCAAGCATCCTGGATTAGTCACGCTGGGAATAATTTAAACATATTGAAAGAGTATCAGGGGAAGTCTGAAAAAATGTGGACCCACTCTGTCACTTCAGGTACTTGTTACCCTGTTTCTCATCTGAAACTTCAGTGCTGCAGCAGCTTTTGCAACCATTACTTTTCAGAATCCTATAGTATAAGAAGAATATAATGTTCTTGTGCACACAGGATATATGTAAATTAAAAGAGGACAATGATTGTGATACCTCTCTTACCAAAACAATTTAAATGTCTCCCAATTTACCGATAACATCACTTAATATTTACATAACTGTCTTCAGCAGTGGATTTCAAAGTGCTTTACAAAATATGGGTAAATATTATTTTCATTTTACAGATAGGAAACTAAGGTTATACAATTTACTGAAGACCACAAAGCATATCAATGGCAGAACTGGAATAGAACCCAAGTCTCCTGACTCCTAGTGCAGCATGATATCCAGAGGACTGCAGAGCACTTTATACACTATCTTTTCAGTATGTTAATATGAGATTCTGCTCTGAAAATGACTGTAAAAATGGCAGCTACTTACTCAACAAGGCTGGTCCATGTACGTATTCAGAGTCATAGCCATTCATTTTAGTGACTACAATATGTTTTCAGTGATTTTTTTACTCCTCTAGGCCTGCAGGGCCAACTGAAAGCAACTGAGATTCTCTTTCACCTAATGCATCATCAGCAGAATTCTTAAGTGTCTATCAGCCACACCTGTGAAAGCCCCACTGAATGGTTGCACAGGTGTGACTCAGGGCCTAACTTGGTTTGCAGAACAATTATTACTAGTCATGAGATGGAAAGAGTCCATTCAAAGCCCAGGCAGCACTTTCAGGTCTGACAGTTTAAAAAACAACAACAGTACATTGAATATATTTAATCCCATACATTTAACCATTTGTGCAGTCCCTTTTCAGAGTAAAACTGCACTTTAAAAAGTTTAATTTTCTGCTCACTGAGCCAAAATCTGCTGGCAAATAGACTAGTGTAAATCCATATATAATCCAATGACTTCATCTAAAAGTCACTTCAGATTTACACCAGACAGCACAATTTGGTTCATTCTGTTTAGGTTGCTTTTATTTACATTATATTGACTATGGGGGAAAAAACCTGAAGAAAGCATCAATTATTGAAAGAAATCTTCATTTCCTTGCAACAACCATTTTACTGCCGGTAAAATTACAAAGTAGGTTTAAAATATTTTGAACCCTAACTATTCCCCTACATGGACCACACTCAGTAGTAAGTCACCTCATGCCATTAAGTGTTCATTTTACTTTTTATAACTCCTGTGTCAACGAAGACCTCAAGATATCATCCGACCGCGTTCATTTGCTTGCCAAATGGCAAGTGCCAATCTAAGAATTAATGTTCTCATGCATAAGCTGTACAGAGTGTTTTCAGCTGTTTCCTACCATTTTCCAATTACCTTTGATGATGTCCAATGTCAGACTTGCATCTGAATCAAAGCATAGAAGGCAACTTTCTCATTCTAAATAAAAGATCTAATACGGTAAGTTTTCTTGGTTAAGTATAAGTTTGTACCTGGGGCCAAATCAGTCTTTCCCAGGGGAGTGTCCTACTCTATTCTCCTTACAGAGGGACAGGATGGGTAGCCTACAAACTGCATAGACCACAGTAATCTGTGGAGAATTCCACTGCTGACCCCGAGAGCATGCACAGAAATAACCAGCTACTTTCCACAGTGATTTCTGGCCTCATCCCACTCCCATACAGAGGGCTAACACAGGAAACATGTTGCTAGTAATTCCCCCTACTACACCCACTGTATTTCCACTGGGTTGCATGAGGAGTTATGCTGAGCAGAGCAAGCTGTTCCTCAGTTTCTTGTATCCATCTAATGTCCCTCCAAACCCACAGAGGTGGGGGAGGTTTTCACACAAAACAGGCTCCACAAGCTCCCAGGGAGAGGGAAACAGGCAGAGCTGCTGTGCTTCCCTTCTTTTGCTGTTTTCAGGACTTTTAAAATGAATGTTACATGAGAACAATTGCTGAATTCAGAATACTGAGACAAGGACATTTGGAAAAGTTTCTCAGAAATTTTAAACTGCTAAAATCCTTCCTTTTTTATAGGAAGCTATTTAAAGTATTGTACTGTTTGGTATTTTAAGTAGCTTGAAAGGTTTTGAAATGTTAGCACGCTTGTGGATCGACACATTATTTAGAAAGCAAAATCAACTATAATGAATTGCCCAGAATAATTTCCATTCTGGGGGGTTCTTTTGTTGAAATCATTAGCCATGAGGCCGTTTGCTTCAATTTATATCAAAGTGCTCAGATGGAATTGCTACCTTGTAAATCACTGCAGCTCATCTCTTATTCTATATATTGACCTTATGTCGTCTGCAGCCCTACATTGGATCCATACTGTCTGCATCTACATCTGGAAAGCAGACTGTGGAGAATCTAATCACTCAAAACGCTAATGCCAACAAATCAGCACTGGGATTTCTCTCTGACTTGATGGACATATAGTAACAGTGTATGCAGTCAAACACATACCAAATTCAAGGGGCATAAAGTGGGATTAACCACTGAACTGTGAATGTGTAAAATCAGTTTCACAAACTACCACTGATGTCCTATTTAACAATTATATAGCCTGAATATTGCAAACAGAGCTCCACATTCGTATACATAGGCCTTGGCTACACTGGCCCTTTACAGCACTGCAACTTTCTCACTCGGGGTGTGAAAAAACACCCCCCTGAGCACAGCAAGTTACAGCGCTGTAAAGTACCAGTGTAAACAGTGCCCCAGTGCTGGGAGCCGTGCTCCCAGTGCTGTAAACTAATCTCCTCGGGGAGGTGGAGTACCTGCAGCGCTGGGAGCCACGACCACACTCGCACTTCAAAGCGCTGCCGCGGGAGCGCTCCCACAGCAGCGCTTTGGAGTTTTGAGTGTAGCCAAGCCCTGTTTGGAGCAGAAATGTGAAGCTTGAAAGATTCCTAGAGAGTACACTTACTTCAAAACTAAAATTTGCAGGCTCTTTAGGAGCCTGAGGCAAATGGCTAACAGTAAATGGAAACTGTCAACAGACAAGAATGAGAGGGAGACAACTCAGAGGTTTTCAAACTGTGGGGTGTGCCTTCTCGGGGTAATGCGATTATCAGGGGGCTTGAGGACCTGGTGTGAAGTAGAACATTCACACATCCAGGCTACTTTCTGTGGAGCTGGCCGAGGTAGCACCTCTCTGCAGGCAGGAGCAGTGGTGTCAGCTGGTATACACTGGAAGGCCTTGTCTACACTGCCACTTTACAGCGCTGCAACTTTCTCGCTCAGGGGGCTGAAAAAAGAGTGTAGACAGTGCACCAACGCTGGGAGCCATGCTCCCAGTGCTGGTAGCTACTCCCCTAATGGAGCTGGGTTTTTTACAGCGCTGGGAGAGCTCTCTCTCAGAGCTGGTGCCGCACCAGCGCTTTAACATTGCTAGTGAAGACATACCCGAAGGTTGCCGAGGGAGGGATTGGAGAGCAAGCCTGCTCCCCGCAGTGTCTGTTACTACCCTGCCCTTCCACCTCACACCCCACCCCGCACAAAGTGTGACCAGATAGCAAATGTGAAAAATTAGGACACTAAAAAAAAAAAAAGAGGAGGGGGTTATAGTTGCCTATATAAGACAAAGCCCCTAAAACTGGGACATCTGGTCACCCTCCCTGCATGTGATGCTGAGCTGGTGGCAACAGGCTGTGGCATGGGGTCTGGGAAGCAGTATGGAGGAAGCAGCTGGAGCCAGCAAGCAGAGTCACCAGGTGTAGACTAGTAGGGATTTCAGCTGACTGAGAGGAGCTCGTTGGGGCTGCAGGAAGGACAGTAGTCTGGGAGAATGAGAGCAATGGGGCTGGAGGGAGCTGAGAAGGGTGTTTGGGCACAGGGCTGGGGAGGGGAGAAACGGGGCGGGGTCATGCCTGGGACATGAATCTCCAAAGGTGGGCACAGCAAAAAAAAAAAAAAAAAAAGGATGGGAACCTCTGCTCTCACTTATCCCATTCCAAATACACGCAAAGAACAACACAGCAATACGGCATACTCTGCACCAGCCCCCACTGGAGTGTGTGAATGTGTGAATGGTCAAACACTATCCCAAGAGCTAAAAACAAAAACTGCTATTCATTAATGAGGCTTGCATGATGCTCTGCTGTCTCTTACTAGCAGGATTATTTGTCTGGCCTTGACTCATCTCCCACATCACATTGAGGCCAATTCCTGCAAATTTTTATCACAAGTTTCATATTATTTGGTATTTTCCTTAAAACCCCAGAGCTCCTGGGGTCATGATATGAGAATCTCACCTTGCATTTTAATAAAAGCAAACAAGAAAGCAAGCTTCATCACAATTGCAGAGAAAATTTTGAAAACATGACCCCCTAAAGGCTCAAAAAACAGAAGGCAAATAAAGGTTTGGAAATGTATGGCTTAAAAATAAGTGTTAAAAAAACACTCATATTTTGGGTTCTGACTTCTGATTTTTGGGCATTTGGGGTGAGCAATACTGAAACAATCATGTTTAGAGAGATCATGATGCAGGGGTGGTGCACCAATCATTCATTTCTGCACATTCAGTACCTCCAGTGTGTAAGAATAAAGTTGGAAGTTTCTCCTTGGTCAATGGCAAGGATTTTAGGGTTCACTACAGTGTCCCTATAAATAGAAAATACCCTCTTTGCCTCACTGAAAAAGCATTTCAGATATACCTCCGTCCTTAAACACTGAATAGTCCCATAGGCTTCAACGGGACTCTTCAAGTGAATAAAATTTAGCATGTACATAAATATTTGCAGGGCTGGGCCCAAGATTTTAAGAAGGTATAGTCTCTTGGAAATATGAAACACATCTGTCTTCCCTGTATTGCCTCTGTAAACTGATGATAAAAGGTTGCTCATATATGTTGGAATAGATATAAAAGAGGGACAAAGTTCACCAGGGCATTTGTGTTGAAAAAACCTGTCACCGGCTTACATGGATTTGATAAATTAGGAGAAATTTAGGACATACCTATGTATAGATAATACCCATGTCAGAATAAGGCACATTAACCACAAGCAATAAGTCTATTCAGTTAATTGAGCTCCCTTTTCTCCTCAAATTATCCAGTAAGTTTAATAAATAGTGATTTGAACTTGTTTAGATAAATGGTATTTGCAAATATATTTCTAGCAATTACTCCAAGTATGTGTTATAACTACTGCTTTGAGTATTCACTGTTAGTATTCTGCTGTTCATGCTGTGTGAAGTCACCCCTCACATGATTATTATTGTTCAATGATTAGCTGTCTGCCAAATGCAAAGCTTTCAAAATGGCCACACAAACACCCTGGTGTGAACATTCATGCAAATACATATTTGCCTCAAGTGTTCTTCTGCAGAGTATTTGTTACACTGTTCTCTCACACTTGGAAAGAAAAACACAGATGCAAATAAAATGCATCAAAATAAGATCCAAATTCAGACTATTTTCCTGTATTCTTCCAGACCTAGTTCCTTTAAAACTTGGCACGAGACTTAGCATTCATTTTAATGTCATCCTGACTCATTTATAAATATTGGTACTGCCTTCTACTGCACAACCTTGCCCCCTATTTTGAAACTTCGGTACACACTGGCCTTATAGTGATTGCTGGCTGGGGAGTGAGTCTGAAAAATGGAAATACTAAAGGAAGGGAAGGAATTCTGTCTGGGGTTTAAAGGAAAAGTGCACTGTAGCACAAGTTACAAGTTTAATTAGAAAAGTTAAATCATTTTGATAGCTTGACTTTGTGATGAGCTGGGAAAGGTCTCACCACTGGAAAATTACTAAGAATGGATGATTGTATTTGAACTTTAATAGAAATTAGTCTTTCAGTATATCTACTCAGTGAATGAAGCCAGCCTCGACTCAAGCTGACATTTTACTGATGTTTCAGACAAGACTGCCTGCTGGGAAGTAGAAAGGTATTTCCTGTGTGGTAAATAGGAAATAAGATCTGCCATGTTACGAGTATCTTAGTTTTATTTTCAAGTTAATTTTTAGCTTGATATTAAAACAGATTAAAAATGTAAGTTAATTAAAGATATAATGTGGCAAAACTGCAATTGCCCTTAAAATAAAAAAGTTTTGATCACATTTGTGTTGGGGGGGTGGGGAGAAACTACCCAGTAACCAAACTAGCCCCTGTTCCTAATTTAAAATTATTCTGTAAAGTTCACAAATGGGAAAGATGGATTTTTAATTCTAATGTACAAGGAAGTCATGGAAAGTGTGGGGTGGTTGGTGGGAAGTGGCAGATTAAGGTTTTTTTCTGCTTGTCTTTTTTACATTAAGAAATGCATGACTTGCCTGCCCTAGAAACCTCTCTGGTGACTTGAGAACCAGTGAAATAATGAAGTCACTATGGCCTGAAAGATGGAGAGATGAAACTATTCTAGTCAGATGGTTTAAAACACTTGGTTTTAGACAGACATTACAAACCTCCAATATCCAACACTTGGGAAGAATGTTGCCTTTATTAAATATTCACCCACTAGGATGTGAGCATACTCTCAATACACAGTTAATAACTTCAAGAAAAAATGGAAAAACTAGCTGAAGATATTTTTGTACATGGAAATTAAATGCCTAGGCCTCATACAGCACAAAGTACCAAGGGCACATTAAGAATTTTCCTAGTGCAGCTATGAGCAGCTGATACTGTTGCTACTAGATGCCCAATCTGTTTTTATGTAACTTAAGGAGAAGTCATACCCTTTTCTTACCTCACATCCTTAGCTACTTCTCCTTGCTGCGGTCTTGGACTCTAGTGGCGAAAGCCTCACTGCCCCCAACCACCCTCCAGTTGTCTGCCATTTTGTTACATGCTGCCACTACTTGTGTATGTAAGGCTGCTCCAAAAACATTAAATGTCATTTCCTTCCCCCCCTTTAAACTCCCAGTGGTTGAAATGTTTGCTTTTAATAAGCAAATACAATTACTAACACACAAAACAAAGTTGCACTGGATTCTAGCATGTCTCAGGGGAACTGCAAGGCCAAAGGTTGGCATCAAATGTCAAATACAACCACCACACCACCCAAAAACCATTTCAAATGTTATTGTGATAAGCCATCATTAGAAATCAAGTGGCTGATTGCTAGAACTTCAAGATAGAACTGCCATTCCTTAGGTTTAAAAAAAAAAAAAAAAAAAACCACCCTCCAGAAGTCTCCCCCAACCTAGGACTTGGTCCCCGTAGTGCAGCTTTGATTTATGCTGGATTTCCCTGTCTCTTAAGGGTATCATGAGGCAGTTCTCTGAAATAAAATAAAAAATGTCTGTTCAAAAAAAAATGTGGTAATTACTCTCCCTTTGCTATTGCATTTGAATACCACTTCTGGCCCTATTTGGCCTACTTTGCTGTCAAGTCACAAACAGGCTTATGACAGCATTACCATGGCAAGACTGATGTCACAAATGCAGCATTATGACTTGGCTTCATTATCTACTAGGCTTCAGTAGAACAGAAACTAGGAGGGAGCAATGCCCTTGTCCAAACACATTTTCAGTGATTAGCAAATGTGATAAAGCAAAGAATTAGCAAAAGGTACAGAAGGTTACGCTTTAGGGTCTCACAGGCTTAAGTTTCTACTGTGAAAATCCACTGTACAGAAAGCACTGATGTGTTAAGAGTATTTCAGGTCTGTCCATGTATGGTAAGTCAGCCATTTTACTGTTGACCTACTTTATATCAATAATACATAGTTTGCCACAGCATATTCTCCAGCTCCAGCCAAAAGAAATTGTGAAACCATACATTAAAGTGCAGTGTCAAAGCAACGGATGTTAATTATACCCTGCAATTTCTATGCTGAGGAAATTAAGTGTCACTGCTAACTCTTAATACAACATTTACTGTCTAAAGTTTGACTTGCTTTTCCAGCCTTTGAAAGCCACTGAATTAACATCCTGCTTCACAATGTTACTTTATGCCACACTGGAATGTAAATGTAAAACACATGTAAAAATAACTTCTGTTACCCCAAGAATAGATGTAAATATACATTCCTTTTTAATCCAAATGTTTATCTCTAGTCTATACATATTCCACTCCTTAAATTAAAAACATCTTTAAAGTTTAGTCAAATAGCAGCTTTTGCCATATACAAAAACCATTTTCCCTTCAAGTCAATACATGTACTAGACAAAACTTTGAAAAAACCAATGTGCCACTTGATTTAGGAGTGTTGAGCAGTAAACTCAACATAGATGTGCAAAAACAGAAGCAGTATCACCATTTTGCTGTTCAGAACAGCTTATTATGCATTAAAACTAAAAAGAGCAGATTTTAAATGCATACATACTCAGTGACCATGTAAAAAAAAAAGGCACTTTTTTTCCCTCAGCTGTTCAGCACTAGCTGCTTAATATTGTGGCAAATGTTCACTAACCACATCACAGAAATACTAACAGCTCTAGGAGTGAACTTGACTCTTTCCAGCTTGCACGTCAACAGAGCTGTTTAAGTTCCCTTTGCAGTACCCCCTTGCAGTTTCACTGACTCTAAATTATGGCTCAAGTTACACCTGCACAGTTCCATTTAAGATTAGAAGTGCACAGGTTTAAAAATACCATTTAACTTTCAGAATCATTATGGCTAGTAATGATGCATTATCCAAAACAGCTTCATTTCCAGATCCCAGAAGAATATATAGTGCTGGTAATTAAGATTTTTTTCCTACTTGTTAACTCAGCCAATTAGATATAGAATCATTGAGGCACAGTAAGTGTGGAAGGAACCACACATTTTTTTAGTAACTTTTTGCTGTAACACTGCACTTTAAGCACCAATTTACAAACTATGTCAGGCTACATGAGAGAACTAGCCACTTGTGACAAAAACTGGCAAGTTGAGGCCTCTCACACAGACAGCATCGAGGAAAACACCTATTAAAAAAATCAGGAGAAAATGGAGATTTAAAAAGCAACTGCCAAGATATTTTTTTTTTTTTTTTTTAAATGGCTGCCTAACATTAAGGCCCCTAAATCCCTCTTTAGTTACTTAACTGAGTCTTAACGCAAAGACCTCTTTTTTAACCTCTTGGTTCAACTACTAAAGAAGGATGTTCAGCTCTGGGGTAACAAAGGAAAAATTATGTTTATTAGTGCTCCTCTGGCCACTAAACTGCAGCACTGACAGCTCTGAAAAATAGACAGTGCAATTGTCTACAGGGAAGATGGCTAGGAGGTAGAAACTGAAAAAAGGAATCTCAGCTGTGTGGAACTACACAAAAGACGGAGGGGGGAGACGAGAGAGAGGCACAAGGCAGGAAGGGTGAGAGGATGCATAAGAACCAGAAACATCTGTTATGCCAGGTACACACTACAAGGCACTTTTGTTAGAAATTATTTACCCCATGATCACCTTAGTAGAGTCTAACCTGCTTAAATATTAAAGCCAGGCAAATAGTTTAACATTAAAGTACAGTGAAACTCACTACCCTCAGAATACTGAAACAGAAAAATTATTCAATACTCAACATGCAAGGCCTAGTAATTTAGCTAGCTTATTCATGCAAGTCATCCTGGGGTATGCTCTACTCACGTTGTCTATTGATATGTTGTGTTACTGCAACTTACGCCTGGACGGTTTGTCTTCCTTTGAATGTAAGATGCCATTACAAGTTTAATTTTATCTGCAACATTTGTCCTGTTTGCACTGAAACAAGTTTTAATGGCCTCTTGTAGCCAGGGTTAACTCAAAGCCCTCCAATATTAAGCTTCCTATGCTGTTGCTACTGCTCATGTCCATATTTTGGACACAGAAGAAGGCAGTTGTGTTGGATAGACTATACTGAATAATTCCAGTGGGAAAATCAACTTCTGAAAGCAGACATGAATTACTAATTGTAGCTGCAGCTATATCTAATCTATGTCATAAATGAAGCCACCCTACCTTAAAAAGGATTAAAATGTTAGCCACCTGAGGCAGTACACTCATTTTAAGATAAATGTCACCGTCAGCCTCACACAGCTGAAACACTTGTTTGCAAAGCTATGCCTAACTTATCAGCGAGACAAAGATCATGTCTACAATCTGATCATGCTTTCACGATTTGCATAATGAATGTCAAATGCAAGCTATACAGCTAACTTTTCCTCATCCTCCTCTTGCTAGCTGAAGAGAAGACTGTTTACAAAAGCACCTGCACATTACACCAAGCACAGTTCCATTTGCTGCTCTGTGGTGTAAAGATAGCAAGTTTCAGACAAGTTTTTTCCTACCTTAGATTCACAGGAAACCACCTGCAACATTTATATTGCCTCATCTATTCAGATGTACTAGTGCGGTCCACAGAAGTTGAACACAAGTTTGTCTTTATATTTTAATACTTCACTTTAATCTTCCAAATTTTAAGCAGATGGATCTTTTCAAAATGAATACAATGAATTTTACAAGTTTGTGTAAGTTTCAGAGATGCAAAATTAAAGATTAAGACAGCAGCATTTTAAAGCACATCTGCAATTTAGAAGCTGTGACAAAAGTGCTACTGTCAGACTCAAAAGTAAACGGAAAGCTTCTCAAGATCCACTACTTGACCAATAACTTATGTGACTTAACTGAGGAAAGCCCAAGTATAGAGTAATGTTGGCACAATGGTAGATTAATATGTTGGGGGGAAGGTAATTTTTAAAGCAATTCTTAGTTTTACCATGGTCCAAACTTGCATGTAAAGCTGAGCTTCCAAGACAGGAAGGAGTTGTGTTCTGCCTCACTACTCAGCAACAGTCGATTAGACCAGTGCTGTACTTACAGCCATCATCTAACAGGAAGGCCTAGATTTGGGCTATCAGCCCTGCATTGGAATCTATTAAACCATGACTAAAATAGTGTGATTAAACAGATATGACTACAAGTAAATTAAAGCCAGTCATCAGCAAGGTTTGTCATGATAGGTGGAAAGTCTCCAATTAATTTAACTTCTTTTGACAATAAGTTTAGATCAGAGTAATGATTCTGCCATGCACTTGCTTATCATTTACAACTTTATGTAAGTGAGACATTACTGGAAGGGACTGAGTTGTGTAGGCATTTTATTTAATGCTCATGAAACGATGTGCACATTAGATCATGGCTCTGAAAATCATGTCTCATCAATATTTTAATAAATGGCAGTAAAGTAGTATAGAACTTCTTCTCAAGTGTAACTAACCCTCGTAAGATTTTGCCTTTAGTAGGGTGCTTAATTGAACCATCTAACCATTTGTTACTTGGAATACACTTTTCAATATGGGCATATCAATTTAGTATCCGTCATCTTTTTAAATCTGGGAAAGAAAAAAATCACATACCTTTAGTTTGCTGAATCCCATCATACTGATTTATAAGTGAAAATCTTGCTTGCATCTGAAGAAAAGTGAAAGGCAACCAACCTTTCTGCCAAGTGGTTAACCTGCTCTTAAGGCTATGGGACATGTGTCCCAGAAACAGCTAATAGAGCAAGGAATCCATCTGGGAAGAATTGAGAATTTTTTTTCAACAGTAGATCAAAATGGACACTTAAGTCTGCTATATCCTCACTTCATCAGGAAACCATGCAAGCTTTAATCCTCTGGATTTATTCAAGTCATCTTTGGTGGACGTTATTTGTCCCTTTTCCTCATATCCTGGAATTATTGGCCCTGAAGTTATTTCCATATTATGACTGATTTTAAAAAGGTATTAAAGTGGCATGTTAAAATACTGTGTTTCCCTAGACTTCCCAAATGTTTGTACACAAGTGATCTTCATTAATCCATGGCTGTATCAAGTGTTTCCCAACAGTGTGCCATTGATGTTCTTATTCTTTAGGGTACAGTACCTATTTTACATCTACTGGGAGGATAAATCATTTGCCTGATCCTATATAATCACGACAAGAGATTAATTAAAATGCCAAGATAGGAAACAATTTATTATAGAGAGAAGAAAAATTTCTCATCCAAAATATAGAAATCTGTACAACTTTGCCACAATCAATATACATGAACTGTACAAATTTACACCAGTTCATAATTTACCAAATAAAAGATGACTAACAAAGTTCACAAAATAGATGGTGGTTTGTGGAAAAGACTTTTACCCAATTACATACAAGGAAATTACAAACCAGACCTCCACTTTCTAAAAATAAGAAGTTTACTCAGTCTTAGAAAACTACAAGCTAGCAAATGTACAGATAGCTGGCTGGTGCTAACACCACAGTTCAGACAGTGTCTTTATATGGTCTTTTTATAGCCTGTTGTCATGGCAGATTCTGGTCACTTGTTATTTTCAAGGCCAATACATAATATGAAGATCTGACCATTTCCCCAGGTCATGCTTACCAGTTTGTTTTATGTACATTTATACATATTGTAAGTGCTAGGTAAAAGTCAGAAAATTTCCAGTACTATTATGTTTATAACAAGTCTTGTTACTGAGCTGCCAAAAATGTAACAATTTGTAAATGTAATAGTGCAAATTTACTCTGCAAGACCAACTGCAGAGAATAACTTTATAAATACAGATTTGGATTGAAATAATTGGTGTAAAAACTAAGTAAGATGTCTGGGAGAAACTGAAACATTCCTTGGACTTCTTCACTCCCTAGCAAATAAAGTGATCATTCTGACTCACAGGCTATTAAATCACTGAAAAGGTACTGTCCAAACTACGGCACTGTCACTTGAAAGTTTACCACTCTATTGTGTGCCAGATCTTCACAGCTGTGACATGGTTTAAATTCCATAATCCATCCCCAGAGGAGCCCACCCAAAGTAAAAACCAATTTTATCCATCCATTTTAAGGTGATCCATCCATAGACTATATCTTAACCTGATACAGTCATCATATTGTAGTTTTTGGAAGGGCTTGTTCTGCCCAAGAGAAGTTCCTCCTTACAGCTTATTCTGCTGTCTACCATTTGCATGTTGGTGTTATTTTGGCTACCTCCTGCTGGTGCAGCTTCATACAGCACACAGATCGAGCCATCCTCTCCAATACGATAGGAGACTTCATAGGGGTCAACCCATAGAGTGAGTTCACTTGGAAGAAGCCGGAACAGTTCCTGACTGCTCAGTCCAATCCGTTGTGCTGCTTGTCCAATCAGAGGATCCATTTTATGGTTGATCCGGATACAACGGTAACCTGATCCCTTGCACGGCTTTTCTGGGAACCAGTGATGTTTATAATGCTCTACAGAATAAGAAAAAAAAAAAGATTGTGCTGCTTAGCTCTAGATAACAGAGTCAGAAAGATGTACTATGATTGTCATGTACTCTAATTTTCTTTTTTTAACCCATTTCACAATTGACACGGTCGAGAAATTTGATTTTTCCAGCTCAATAAGTGACTAACATTGTCAGAATGTCTAACATTATAATAAATTGTAAACCTGAAAGACAATGGAAAAAACTCAAGATGAGCTCTTAAATATTTTTGGAGGTAATTTACACTACCTACTGTGATCTCACGTGGCAAGTATTTTTCATGAGTTAGTTGCAACTGAGTCATTACTTTTACTCAACACATTTTTTTAAATGATTCAAATACTCCATGGTTGTGTGAAGCATTAAGGAGTTTCTGGGCTTCAGATATCCCAGATCTATAAATATTCTCAACTTTTGGAGGAAAAATACACTTAAATAGCATCTTGAAACAGTTCAGCGTTGTTTTCCCATTGCAAGTACTGCTAATGAAACTATAACAGGGAAAAGCAGACTGGCAATGTTTACTGACAATTTAAAATAAAGACTTACGTATTTTGAATGTTCATCTTACTGTATACCACTATATTACCTTTCTATATCGCTTGTTGTCCTAGGGCTAAATTCTGATACCTCTACTCACCATAGTTACCCAAGTAGGTGGGTAAGGCCACTGAAATATAACCAACAAGAATATCAGAACTTGGCCCTTGGATCAGAAACTGTATAGGGAAGGAACCACATTTTCCTATGTGGTTGTATAGCACCTAGGACAAAGGACCCTGACTGGTGCCTTTGAAGGGTACCACAATAAATAAATAAAAAGATTTCTGTAGTGCATTTTCTGGAAAATAGGTCCCGAAGGAACCTGACTCCCATTTCTGTAATATTTTCAGATATAAAAACAATTTAAATACACTTTACACTTGAAACTGGATGGGGTTTTCAGTACCTCACAAAGTGCTGATTGCTTTCAGAGATTGTTATCTGTCTGTGTCCAAATAAGTTTTACAAAAATCTAAGAGGCTTCAGTTTAAATCCCTCCCTCTTCTCCACCACCTTTGTAAGCAGCCAGGAAAAGACCCTGATTTTCCTTATTTAAAAACTATGTTACTGTATTAGAATACTAGCAACCAAAACAAGATACATGATGTTGGTTGACTACACTATCAGATATTGTGGCTTTTTAAAAAGCATTCCCGTCTGGGACAAACTCATGCACTGTATAAAACTGCAGGGCTTGAAAATGCTAGAGAGGTTTCATCCCAGAAGTCAGTCGTGCGTCTTTGTCTCACTACAAAGATACAGATTAGAGGCTTGGTTTAGGAACTGGAAAGTGACAAAGGGCAAGTACTGGGAAAGAGGCAAGCAGAACAACTGGGCTTGTAAAAACACCTGGGGGCAAACTGAGCTTCGGGGATGGGGGAATAAAGGGATCCAAGGTGGGCCAACAGCTGAGGGGGAAGGGAGGGATCCCATGTGGGGACCCATCCCGGAGGACACTGCGCCCCAAGAGCTGACGTGGGGGGGAGAAGGGATCCCGTGTGG
>NW_020664419.1:74742836-74757716 GCF_002925995.2 Terrapene triunguis
GGGGGGGAGAAGGGATCCCGTGTGGGGAGCCATCCCGGGGGGCACTGCGCCCCAACAGGTATGGGGTCGGCTCCCATGGGTCCCAGTGTCCAGCTACCACATTCCGGGGGAGGGGGGAAGCGGAGTGACTCCCCCGCACCGCCCAGGCCCGGCGGACGCCGCCAGCGGGCAGCACGGGCGGGGGCGGCTGAAGACGGCGCCCTACTCGCCAGAGCAGCCCCGGGCCGCGCGGCGCCGCCCCTCACCTGCCAGCAGCTCCTGTAGGCTCTGGCTGAAAGTCTGCAGCTGCCGCTCGTTCATCAGCCCCTTGGTGCGCAGGAACTTGGAGATGAAGCCCACGGCCGCGGCGATCTCGCGTATCATGCTGGCCCGGGTGTACAGGGCGGGATGCATGGGGGCGGCGGGAGCGGCTCTAACGCGGGGACAAGAGAGCAGCGCACCCCAGCTCACATCCCGGGGGGGGCGGGGGCGGCGGCCTCCTCCTCAGACAGGGGGGCGGCGGCAACAGCAGCGGAGGCGACACCGGGAAAACAGCGAGCATCTCCTGCTGCGAGGGACGAAGAGAGGCGCCTGCGTGCGCCGCCTCTTATAGCCGCCGCAGGACGGAAATGGCGTCGGGGCCGGGCGGGGCCGGGAACCCGCAGCCACCAATCCCGCGATCGCACCATTGTGACGGGGGTTCGGGAGGGCGGGGTCCGGGGTGGGGTGACGTAATCTGATTGTAAACAAATAAAGCCTGGGAGGCGAGAGGCGCTGGGAGGCGGCAGCTGCCTGGGAACAGAGCGTCTGGCGCTAAGAGCAGCGGGGCAGCTGCGGCCTGGGGGAATGGCCTGTGCAATACATATATATATATATATATATATATATATATATATATAAAAGCTACAGCTCAACAAAATATAGGCCTAGACATGTCAGGACTTGAGAGAAGGGGTTATGAAGCGAGACTAAATGTATCTGAGCATGCACATTAGTGTGTACACGTGTATAAATAATGAATGCTGTACACAAAGTGAGAACTATCCACACACACACAGTACTATGTCTACAGACAGGCTTATACCAATCGAGTATAAATATACCTACAAGGAAAATCCTCTGTCCACAGACAATAAAGAATTCATACATAGGGAGCTCAATATCTGTATATAGCTCTGTATCTAGAAGATAAATATCTGCCTACACACATAACACTATAGATTCACTACTTGTATGCAAAAATATATCTGTACATATAGAGAATATGTATGTAGATAGATACAATCTCTGTATACACATATGCACAAAGATATGCAGATATGCTAAGACATATGGACTCTACATTATCTATGTGTATGTAGTTCTCTATCAATACATTCGTATGTTGCAATGGAAATATCTACCCAGGCAATATAGATTCAATACATGTACCCAAAGAGGTGTTTGCATATATACAGATAATGTACATCTATCTAGAGAGCGAAACATCTGTTTGCACAGACACATAAGTATATGTTTAATATATATACAGAGAGAGGTGTGTATTTAGATAGTGAACAAATATACATTGAGAGTTAAAAATATATGCATATACACACACCCTTGAACTGTGGCCATGTTTATTGTTTATATGTTCCTGTGTTTTGATAATTAATAATGGTTGGTGTGGCTTTTCTAATTTACATTGTATGCACAAAACTATATATAGTACAAAACAATGTAAATTAGCTTGGGTGTAAGACTGCAGATGGCTGCGGTGAGATCCTATAATGTTTAGGAAAAGCTGTGTGAATGAGTGAACTATGTTGTAAGGCTTGGTAGTAATAGTATATAGAAAATACACAATTTATGTCTGCATGTGTGTGTTTTGTATTATATTTATGGTCAGAGTTAAGGCTGCCTATTGTTTCTTTAGGACAGGGGTCGGCAACCTTTAAGAAATGATGTGCCGAGTCTTCATTTATTCACTCTAATTTAAGGTTTCGCATGCCAGTAATACATTTTAACGTTTTTGGAAGGTCTCTTTCTATAAGTCTATAATATATAACGAAACTATTGTTGTATGTAAAGTAAATAAGGTTTTTAAAATGTTTAAGAAGCTTCATTTAAAATTAAATTAAAATGCAGAGCCCTCCGGACCGGTGGCCAGGACCCGGGCAGTGTGAGTGCCACGGAAAATCAGCTCGCGTGCCGCCTTCGGCACACGTGCCATAGGTTGCCTACCCCTGCTTTAGGATGAGACCAGAGATATGTTGGCTGTGGGTGGTACAAGAGAGGTAGTTGAGGTAGAAAGGGGAACTAGTTAGTGTAGTATAGACAGGCAGTTGTGCTTTTTCCAGTTTGTGCTGGACCGTTGGAGGAATATGCAGTCTAGCAACCTGAAACCAAAATTAATTTTATTTTGTTGGGATTTCCCAGCTTTTTAAATAAACATGTACCAGTGCCAATATTTAGTCACATTGATAGCTGTTAAGGTTGATATGGATTATCTCTGATTGATTGCTTTCTTGCAGAGGTCCAAGAAACTCCCATCCCAGTGTCCCCTACAGCCCCTCTTCTAGCCCCTGAAGAAATACACTCTTCCTTAAGTCCCCAGTTCTCCACCCACACATCTGGACTATTGTTTAATAGAGAGTAGTGGCATTCCCAAGCACCTAGAACCCTGGGCATGACCCAGGACATTATTGTGCTAGGTGCTGTACAAACACAGAAGAAAATGATGGTTTCCTGCCCCAAAGAGTTTATAATCTTATAAGAAAGGAGACAATTGATGGAAACAGGCAGACAAAGGAGTACAGGGAAACAATGAGTCAATACTGGTCGGTATGAGAGGCAGTGGTCTCAGCATAACAGTTCTCAATTTTTTTTGTAGGCATCATGGCAAAGGAAAGTTTCAAGGAAAGTTTTGAAAGCGGATAATGAGGTGGCTGTGCAGTGTTAATGGGGAGCTCCTCCCAAGCATGTGGGGCAGCACAAGGGATATTATGAAGGTGCTTGTTTGAAAATTTAACAGGTGAATGATGGTGGCTGGCATCACTGGCCAGCCAGAGATGGGAGTCAACATTTCTATGTTCTACCATCCTGCACAGCCCTGCCTCCAGACACTCACATCGCACTATGATATGCTTTCCCCACTTATCTTTGTTCCCAACAGTACCCACTGCTTCCATGTCCTTTTTTTAAAAATAAGAGGGAAAGGGAGATTGACAAGTTTTAGTCACAGTTGGAGTGACCTAGGAAGGATAAGGGCCTGGGGACTTTGCATATTGGGCCTCCCTCCTTCCCGGGGCAGAGAGGGGGGAGTTGAAAGAGGGAGAATAGCTCCAAATGGCCCTTCAGCCTACCAGAGATGGCAGTTTTGTTAAGATCAGAAGATTTGATAAGTTTTGGATACATAGTTTATTTTCCTTGTTGACGTGGTAGTTTTAAGGCCCCTAATCAATTGCAGTCACTGCCACTAGTACTTACATCAACAGTATTGCCAACAGGGCCGGCTCCAGCTTTTTTGCCACCCCAAGCGGCGAAGCGGGGAAAAAAAAAAAAGATAAAGCCCCGATCGGCACTTCAGCGGCAGCTCTACCGCTGCCGCTTCATTCTTCTGCGGCAATTCGGTAGCGGGTCCTTCGCTCCGAGAGGGACTGAGGGACCCGCCGCCGAATTGCCGCCGAAGACCCAGACGTGCCGCCCCTTTCCATTGGCCGCCCCAAGCACCTGCTTCTTTCACTGGTGCCTGGAGCCGGCCCTGATTGCCAAGTATTCAATAATTATGAGTCAGTTCTCCCTCTCCCCCAAAAATATGAGGTTAGCTTAAAAATCATGATTAAAAAAAAAAAAGAATTTGGGTTCTTTCTAGGGTTGCCAACTTTCTACATGCACAAAAATGAACACCCTTGCCCTGTCCCCTGCTCTGCCCCTCCTCTGAGGCCCCACTCAGGGGATCAGGGCAGGAGGTTGGGCTGCGGGGGAGTGAGGGCTCCAGCTGGGGGTGCGGGCTCAAGTGTGGGGCTGGAGATGAGGGATTTGGGGTGTAGGACGGTGCTCTGGGCTGGGACCAAGGGGTTCGGAGGGCGGGAGGGGGATCAGGGCTAGAAACCTCCCCATTTTAAATTACAGAAATTTTTTTTGCATAGAAATGGCCCATTTTTAATCCCCACCCCCCGGAGAAACTTTGAAATTCAGACTGTTTCCACCATCTCTAGTATATATAAAAATAGACGTACGTAGAGGAGATGAACTGAGGTATATGTGCATACACAGCAAATCCATTCATCATTGACTTCTTGGGTGGACTCTACTTACACAGAACTGCAGAGTGAACTCATTTGTCAAAGTGCTTGACACCTGACCATACATAAGGTTGGTACCTGTGTCACACCCCTAGTCTGCTGCCTCTGTGCTCATAGTAGCGGCTTGCTGTATTACCTTTGCTGCGAGCTAATTGGAAAGTCTGTAGATCTTTGGGAATCTGCGGTACTACTTCCTTTCCATGCTCCTTCTTCAGCTGTCTCCTCCTTCCTTAGCAGATCCAGATGCAAAGACTTCAGCAGGGGTAGGGTGACCAGATGTCCCGATTTTATAGGGACAGTTCCGATTTTGGGGTCTTTTTCTTATATAGGTTCCTATTACTCCCCACCCCCATCCCGATTTTTCACACTTGCTGTCTGGTCACGATAAGCAGGGGAGAAGTTTGGCACAGTCAGGCTGCAAGCTAGTGACTCAACTGCGATGGCAGGGCACTGTTCCTCCTGCACAGGCCTGTGTGATCATCCATAACTTGGGAGGGTTTCTGAGTTCTGCATCAATAAATTGGACCATACTTTGGATGAGGAGGGTAAAAATAAATATTGAATAGCTACCCCATTCTCTAAGTACAGTCCACCCTGTGTACTGACTGAGATAGGGGTCCTGTAGGAAAACAGTACATAACCCTGTAATTAAGGACTGTATCCTAATGCATACACACAAGTGGGATGAATTAAGATTGTCTAGGCAACCCTAATTCTGACATTTCTAACTTTTGATTACATGACTTTGCAACATTCTTTTCATGTTGTTTTGGTAGGAACTGACTCTCCCTATTGGTTTGGGGACTGTCTTGCTCATTGTGGGTTCTACCATCATAGAAATAAATAATAAAATGTGACTACTTTTATCTAGGCAATAAAACCTATGTAACCTAAATATTGCAAAGCCTATCTGCTTACCCGGGCCTTTCTGATGAAGGCCAAGATTCTAGAGCTGAAAATAGATTAATTAGAATAATGTGATTTTATTGTTATGGGTCTAGAGTCTTTGGATTAATGCATGTCTGTTTAAGGAAATAAATAAGAGGCATGTATCATTTTTCTTACAAGTGATTTTTTGTTTAGGAAATAATTCCTACCTATATAAGGAAATACAAGGAAGTGCTATTGTGTAACTGTTTTTATGCAGTACTTGTTAAAACCTTTCAGAGTAGTGAACAATTAAGGATATTCTCCCTATATTACAGTTGTGTCTACGATTTTTATTGTATTTGGCATTGACCTCATAATGAAACAGGAGTTGAAAAATCATTGGTGATTGTTACTAAAAAATTGCATTTATTCCTGAGATTGATGAAAGGGTGCCTTTTCTGAGATGTACTGTGTGCTACATGTAAGAAACAATATACGTTAGCAATCCATTCTTATTATCGAAAAAGATATTATTAGTGTAGATTGTGAATATTATAATATTAGTGTTATTAATCAAGCATTTTTAAACCTATGGCAAGGTCTTATTTCTCCCAAAATAGTATAGCTTGTTTTGTATGATGTGTAAGACATGCATTTTTGAGTTATCTTAATCCTTGCACTAATGGGGAAGAGCACATGTAATCGGCATCTCTACAATGAGGTGGAGATGAGGGCTCTTCAGCTTGGGCTATAAGCCTTTCTCTCAACCTAGTATCACACTATGAAATACAACACTGTAATTGTTAATCAGTGTTTAGTTTACATTGGAATAATGGTTGATTGCTCCACCCTGACACGTTCTTCCAAGCTGAAGAAGTCTTGCTTTGAAAGCCTGTAGTAGTCTGAGAGAAACTGAACTAAGTATCAAACTGAAAAATCCCAAATCTCTAGATTAGTGTGTCATGAAGCACCAGATACTGCAAATACTCATATGTTAATCCCATTGAATTTGCATGAGTAAGAGGTTGACGAATAAGCTCGAATAATGTAAAACACATCACTACGTTAACAGAAAGGTGAAGAGAAGGAATGGGAAATTCATGAGCTGCAAGAGAGAAGCTATCAGGACAGGTTAAAACTATTCTGCAAAACGAATTCCATTAGATCGAGCTCATGAAATCATAGGATGACAAATTCTGCTTGCCTTATTTCAGAGTAGTATTTTGCTCCATCAGTAATCATATAGGATATGTCTACACTTGGAGGCAGAGGTGTGATTTCCAGCTTGAGGAGACATACTCGCGCTAGCACTCATCGAGCTAATGCCCTAAAAGAGAGTGTAGCTGTGGCACATGAGTTGTGGGATGAGCTAGCCGCCCGGAGTACGTGCCCAGGGTCTGTTAGGCATGTCCTTGGGGCAGCTAGCCCATCGTGCTGTGCATTGTTTTAGTGCACTGGCACGATGAGAGCTAGCATGAATATGTCTCATCAAGTTGTAATCACATCCCCAGGTCCAAATGTAGACATACCCATTGATTTCAAAGGGGCTACTCATGGAGAAGGGACTGCTCATTGTGAGTAAGAGTGGCAGAATCTGACCCAGAGGGATTAAATTGAAGGTTTCTGTGTTGTTTCTTTGCTTTCTCCATATGCTCAAGAATGGGATGATAGCATCCACATGTGGCAGCTAAAAGCAGATTCAGAAAAAAAATCTAGAATTTGTATATATTTCCAATGGAAAAATAGCAGATGTCTGGAGCAAGCGTGGTACTTAGATCAAAATTATCTTTGCATTATTGAACTACAAAAAAATGGAGAGAGTGGAAAGTACAGTATGAGCTGCTTATTTTAAAGCTTTGTCATGGATAGTAGAGGCTTGTGTGCAACAAATAGTTAGACATAACCATTATCGTTCTTACTCTTTCAACTTGATTTGTTTTTCACTTATACTCAGTTATGAGCAAAACTGGGCAAGACAAGTACAGATAAAAAAGAAATTGTCAGAAACCGCATCCTGCATGGTAATGTAAATTTATTAAGAAGATAATTTTAAAGCCACATTACTGATTATAAAAACATACTTAACCTTTTGTTCTTGCACTCTGCAAATAGCGTATCTTAACTCCTAGGCCTTTATCCTCAGCTGCTCTAGAGCTCCATTCGATGCGGCTGGGAAGGGAGGAGGGCAAAAATGGCCTTGTGCTTCTCTGGTTCCCAGAGTTGCAGGGGTCCTTTTGGCCCCCAGCATAACTTCAGAGCAGGCCTGAGGGTGATCTAAGCTATCCCAGTTTATCATGGCCTCGTAGGGATTTCCAGAGCAGTATATTCCAGGTATGTCTCCTTACGACACATCATGCCCCCTCATGTCTGGGGATGGTAGGGAGGGGCAGGCAGGGATATATTGAGATCTAAGAGAATACTTCACTGCCCATTTAGAGCAGCTTTAAAGACCCTTTGTGGCGCTGAAGTGGCACTATGGGGCACGCTTGGGTAAAGGATTTGGTCTGTACTGATTTCAACTGGAGTTTTTCTTCAAAAAAGCACTCTAGGATTGATTCATTGATTGTAAGGCCAGAAGGAACCATTATGGTAATTTAATTTGACATCCCACATAACACAGGACATAGAACCTCACCCAGTAATTTCTGCATCAAGCCCTTAACTTCTGTTTGAGCTATAGCATATCTTTTAGAAAGCCATCCAGTCTTGATGTATGGCGAATCCACCATGTCTATACGTATCTTGATAAATTGGTCCAATGGCTTGGATCCTTGCTTTTTTGCAATATTTTAAAATATTATTTTCCTGTCTTTGCTCAAGGGTGTACAAATAAAAAAAATCTAAAGAATTGAACTTTACTATCATCATTACTCAGGGAAAATATAGTTTTCCATATCTGCACTAAATGTTAGGACCACAGTATGCTAGAATTCAGAATCCAGCAAATATCAGGACCCTACAATTCATTTGTGTAACCAGCCTTTCCGGTTAGAATACCTCACTTTACCATCTAAAAACGGCAAGACAAACAATTTCTGGAACTCCTTTGGATCTAGAAGAGATCTTCTGTTTAATTTTGTGGTGTGTCAGGAAAGTCCTTGAGCCAATTCTGCTGTGCTTGTGGATTTGGCGACTATGGCCTGATTTGCAGAAGGTGGCTGCTCGGTGCCTGATTTTCTAAAAGTGCTCAGTCCACACTCTCTGAAAATCAGCTCCCTTTAAAGGCATCTCAAAATAAACACCCAAATATTGAGACACCTCGAATCAGTAGTCACTCTTGAAATTTTATGCCCAGGTGCACCACAAAGAAGTATACAGAGCCCTTACTCATCAAGACAGGAGTGTATAGCACATGTACACCTGCCTCCCAAAAATATGCCAAGTGTGCACTATGACGCATAAGAGATTAAAGAACTTTAGAATAGTCTGTGGACTGTTCATGTAAAAAGAGATTGCAGGATCACAATGACCTCTCTGTACAGAATCCAAGATGTTACATATTGTAATTCACACTTGGGTACTTTTTCTCCTTTCTGAGAAGGACAATGCCATAAATGCAGGTACTTGCTTTGATTTTTTAAAACTTTTAGTATTCCCATGAAAAGAGAAGGCAAAACCTGATTTATTATGGTACCATTTTCCCCCAGAAGAGGATGGATAGCTGAATGTTAGTACAAGTGTTCTACAAGTGCATGCCTGATAACACTAGAAATAGAAGAATCTAAATACAAACAGAAGCAATATTTTAACTTAATATCACCAAGACTGGGGAAGAGGGGCTTCCCCTCAATGATTTTGGAGAATGCAGGATGAGCACAACTAAAAGACTGAAAACAGAAATCACAACAATGAATATACATGTGAAAAATTAGGCCAGTGGTGTGTCTTTAAATTCATCAGATGTCTCAAGCATGCTTGTGATGAAGAATGAGAAAAACAAATCTCTGCTTTTTTAGATGTTCACTGTTTACTAATCTAAAAAAAGTGCAGCCTTGTGATTTTCGTCTCTCCCCTCCACACCCCATCAAACAGTGACCAATTTTCTCAGTTTGTCTCAGATGTATTTACGGAAAGAAGCAAACAAACAAACAAACAAACAAACAAGAAACCCCGACCTGATGTGCTGTGTACAATAGAGAGAAGAAATGTGACTAGCTGTGTGGGAGGGGACACTTGGTTCTTAGATGTAATGCTGGGTACACCTCCTCAGGAGCTGCATAAGAGTTCCTCATGGCAGGGAACAGAGTGTTCTGCTTAGCAGGATCTAACATAAAAGCAAAGACAGTAAGCCGCTCTTTTAGAACTAAGCAGTACATTAATGCGAGAGCCTGAGCCTGCAGAGGATGATCCTAACATTTTAGTTCAAGGTTCTGTACTTTAACTTGTTTTGTAGTTCTTTAAAAACTGCAAGCAAGCCTTTTTTAAAAAAAAAATATGAGGCATAATTTGTTGTAAGGTCATTGCCACATTAAATTGGTAAAGACCCAATTATAAAAAGGTGCATAACCTGTGTCAGTGGCCTTCATGCAATGTCCTTGTACCAGCATTCCCCCTCACTCCCCAACTCACCCCCCCCCCGAGAATCCTGCAGAGAGTACTCCTGGGTCAGGGTAATTGCTGAGGGAGTGGATAGAGACTTGGGGATGGGGTTAGAGAGACACAACTTTTTTTCTGGCCCCACTTAGCTGAGTTTATCTGGAGCTATATGGTCTTTTCTGCAGAGCTCTTTCCTCTCCTTGTCCTCTGGGTTTAGTCACAGCCAGCTGCAGTGCCTGGTAGCCAGGCTCTGACAGAGCCATGCTGCCAGGGAACCAGGCAGGATGATGCCAGGAGACAGAGCTAACAAAGAGACATGTTTGCTTCTCCCACATCAGAAAAGGCTGGGGGCCGGCCCCCAAATCTGGTAAATCCCAGGAGATCTGCTGGAGACCATCTCCAGGTTTGGGTGCATGTCCCTCGGCATCTTCCATATGAACAACATTGTATGATGAAATGATGTGGGGGATCGTTGTGAGGGTTGCTCACAGATTTTCTCCTACCTAGTGGTTTGCCTCAGGAGGAAATGATCTGGTTCAATATTATGTAATTTCCTATGTTGTGTTTAAATGCAGACTCATCAGTTTATCTGAAGAAGACATACTAATACATGGCTTTTCAGAGAAAACAGGTCTCATTTCAATGCAATGAATTCTCTAGTAATGGATAATGCTTGGGAACTGGAGTCTATACATGTGTGTATATTTAAATCTGCAGACTACCCAGTATTTTAAATATAGGTCATTTTAAGAATCTCCTGTTTCGCCCATGAAACCCCATTTAAGTCAGCCAGTATGTACGGGTGTAGGGCAAAATTTTGACTTCATTTTGTTACTCCTCTCACAGAATTGATGCATTTCTACATGAATGTAGAGGTTCCCAGATACTAGGGGAGTGGGTGTCTTAGAAATACATAGGATAATAAATAATGGACGAAATCCTGAAACTGTGAACTCATAGCCAGACAGTGTCTGATAGGCACTGGTCCATGTTGGGGGTGATGGTGAGCTCCAAGAGGGACTGTTCTTCACCTGTGTTGGCCAGGAGGAAGGAGAAGGACCACAACACCTGGGGTGGCTAGTGTAGTGCCCCAAAAAACACACCAGACCCTTCCATCTCCTTCCATAAATTAGCTACACTGGCTTCAATTTTGCAAACTCCAGGCTGCAGAAATGCCTGTCGTCAGTGAACGTTTTTGAATTAGGACAACAGGCATTTTACCGATCTTAATAAAAGTAAATAGAATAACCCTGTAGAAAGATTACCTGTAATAAATACAAATCATTTATCAAACTTGCATAAACTAAATGTAATACAGTATTGTTCATTAATTTCAAAGATTGGAGATCAAGCATATATTTTAGAGGGGGGAAATAATCTCTTTTCTATGCTCACTTTAAGTGAATTAACAGTGAATTAACAGAAAAATAAAATAGCAGTGGAGCAGTGCTATTTTGTAAGTGACATGGGTCCCCTCCCAAAAATGTGCGTGTGTTTGGGAGCGGGGGAATGGTTAATCACCTTTAAAGAGCTTGTGCCTTTGTTGTAAAATAATCACAAGTGAGAATTCTTTTAAAAACAGGCAACCTGTCTATCAAAGCATGAAGTCAGCTCATTTTTAGGTGCAAATGTGGGCTGCTGGCTGTTATGTATATTTATCAGAGGCAATAGGCCCTATCCTACTTGCACTGATGTCAATGGGAGTTTTGCCACTAATTTCAGTGTGAGTAGTATCAGGTTTAATATATTTTTCACTATGTTGAATCATTTAGAAGCTTGTTCTCCACCCTGATGTTTACCATATTGATCCCCCTCTCCCTTTCATGCTCCCTCTTCTCCAATCACGCTGTTAACTGAGAAAGCATTAAGCCACTGGGAATAAATGGCTCCTCCTTGAGCTATTGCCAATGCTAAAGTATGAGATCAGGCCTCATGGAAAGAGACAGAGTCAATAGAATTCTCGTCAACAACTGCATCTTCACAGTGACCCTTTAGCATCCAGTTCTCAAAGGTCATGGACTTGGGAATGTAAATCCGCTCCTGCCCTTTAGTTTCCTGGACATTAGAAATTCAGTGGTGTCACTTCAGAGAAAATCAGACGTAACGGCCCAAGAGGAAGTTCCTTTTTCCATGGCATAGTTTTGTTTCTAGAGTAATCAAGTCCACTATTTCTCATTCACATATCTAACTGAGCAAATAGTGGAGAATATCATCCATAAATATTCATCTGAATTCTAATTAGACCATATGCCCAACCCCATTGCAGTCACTTTGTGCAAACATCCGACCATTTGATTTTTACCAGCACAGATACTGGCCAAAAACAAAACAAAAACAAAACGAAAACAGGTTTTCAAACTGTATGCTCAAATATTCAATTAAAGAGAATTTTGAATGGCATATTCGTTTGTAAAATAAATAGTTTGCTTTGTGTTGGTTAGTGAAAAAGAGAAATAATATCACTATCACTTATGTCACAATGAACCCAGTGAAAACTGTAAATTGTCAATCTTCTTCACAGATGATTTGCAAATAATCTCCAGACCAAGAATTCCATTCTGAAGAAATTTGCCAATTCTTTCAAATAACAAATTTCAGAATTTCACAACGTATTTGTGAGCAATTTGAAAACATAAAAAAAGTTCACGGGGGAAATGTCCATTGTCCAATTCTATTTTCAATTTAAAAATACACAACATTTTAAAGAATTTTGAGGGAACCAGATAAAAACACTAGGAAAAAACGGTGGTACATTTTGTAGCAAAATTGTAACACACTTGAATAAATAATAACATAGATAAGTGAATAGATAATTTATAACTACCAACAGTACATAGCACTTTTATAGCTATTTCATCTATAGCTCTCAGAGAACTTTACAGAGTTTGATAACCATTATTATTCCCATTTGACATTTGAGGAAATTAAGGCACAGAAAAGTTAAGATCCAGATTTTTAAAAGTGGGCCAGTGATGTTGTGATTCATTGGGCCTATTTTTCAGAAGCGCAGAGTACCTACAACTCCAACTGAAATCAAAACCACTGGCTACCTCTGAAAATGTTGGCCTAAGTGTCACTCAACATGTCAAAGGCAAAAGAGAGAATATATTATGGACCTTTTGACTCCCAGTCAGGTGCTCTATCCATTAAAGCAGCCTTACAGCAACAGCTGATAGGGAGCCAGCTGCTGCTGTAGGGCCAGATTGTACCCAACACAGTGTGGGTGAGTGAGAGAGGTTGCAAGAGCCCCCTTTCCCCTTGTGTCCCTGTGCAGGGGTGGGATGCAATTAAAGTCCCTGAACTCCTAGGAGCACCGGGACTGCTTCCTCCATGCAAGACACCCAAAGGAATAGAAAAAGTGGGACTGTGGCTATCTCTTTAGATCTCCACCCCCTTGCAGCTCTTGATGTAAATAGTGTGTAGACCTAAAGAAGTTCTCAATGGCTCCACGTGTGTGTCCAGCTACAGGCAACTCTGGGAACAGAGGGGTATAAAAGTAACTTCTGGTCATTTTTGCCTCCTGCCCTCGTGAACTGTGACAAGCAGAGTTCTGGCACAATTGAGGATCTGGGCTACTGGCGGGAGTCAGATCCACTTGCTACTGATGTAACTGCCTAAGAATATCCGTGATTAGGGTGTCATATATTAGTTAAGGTACCTTCTCTGCTATATGTCCCCCTTTTGAGACAGAACAGTTTGCCTGTTGACAGGACAAAGCGATGAACTCCATGACCCATTTTCTAAACGTTTGCTTTAAAACAGACCCACAACGACTCTGTTATTCCTTTTTCTGGGAGGGGTTCCCAGGTCTTCATAAAATTCCACTTTTCTCTTTAACATTGAGAAGGCTGTATAAGCATGATATCAACCATTTAATGATTTAGGTGCTGGTAACTATGCCTTCCAAATCATTCATTTTTTCTGCTAAAGCACTTGCTAAAAGCTGCTTCAGAAACAAACTGCTTAGAAACAAACATTTAATTTTATCATCACTACAGTAATTTGAGGGATACATTATTTTTTTATAATGTTGCTTCTCATGAAAATGCATGAGTTACCAAATTCTTCCTTTTGAAATATGTATGACAGACCAGTAATAACTTTCTGAACAAACCATTTCATTATCACCATTGGCAAGTCTATCCAAAGCTGGATCTAACATTTTTCCTGTCTAGTCAAACTGGACTCCTCTCATATCCCCTCAAGCACTCAGAAATACACCATACACAGTCACAAAACATTGTAGTATTCCTAACACTTGGCTGCTTGAGGCAACAACCTGCTCTGCTGATATAGTAAAACTAGCCCTGATTTTATCATCCAAGATGATTATCAGGTTGCCTTATCTTCTTCAAAAATATATATGCAAATGGTGATTGCAAAGCGAAAAATTCATCCTACACATTGAGTGTCATTCTAGCATAAAGAGGCTACACAAAGGGGTGCTGTGGCAGAGTTACGTTTGTGATGCTCATACCCCTTAATTCCATTAATGGTCCTACCCTAAAGCAACAAAGCTAGCAGGAGTAAGCTCCACCATTGCTACAAATAACGTAACAGCTAAAAATACCCATGATTAGAGTGACATGCATACAAATTAAATTAGCTATTCTGTTATAGACAGGACAGTCTGCCTGCTGGACAGGACAAAATGATGAACTCCATGACCCATTTTCCCAACCTTTGCTTTAAGGGACTTAAGTCACAAATAGGTAATTAGATCTAAATAGCTTTGTGTGATCGAAATAGATCAACAGTACACATGTGTGGCCTAGGAAAAAATGAAGGCACCACAATGGATTGATTTAGATGGAATTCTGAGACTGCTTTCAGCAAGTATGTCAAACACATACTGAAGGAATTGCAAGAAGTCATGTAAAGAGTGTCAGTAACGAGAGCCAGCCAACCATACATTTTCCTGCCTAGTAAAAGTCATAGCTATTTGAAAAGAAGGAACCTAAGATGAAAATCATGAACAGGTTAAAAGGAAGGACCAAGGAACAGATTTTGATCCTTCAGAAGATTATAGCTTTTGATGAGTCATTCTAAAAAACAAAAATCAGGCAATACTGGAATAGAAAAAACACCTTTCAGAATTAGAAAATGCAAAGGCAATAGCATACTAGGTAAATACGTGGGTAGATAATTCTACACCATGCTAAGTGTGTGTGTGTGTGTGTGTGTGTGTGTGTGTGTGTGTGTGTGTGTG
>NW_020664419.1:74757726-74775473 GCF_002925995.2 Terrapene triunguis
GTGTGTGTGTGTGTGTGTGTGTGTGTGTGTGTGTGTGTGTGTGTGTGTGCGTGTGCGTGCGTGCATGCATGCATGCAGAAATGCATGGAAAAAAATGTGCCTAATGAAAAGAACATAAAAGTGCACCCAGTGTGAGCTGAACCTGATCTTCATCAAAGATGCTCAGATACTTGTCTACAAGATAGGGAGAAGTCACCAAGCATGCAACAATGTTCATTTAAGGCAAGTGCATGGGTCAAAAGCAGACAGGAATATGGATGAGAATGGGATAGATTGCATCCCAGGAAAGTTGATTAAGCAACAAAGGTGTCAAATTCTCACCTCCCAGTTTGAGAGTGTATTTAGTTTACAAGTAGCAGTCTAGCTGCAATCTCCCATCACACAAGCATAGGTTCTGCTGCATACTGACATGTTTCCATGGGAGTGTTGAACAAGGGAAATAATGGTGAATGAGACTAGACACTGCCACAGAATGCTGCTGGAGCACAAGATGATGAAAAAGAGCCATGGCACAGAGAGTGAGTGGTTGACAACCAGCTTCACCAGTCATCTCCTCACCAAAGCACCTGTGTCAGACACCACTTCAAAGCCACAGTAAGGTGAGAAAACAGTACAAACAGGAAATCCCTCCACGAACGTAATGTACTGTAAAGTCTCAGTGCACATGTGAACCCATCCATTTGTCAGCTGCCGGATGTTACTGGGAGAGCTTGTTGTTCTGACATGCTCCTGTGGACTGGGTTCCTGGTCCTGCGATATAAGTAGGCATCTCTGATAGGCTCCTCATGGGAAGTGTCTCACCTCGAATCTAACCATTGGGTGTTCCTCCTTGGGATGTATACACTTCCTGACCTCATTAATCTAGTATTTCATGGCCATTGTGCTATGCAGTCTTTCTACTAGCATATTTGAAAGCTGCCTGAGGCTGCTTTAATGTGTAACTGCCTAATCTATCTAGGCATTTAGAGTGCACCCTTCGCTGTGGTGTCTGAATGCCTTTTCCACTCTATTTATACACGCAAGAGAAGGTAACGTATGGCAGTGTTGCGAGCTATGAACATGTCCTCTTTGCTATGTGCCTCATGTCTCTGGACCCTCAAAGTGTTGCAGACACTTCAGCGCTGTGGTTCAGCACATTATCTCCACACAATATCATTCATGAAGGTCACACCACATTTTCTGCTACTTAGTGATTCGTGTGCATTTTGGTCCCAGGTATACCATGTGTTGGAAGGGAAGATTGGGCCTAGAGTGCATCTGTAGGATCTTGGCACTTTTGTTCAAGGTGTTTGAACCCTGCAAAGCTGATAACTCTCATGAACTGATTTGGGACCAAACATGATGAACAAATGGGAGGTCAGAAACAAATAACATATTTCGTTCTGTGTTTGTGCAGCACCTAGCACAATGACGTCCCGGTCCATGACTGGGGCTCCTAAGTATGATCACCATACAAATAAATAATAATAATATGTGTGGCTATGCATGTTGGAGAAACACACAAATCACACAAGCACAGTATATTTTATCCTTTGTCTCCCCCTCCTCCCCCCGAGACAATGAAGTCTTTGAGTTCCAACAAGCAGACTAAAAAATGAAGCTATAGAGTGGAAAATGCTAAAGGGAGATTAGTACAGCTTCTCTTCTATGGCACCCTCTCTTCATATTTTGCACCACACATTTATTCACAAATTGATTGCTTTCACTGCAAATGTGGTTTAGTTTGTTGTTTCTTCTCTCCTTGGATCATCTTTTTGCCACACCAGGTTGGAACTTGCATATCTTTCTTTATGCCACAATCAAAAATAAAAAATGAAAGAGTTTAAAAAGAAGAGTGAATCATATTCCATTGTTACAGTCAGGTATACAATATGTCAGGGCAAGCCATGGATAACATCTAAATCCACTTGGTATGCAGCTATACTTAGGTGGTCACATACCACACTGAAATTTATTCTTCTATATTAGAGTATTATCCAGTATCTAATGTTTATTCATCTTGGCATCTAATATGAAGTATACACGGATAATATAAAAATAACTGGGGGAAAGCATATTATGATAATATTTTTCACATTTTTCCTCAAGCATGTTTCAAAAACATATTTCATAGTTAAAGTGCAGACATAGGAAATATACTGTGATAGTACAACTTTTAAAAAAAATATTTCATTATATGTATTGTTTCCTTTATTTTCACTTATAGATTTGAGCATTTTGGTCTAGAATTGTCAAAAGTCACTGGGGATTTTGAGAGTCCACCATGAGATGCCTTTAAGATGGCTGATTTTAAGAGACTGGGTCTTCAGGCACCTCACGGTGGGCACCAAAAAGCAATAGAATTTAACTCAAATGCACATATTTACTGTGAAATATATTTTATGTGCAAAAAGTCTAAGCATCAATGCAACTTTGAGGGTGAGAAACAAAGTACTCAAAAGTTAGGAAAACCCAGAAGTTAAGACAGTAGGGTCGGCTTTGTGCATCTGCTTTAAAATGTAAGGCTGTTTTCTGGTCTCACTTACTGGTGTGAAACTGGAGTTTTAAGTCACTGAAAAGAGTCTTAGAACCAACCATCCCAGTCTTCTTAAACCACTTATACAGAGACTCATGATATAAAAGAGCAAGCTTGAGATTCCCCACCCTCCAAGTGCTCCTGCACCATGGCCATTATACATGCCCAGGGAAAAAAAACATAGGAAAAAACATAGAAATACCCTCCCTCGCAGGCTATGAAAGGCACTCAAGCAAAATAATTGCTGTAACCCCTGATAAGGAGACAAGCAGCATTGTGAGGAAGAAGATATCAGCCCGATGGCAATGGCTAGACTGTATGCAAGGAGCAAAATGCAAGGAGCAGAATTATTGGGACAGCAGAACAGTGTGTTTCTGAACGAGAGACAAAAGCGTAATATTTAGATGGTGGCCTTGCCGGATGTGAAGGTCTAAGAAATTGATTTAAATCGTTATGGCAACAAGTTGTCATCCGGGGGTTCTACGAATTATTAATATATTGTAAATCGGGCTTTGCCTCTGAACCACGGAGGCATCAAAATCAGGAGGGAAGATTTGCAACAGGATGGGTACTTACCAACAACAACTCTTTATCTCTGAGCATATTGCCTTCAAAGAGCTCTTGAATCAGCAGCAAGAGCAGATACTGATTTGGGGAGTGTAGTGCTTCAGTCACTATTCAGCTATTGGTACTTCTCCGCTCCCCTCTTCTAACTGCCCACAGTGGGGCTCTGTGGAGGCATCATCAGGAAAGAGAATTAGGATTATTTACCAACAATTACTCACTTCCCAAATGTATTCTATCTACACATTCTCTCTCTCTCTACCTTTTCACCTCCACTTCAGCTCTCAGCTCTTAGAGCTTCTGGGTGTGAGGCGGAACTGAGAAAGTGTTTGGGGTGATGGTATTGATACCCTTAGTTTATGGGACGTAGGCTCTAAGGGAGCCAGCTGCTGCTAATGTAGGCACATAGTACTATGTGGAGACGATGTCATAATGAAGGAGAACCAATCCTTGATTCAGGACAGGAAAGAAGCCATTTTGCATGGTGAAAGCAGTAGACTGCCAGAACGATGTTAAGAATTAGCTGTGGCTGTTATGGTGTACTGAGGTAGTGGAGACGGAGGCCCACTACAACTATTGTTTGCCTAACTCGAGGCTGATTAAGCTATAACACTGAATAAGGAAGTCCATAGTCCACTTGTAATGCAGCCAGCAGAGTCCAAGTTATACCCTGTCATTCAATTGCAGGTTAAGTGGTGGTGTCCACTACCTGACACTTTTACCATCCCAACAAATCCTGGTGGGACAACTAAAGGTATTCACCCACAAGATGATGTCCAAAAAGTAACATAAACCCTGTGTAATTGGGTCAGCATGGAAGTACACCCAAAGCTGCTCTCTGTAAACCTGAATACTCATTGCACACTTCTTTTGCTGAGTTTACATCAAGGGATACACCACTAATGCAAACTTGTGTTACACATATATAGTGCCTGTATCTCAAAGCATCTAGAAGAACCTTACAGATATAACAGATTACAGTATAAAGATAATTTTATGCAGAACTGAAGTGAAGCAACATCTGTAGTGTAACATGGCAATTTGCACGATTGTTAAGCAATTTACTTTCTGCAATATATGTAATTTGTTACACAACCACGTTGCACAGCTGTTCAAGGCAGGAAGCAGTGGTCAATACCATATTCACTTGAAACTACAGAAGGGCAATGGTACTGTCGCAGCTCTTCTGGCAAAAAGGTTGCTAATGCAGATTTTTCTGGTGAATACTATAACGGTTCACTAATCTAAGCATCATGGATATGAGGTAATTGTCAGGATACATTTTATCATGCTAATTTTTCAAGTATAAATTTCATAGTATTTATAGTAATTGCAATTCAACAGGGTTTTGTTATAACCTCATTTAAAGAAAAGTGTGTTTAGATGTTCACCCAGCCTAGGTAGAATTGGGTAAGGAGCCTCTTAATGAACCTTTCCTCAGTCTAGAGCCTGATTATGTCAAAAACACCTTTATAGATTATTCCGGATGTTGTCAGAGCGGTGACTTTACGGTAATCTATAAAAATATTTATATATAAAACATTGCACGTTATTGCTTCATGCGGGTCAGAGAGTTTATCTTTGGAGAACTATCTGTAAGCACGTCTGTTACTTATTTCCTGCCTTGACTCTGTGTAGGAGTTTCAAAGTGTGTGTAAATGAAAGAGTGAGCAATACATCGTTAAAACATGTATATATTGAAACATGTTGGCTCAACTGCTAGCATACCTACACCCAAAAGATAAAAGCTTCGAGCCACACTCTGCCCTTAGTTACATGGGTGAAATTCTTACTGCAGTCAGGGGAAGGGGGGTCACACCCAAATAACAGAGCAGAATACACAAAGGAACTTTGTTTAGAAGAAGAGTTCAGCAGCTAAAGTTACAGGATAACACATTTAATCTTTCACTTAGATTATATTTTAATAAAATTGGCTGGTTATTTAGCAATTAGGATCATATATTTACTGCAGTGAACTGGACATTCTTCCTTTCTTCTTAGATTCAGTAAGTAAAAGAAAGCAGGTTCTAAAGAGGCAGCCTGTATGTAGTGTAGTTGTACCCATGTTGATCCCAGGATATTAGAGAGACAAGGGGGGTGAGCTAATGTCTTTTATTGGGCCAATGAAAAATATTACCTCACCCACCTTGTCTATTTAAAACCTGACCTACATAACCTGTATGTCAAAATATGCTCTTCCTTCTATAACTCCTCTTTTACTTTTCCAAAATTTAATCTAACATGTCAAGAATGAGTATAACATAAATAAGCACAAATGTCAGCCAGCTATAGATTAGTTTTGACATGCTTTGCAGGGGAGATGAAAACAGGCCTCATTTGTATAAATAGAAGGCAACTGATGTATACCATGGAAAGCAAATACTATCATTCTCTTAAGGCTCCCTATTTTTCAGTCAGAAATTCTATAAATATGTAGAGATGCCTCACAAACTGTATCTTCTGTTTCTAGATCGTAGATAACTTTCACTGAACAGAACTTGGAACTTGGATTTATAGAATTGGAAAATCTTCACACCCAATTCTAATAGTTCTAACACCTTTCACAAGGTCTAAATTCCCTTTTTTCAAAAATGTGTAATCTAAGCCGGTGTAGGTGTTCCGTTTCAAGTCAGCTTCATGCATTTTTCTTACACTGCATGAAAGTATGTTACTTTCAGTCCTTGATTGCCTAAAAAGTAGCAGAGTTGTGATAATTGAGAGGATAACAGCTCAGTTTTGGAGAGTAGTGGCTGGATACCAAGGGCATAAGGAAAATGTGCATTAGGATGATTGAAGCCACTTGAACTTTGGTTGCAGAATACAACAACCGCCAGCAATAATAACTTTAATAAGAATCAAGCTATAGCTCTGTAAAAATAATCTGATTTATATTGCAGTGGTGCTCACAATGTGCTAGGCACTGTACAAACATGTAGAAAAGTGCGGTCCCTGCCCCCAGCAGCAAAATTTGGATCTGAATCCACATTCACACTGCAAACTCCTCACAGACCTTGGGGCTCTGTGGATCCAGGAACCGGGTTTACAGCCATTTCTCATTTTGAACAAGAGTCTATTTACAGTTTGGGGCTTTGGCCATTAATGACACTGGTTCATTTTCCAGACTCCAGTGCCTCCATCTTCCACCTGCAGGGCAGGTAGGAAAAGCTTTAATTCGATTGACAAATTCATAATCATTGTAATTTCTACATTTATCCATTTTCCTACAAGAAAAACATATCTGCCACTTGCCCACTGCCTTGCTCCACTGATGTAATGCTGCTGTTGTATCTTTCAGCCTGATCCAGTCCCGAGCCTCCTTCTGCTTTTCACACTGTATGTTCCATGATGGAACTGTGATGCCAGCCTAAATCTGTGCAACACAGTACAAATTACTTTAGTACTTGCACGCCACTATAATCCCTTTTCTGTGAAAATGCCTTAAAATAGTCTTTTAATTAAAAATCCAAATCTTTGATCAATTTTTGTAGCATGTTGATCTACAAAAATATGGAATTTGTATTACACTGCTGTCACCCAAATTTCATCAGAACTCTAGAAATAATTGGCTGTGCATGCAAGACAACTGTACATTATTGTACATGGTATGGATATTTTTACATGGATTTTTTTCTTGAGCATCTGACCTGCTATGTGTTGTTTCAATGGGATTTCTAATCAACTGTGCAAAATGCTTTAACCCAGTGTCATCAGAGCAGGTCAGTCAATCAAAAATGAGTGCAATGTCTAAGAAATATTAATATTAATTAGTCATATTCTACTCAGTCTTCCTGCAGAATTGCCTTTGATTTAACTATGTTGGACTAAATTCAGCCCTGGCACTAGTAGATGCAACTCCCATTGAGTTAAGGGGGGTTGCCTCTCATTGTAGTAGGGCTGAATTTGGAACTTGAAGACGGCCTATTAATTGTTGAATAAGATCTATGGGGCTTCACAGGCACGCAAATAAAAACATAAGAATGGCCATACTGGCTCAGACCAATGGTGTAGCCCAGTATCCTGTTTTGACAGTGGGCTGTGCCAAATGCTTCAGAGGGAATGAACAGAACAGGGCAATTTCAAGTGATCCATTTCAGTCCCAGCTTCTGGCAGTCAGAGATTTAGGGACACCCACAGCATGGGGTTTTGTCCCCGACCCTCTTAGGGAATAGTCATTGATGGACCTATCCTCCATGAACTTATCTAATTCTTTTTAAAATTCAGTTATACCTTTGGCCTTCACAACATCCCATGGCAATGAGTTCCACAGGTTGACTGTGTGTTGTGTGAAGAAGTACTTCCTTTTGTTTGTTGTAAACCGACTGCCTATTAATTTCATTGGGTGACCCCTAGTTCTTGTGTTATGTGAAGGGGTAAATAACATTTCTCTATTCACATTTTCCACACCATTCATGATTTTATAGTCTTCTATTATAATCCCCCATTAGTTGTCTCTTTCCTAAAATGAACTGTCAGTCTTTTTAATCTCTCTTGATATGGAAGCTGTTCCATACCTCTAATCATTTCCATTGGCCTTCTCTGTATCTTTTCCAAATAGTTGGTTGATGGGTGTTGTATAAATAAATAGACAGGTAGAATCAGATTGCTCCCTGTGTGAGTCTGATTGGATATTAAAGGAAGACTGACCCTAAAAGGGTGGGCCTCTGGTTCAAGGAAGTAGTATTAACAGGTCTACAGACTGACCAAGGGGATAGTCTAGACATAGAGCCAGTCGTGTCACCCACCATCACCTTTGACTAGGATCTGCAGTCTTGCTGCTGTCTGTCAGCATTGCTCTCTGTGCAGTGGCAGAAAGGAGGTCTAGATGAGTGAGGGAAATCTGCTCAATGCATTGTGGAGAGGGGATGAGGATGGGCGACAAGTCCGATTATCAGCTCTGTTTATAGATGTTGCCATTTGAACCCTAGCGTTCTGAGCTGTTCATGTGTGCATCCCACCATCTTGGCTCAAATACTGAATATGTGAGAATTATTGTTTCAAATGCTTATCACAAAGGACAGCTATTGCTAGTTAATCTTTTTCCATTACTTGGAATACAGTACTATTTCCATTCCATTATACATTTAGACTATGTTCTTCCTGCGCCTCCTTTCAGGGCATCATGGACACAGACACTAAAAACCATAGGAGATCATCTTAATCCTCAGGTATTGTCTGAAGAATGGATTCAGATAGTCTTATTCCAGATGAACCACAGACAAGCACAAGATGCCTACAGGAAAAACCAGAAGCAGTAATTATCTTTTTACAAAGGTTGATAATGTTTTAGCTAATCCATACACAAAATAAAAACTCTATTCTTTCATTAGATTAAGCTCATACTTCCTTTTATTTCCTGACTAAAAGGTAGTATAGTGGGAATTCTGGAGTTACTCAAGGTCTTGATTATTGGGGGTGAAATCCTGGCTCAATTGAAGTTGATGGGAAAACTTTGATTTGAATGGGGCATGGATTTCATTCCCAGGGTTTTAGCTAACAAGAAAACTGATGTACGTTGTTTTGGTTCTGGATCACTCTTCGGTCTTCAAGCACTAGAATGATGTGGAGAGAAGAACATGTCCAATTCAGGAGCTCAGAGTTTCAGTTTCAAGCTTTAATAAGTTCTAAGTCCACTAGAAATAGCAGGAAACAGCATGGTATGCCCCCTCATATCATTAGATTGGAGAAACTCAGTTATCTGACATGCCAAGTCAAACGAGCATACTCAGAACACTTATTTCACTTCAGAGAGGACAACTTAAAACCATGCTACTTCAAGTTCAAGCCCTCCAATCACACTAGCCCAGTGCAAGTGCATAAAAGGAATACTTATGGTTTATGACTACAGCTGGGCAAGAAATGTTATGTTATTTCCTCAAATAATTGAATTTTGTTTTTAAATCACACCAACTTCACCTACTAAGTTATTCACAAATGTATTCAGCCAATTATCAGTCCAGTTCTAGATCTGGGCAAATAATTTAAAAGGTATATTAGCTATAATAATTTATTTAGAAAGAATTTTGAATTACCTCTTCCCTTAGCCAAGGCAGTGTTTTGTGGGGGGGGTTGTTTGTTTGTTTGTGGTTGTTTTTGTTTTTGACAAAAAGCTGCACCAGGGTGCTCCACTTACAGCACAGCAAAACCAGCAAAGAGCATCCACAAACATTTACTAGATTAAAAACTGAAAGTGCACATCAACAGCATTTGTGCCCTAGGTTTATTTGTTTTTTGTGAACATCCAAGTGAGCAAAATTTTGTTTGCAGCAGAGTTGATGGCTAGGGAAATTGTTGAAAATACATATTTGTGGTGTGAATACTAATTCAAATATATATCTACCCAAGTACTTGTGCCAGTAATATAAACAAGGCCATCTGGAAAGCTGTGTGAGTGTAAGGGAGTCACCCAAATCAGTTAGCAGAATTATTATCCTGCTCCTTAGATGATTAGTTGCACCGTGCAAATTACTGAATGTTCATAACATTAGCTGCAGCAAATAGTTGGGGAGTAATCCGTTGGCTGAAACATGTCAATATAAACCATATACTGAATAATTTGAAATCAGTAAATTCAGAGATATTTACATGTGTTGTTCACTACCTAACATAAAGAGGGGGCATTGTTTGTAATTAGTAATTCACCACGGCCTAGTCCAAAAGGAAGAGGAATTTACTGTCAAAGTGGAAGGATGCCAGAATAGCTGCCTGGCCTGATCTGATCTGTCCATAGTTTAGGCTACATGGCATTGCTAAGTCAGCTTGACTGAATAAGCCCTCAGAAATTCAGAATCTGAAGAAAGGCCATTTAGGTCCACATACTAACACTCAAACCATTTTAGCTAGAGCAGTGGTTCTCAAACTGTGGTCCGCCGACCACTGAGCTCCATTCAGGTGGTCTGCGGATAGTTCCCTCTAAGGTGCGCGCCTGGGCAGTCACACATGAGAGAATGAAGGGCCACCCACCTAATTAGTGGAGCCATGCAGGCATGGCTCCACTAATTAGGTGCCTGGCCCCTGAGAAGACACACAGGTAAGGTGAGGTGGTGGCCTTTGGGGGCAATAGGGAGTAGGTGGGAGGGGACAGTGGGGTGAGAAGTGGGGGTGGGGGGAATTTGGGACGTGCAGGGCTCTGGCGGCCAGAGAAAGAGGCAACTTTCCCCAGCCTCCAGGACTGTGGCTGCCGAGGAGAGACAGCCGTCCTTCCCAGCCTCGGCTCTGTGGCTGCTGTGGCGGGGGAGAGAGGGACAGACCCCCCCCTTTCCCAGCCCCAGCTCAGGGGCTGCCGTGGTGGGGGAGAGAGGGCACATCCATCGCATTAGAAAGGTAAGACAACTGATATTAAAATATGAGTTGTGTGCTTTTATTTGTAGAAAAGAAAAAAACAATTATTATTATTTTTTTATATATAGCGCTTTTATCCAAAGCGCTTTACAATAGTTAGCTAATGGTACAAACAACATTTGGAAAGATTATTAAGTGGTCTGCCGAGACCCTCAGCAATTTTCAAGTTGTCCACGAAAAAAAAAATTTGAGAACCACTGAGCTAGAGCTTTAGGCCACATCAGGCTTGATTTGGAAAACCCCACAGGGTAAGACCAGAGAAGAGGGGGGCAGGTTCCACTCAGTTTTCCCCATATAAAATTCCGTTGTGTATGTGTAGGTGGGAGGTGGTTGGGGCGTGGGGGGACAGACAGATTTATCCCTACAGAATGGGCAGTGGATTCAGCTCTTAAACCCTGCTGCAGGTCCATCTACATGGATATATTGTGTCTCTCTGCACCCTCTTGGCTCCCTGCAGCCCTCTCTCAGTCCCATCAACACAGTTCCACATCCTTGCCAGCAAATAACCCTCTTGGTGGGTAGTTCCACAGTGAGGAGAGGCTTGGATTTCCCCTGGGATTGCTGAGGGGACAATGCAGTTACACCCTGGCTCCATCCCTCTTTTCCCTGTGAATGGTTCTCCTGGGTGTCAGGCAGTGTGAATCCTGGAGACACAATCCAGCCCTATATTTACACACAGTTCCTGCTAGCAGGGCAATCATGCAGTCTCCCTGGCCAATGTAGAAAGGGATGAGGCATGTTATGAACCATTTTACAAAGTGTGGTTTTACGCAGGAACAATAAATAACAGGAACCTGTGAAGGGTGACTTTCACCAGCAGGGCTGCCTAGTGGTCAGGCAGGGATGTGAGAGATAGTCCCCCTCCCTGGCATCTCCCCCTTTCTCTATAACTCCATCCTGTGGTATCTGTCCCTTCTTTTGCAACTCAGCCCTGTGGCTGGGTTATGCTTTTGGGGTATACAAAAAGAAGAGTTTAGCAACAGAAGTCTTCTAGGACGTCAGGGCTTTCTCCTTAGCTTTGGGACATAGGGTCTAAACCCCTTGTGTATTCAGGGCCTTCCCCAGCTGGGAAGACTCCTATTGTTGTCCCACCTTTAGAGGTTGTTAGGGGGGCCCAGGCCCACCCTCTCCAGCAGGTTGCAATCCAGGGCTCAATGATAGGCAGCTAAGTCCTTCACTTTGGGTTGTTAAATAGCTGCCTCCCTGTATCACTTCCTACCTGAGTTCCCCTATTTCCCCACAGGGTAAATTAAAGAACTGAACCAATAATAAAGTTTCTGACTTCCCCAGACAGTCATCAGTCCCTCCTTTGCAGGCTTGTTCAGGTCAGCACAATCAGGGCTCAACAAGAGCACCTAGAGCTTCCCCAGAGCAGAAGTCTGTCCTTCCAGTGCTTGCTCCCCTTTTAAACTCCGCCTCCAGCTTGTTCAGGCTTTGAAGGTGCGGGCTGGGCGGGTGGGGCTGCCAGGGTCCAGAGTCGCTCCTTAGCCCCTTGTTCTCCAATGTGAGGTTTGTACACCCCATCACAGAACCCCTCCCTCTGCTTACCAAATGAATTTGTAAACCGATAGTAGGGTGGTTCATCCTGCTTGAAAGAGTTGTGTTCATATATGCTGTGGCTAGCACAGTCTGATCCTCAGTGCAGACAGGGTCACTGAACTCATGAGAGGGGGAATCTCTAGTGCCTCTTCCAAGAGACACTGACTGCACACCCATAGAATGAGGCAAAACAAGTTCTTTCTCACTAAGAGGCTTTGAAGTAAACAGACTGACACTCTGTTACTTGCATGTTTAAAAGTCACCAGAAAAATGCTCTTGGGATTGCGGTATTGGGCGGGGAGGAGCACAGTTCTGGCCTGACTCAATTTGGGTGAACCTTTTCTGTTCACAGGGATTTTAATTCTCCATGGTTAAAATAATTCCCTCAGAGCATTTCAATTTAAATCTAGAGGGGCAGGGCACGATCCTGCAGCCTGGATTCACATGGCACGGAAGCTAATGGGGACAGACTACCTCTCTCAGGGTTGCCTGATTAGGCCCAGCAGTCAACATTTAAAATATGTCTATATTGGGGTTTTTGGTGGTGTTGTTTTTTTCTTTTCAAAGGGAAAGGCTGCTGCCAATTTCTTTTGATTTAAAAGGGAAAAAACACTCTGGAAAAAAAAAGTCGAGAGATGTAATTGTTACTACATTGACATTGAATCAACATAGCTTTTTAAGTATTTTTGAGCTTTATTTAGGATCAGAATGGAAACATATTTCATAAAAGCTCCTTGAACTTTTGGAGGTGTTTTGTTTTTTGGAGTGGGAACAGGAGGGATAATGGCAAAACGTCACCCAACCCATGTAGGCTCAACAGATGAGTTAAATTAATTTCTTAGCCTCTCTAGTCTTCATGACCCCATTATGAGATGCTTATGTTGCTGGTCAGGTCAGAACTTGTTCACAGAGCCAAGTGTCAATTTTCCACTTACAGATTATGCTGGCAGGAGTCAGTCTGTCTGCTTACACAGGACGTGTCTTTGTCCTTGACCTGCATTATTCCAAGAGCTCTTTATTGCAGAAATGAGACTCTTGAACAATTTACAGATTTGGTTGATTAGTAGAATAAAAACCTACCGCTGATTAGTTCTGCCCTCTACAGTAAATGTGCCTACAGTAACAGAAAAATAACACACTTCTTCAATGACATTGATAAAATATAACGTACTCATTCTAACTTGACAAAAATGGGGAAAGTGCTCTTATTGCAGAGGCATACATTGACATATACAAAAAAGTAGCTAAGTGCTATATTACCCATAGGAATTATAAGAATGAATAGGATGGATAATCAGTGGCCTATGGCACTCTTCTGTATTGTGGAATAACCTAGTTCCATTCTTCTTTAAGAATCCTGCTCAAGAGCCTATAGTGTCTGAGAACATGGAGGCCACAATGAAAGGAGTCAAGGAAGTCTCTCAGTACTGGGGATTTGTTGTGGTAATTTGGCAATTTCCTTTGTAGTCCACATAGAATAGTATATACAGAAACTGTCAGTGCCAGTTTCATAGAATCATAGAAGATTAGGGTTGGAAGAGACCTCAGGAGGTCATCTAGTCCAACCCCTTGCTCAAAGCAGGACCAACCCCAGTTTGTTGAGTTTGTCCCAATGAATAATTCCCAGGAAGTAACTGAAGAAATTAGAGTAAAATAGGTGAAGTTAATCTCAGTCACTATGGCTACATATGGCTACACTTGGAACTAAGCGTGAGATTCCTAGCTCCAGCAGACATACTTGTGCTAGCACTCGTCCAGCTACTGGGCTAAAGATAGTAGTGTAGCCACAGTAGCATGGGCAGCGGCAGCACAGGCTTGCCGCCCTAAGTACATATCCAGAGGATCCAGGTGAGTTTGTACTTGGGAAGGCTAGTCTGTGCCATGCTGCCCCTGCTACCACAGCTACACTATTATTTTTAGTATGCTAACTTGATGAGAGCTAGTACAAGTATGTCTGTGAAAGCTGGGAATCACACCCAAGAATCCAAGTGTACACAGAGCCTATGAGGAAAAATATACTGGTGTATTTGTATAATTATGGAAATATACAGAGCACATATTAATGTATATATTATAGATGTAAATTTTATATAATATACATACACATATGGTCTACATTTTCAAAAGTGAATTTAGGTGCCCAGCTTGAGCTATCATAAAGAGACCTTGCTTTTCAGAAGATGGCTGTTTAGCACTTTTTGAAAATCAGCCCCCCCTTAAACAGTATCTCAGGTTGGGCCCCAAAAACCACTAGCCACTTTTGAAAATGTAGGCTATATATCTTGTTTTTATTTTTTTAATGGAGATATCCCATCTCCTAGAACTAGAAGGGACCTTGAAAGGTCATCGAGTCCAGCCCCCTGCCTTTACTAGCAGGACCAAGTACTGATTTTGCCCCAGATCCCTAAGTGGCCCCCTCAAGGAGTGAACTCACAACCCTTAGTTTAGCAGTTGAGCCAATGCTCAAACCACTGAGCTATCCCTCCCCCAATCTATACACATCTCATACTGTATACACCCCTCTACTATGGTGCCACAGACATGACATAGTCTAAATTTAAAATCAAATTACTGGCAGCTGGACAGCGTACAAACTCAAGTAAATTGCTTCCAATAAATCAGGTACATGGTGTGCACTGCAAATGTAGATGCTAAAACTGTAATTGTTAATGATAAATAGCATTCATGCACATTAGCATAAACGAAGATGATTTATGACCAAAACTCTGATTTTGTTAAGTTTTGCTTGTGACTCCACATTTGGATTTACTGCACACATATCAGGTTTATTTTCTGCACAAAAGCTAATAAAATATTACATTTGGGAGTTCAGCACAATTTCTTCACACCCAATCCAGGAAAAATTGTCATTATGCAGCAACTGTGGAAGGGGCTCTGCAGCCTTAAGATACCATGCACTTGTGTATGTATATATTCAAATACATGACATCTCATGGGAACATAGGCTGGAGAGGAGGGGGGAGGCATGTCTCATGCACTGGGGCTAATCGTTTTTACATTTACCAAGAGTCATCAATCCTTTGGATTTACAGGGGGTCCTGGCTAATATTGCTGGATCCCAATTATAAATGTAACAACAATCAGACCATGTGCAGACTCTATGGAAAGAAGCCACTACCACTCTCCTCCAACTCAGCATCCTCTACAGCTATGGGTTTTGCAGGCTGGCAGCCTCTCCCAATACTCCCCCACCCGTCCCTGTTTTACCTACACAGCCTTTTCCATTATGGGAAGAATACGTTCCGCTTCACCTAAGCTTGACAAGAATGTTGTGCTGTGCTAGCGAGTCCAGCCAGCTTTCAGCACATCCACAATGAGATCACTTTGCTTTTATTTATTTTACAAGAGGCAAATTGCACAGTAGAGGCTAGAAGATCTCATTTTTAAGGGTGCCCTTGCAAGACAGCTGCTGCATGACACAGCTGTTACAGAATACCAGAGAAAGCATAATTACTACCACAAATCTAGGTAGTTAAATTATGCACCTAGCATGCAACATTGCAAGGCTGTTAGTGTGGCACACAGAGATAATTTAAGTGTCCATGTACATTTGACCTCTCCAGGGTAAAATTTGCATGTGTGCCATGGACAAGGGAGGCACTGAAAATAAGAAAGGCTTTAAAGAGTGTTGATACCACTTATAGGGCCTGGCCTACTGCACTCCCATCATGTGAGCTACTCTCTCTGCTCTGTGTGCACTGCATGTGTCATGGTACAGAGCAGGAGGAGGATTTGATGAGATCAGTGAGCCAGGCTCAGCAGCATCCTGGCGGTATTACTGAACCTGGCAACAATACCAGTGGCAAAGCACCCATGAATTATAGAGGGAGGGAGAAAGAGCCAGAGAGAGGGAGGGCTGAGAGGGAAAAGAGGGCCAGGGAAAGAGAGAAAAATAAATAAAGGACTGATGGGCAGCCAAACAGAGTAGGGAGAGAGTTATAAAAAGAGGGGGGATAGAGAAGATGTGTGGAGGAAAGCAAGAAGACAAGGAAGATAAAGAGAGGACTTTGTAGCAGAGTAAAGGGATTCATGACTTTCTAAAATCCCCCTGGCGCAGAATTCTCTCAGCATCTCTGCCATAATAGTAGAACTAATTACTACAGTCAGCTTGCCACTCAAACGGTCATCTCGCACACTTTTCATCACGGATACCTAGCAATCCATTTGAGTATCTCTACACGAGAACGCCAAGAGGTCTGTGCATAGTACAATAATCACAGGGACCTTAATTGTCTTCCTATTGTGAATTTACGAAGCAGCTGCACCATTAGGCCTTAGTGCATAAATATGAATGATGTGGGCTTGGAAATGCAGCTCACTGCTGAGGAAGATTATCATGCATGTCCTTATCCATGAATACCAGTAGATAAATAGCTGTTCTGCTTGACTTTTATTGTACAGCAGAAAGGATTTTGGAAAGCAAAGAGTGATTGTTCATGTGCCCCATTCTATCAGACACACTATGCTCTTCCAGCCCATGTGGCAGTGTTTTGCTCTAACAACAGAGGAGTTCTCAGGCTTTGGCCTAGCTTTTTTCTGTACCTAAGGCAATGCTACGTTTGCCTCCTCTGTTGTAAACATTTCTTAAAGAGGGGGCTGAGGATTTTCTCCCTGCATTTAAAAAACAATGATATATTTAAGAAATATATTTTAAAACACAAGGCAATCTTCATATTTTCTTCTTCTTCCCTGCTCATTTTTATTTAGGATCCTGCAAAACCAGAACACTCTGTTGGATATTTGGGTAAAGAGGATTCCGCTCTTCTTAAGGTTTATATGAAAATTAACTTGCAATGGAGGGAGGGGGAAGCATTCCCCACCTCCCTGGCCTTGTTTGCATTTTTCCTGAATGAGGTCAGTGCCTCCCTAGGGAAGTCAACCTCACAGCTTGAGAAAGACTGCCTTTAGGAACCCTGGGCTGCGGGAATAAACTGAAAAGGTTTGCCTGATTGTTTATGTGCATTGAATCTTCTTTGCTTTGTTAGTGAAGTGGCAGAAGTGAAACACAGCAGGGATTTTTAAAAAGTTCACACTATCACAGGAATGAGTAATGATAAATATAATAGTCAAACAAAATCAGGGACCTGACACTAAAGTTCTAGTTATGGAGTCTCCAGAAAACAAGATAGACAAACTAAGTGAACTTCTGAAAATATGTACCGATCAAAAACTTGTTCTTTGATTTCTTTATCATGACTTGCTGTAGTGGCTCTGATTTAGATATCATTTATAGAAGTTTCATTCTGGTGTAGATCTAGTGACATCAGTGGAAATACTCCAGATTTCTATTCATGTAAGCAAAGTCTTGTCTCCACAAACGTTTAGTTTGCAGTAAGTTGGGGTGTGAATCTACTCCTAGCCTCCCTAGCTCTTTCACTGCCAGTGTGGGTCCTCTTGGCCCTATCACACTGTGCTTTGGAGGTGCTTATATGGTGTCAGAAGGGTCAGTAGGGTGAATTTGGGGGCAAGATGGATAGTAATTCCCTTTAGTAGGGCTACCATATGTCCGGATTTCCCTGGACATGTCCGGCTTTTCGGTCTATAAATAGCTGTCCAGGAGGGATTTCTAAAAATCTAAAAATGTCCGGGATTTCCCCCCCGGTCGGCTATTTATAGACAGAAAAGCCGCCGCTCAGCAGTCAAAGCCCCTTCCCGGCTCCCCCCATCCCCTGCAGCTTTACCACGCCGTCCGGCCCCACAGCTGTCTTCCCCCTCCTCCCCTCCCCTGAACTCTCCGCCCACCTGCTCCTCCCCCTCCCCTGCTTCCCGC
>NW_020664419.1:74775873-74817718 GCF_002925995.2 Terrapene triunguis
GGGCTCCTCCCCCCCAGTGTCCTCTTTTTTGCTTGTGGAAATATGATAACCCTACCTTTAGGCTTGTCCTGAGTCTTGTGATGTTACACTGAGGCAGGAGGATAGGAAGTAGAAAATGGTCTTATTCAAAAAGGCAAAGGGCAGACCAGTGAGAGGTACTGTGAAGTTATTCATGAAGATGGGCCCTGCAGAAGTGTTGCAGGAGTGGAAGGGAGTCGCAAGCTACAGCGAAGGGGACAGCCATGCAGCTATTCCTCAATCACCCAACAAAAATTAAGCAATTTCTCAGTTTTAGATTTTGCGCTCTCCCTTTTGCAGATATGCTGAAAGTGCAGAGAAAAAAAAAAATCAATGGGGTTCTGCAATGACTGCCTGAAGCATTCACTGTTCCCAATCAGGAAGCATGCATGTTATAGAGCATTTACAGGGGAACTGTTCTCTTTGTGGCTCTGCGGGCCGGCAATGTCCATGTCTACCCCATGTAAAGGAAGAGCACCAACCACTCTCTCAATCAGCTATGGCACTGCACACAAAAAGAATGTTTTCCTTATTTGAATCTGCCACTGGAGGGGGGAGGGTCGAGGCTGCCATTTTGAGGTGGTGAGCAGACTTGAGGGTGCGGGGCGGGGGAGGGGGAGGACTCCAGTATTGGCCAGGCAGGACAGCTGAGGGAAGGAGAAAGGAAACCAGCTACAAAGGCATAAGACTTCCATGGTGTGGGCTTGAAAACAGTTGTGGCTTTAGCATGGGCCTCAGCCTAGAAAGTCTTCTAGCTCACATGCCTGCAATGGCTGCCGCCACGCGGTATCTACAACAGTAGGGCAGTGTAGCATAACCACAAGAAGTTAAATAGTAAATTATTTAAAAAATAATAATAAACCCTTATATGCCAATGTTCTCTCTATAGGATCAGTCTCAGTCCTGGTTTGGGTTTCTGCCTGGGATTTGGAGCTGCTTGCTACAGAGCAGGAATTGGGCTCACCTGCTACCTGGCTGGCATTAGGGTCCTGAGTCCTGAACAGATCCTGGCTTTCTGGGGACATTTCTTCACTGGCTTCCTTGTGCTCATCCTCTGATGATTCTTGTTGTTCATCCTTCGTGGGTGGGGGAGGGGAGACATGGACTGGGGTGGAGAGAAGGCAGCCAGCAGGCTCCGCTCACCTGCTTCCCAGCCACGTTAGTTCTCTTTGAAACAGGACTCCAGAGTTCATCATAAATGTGGAGTCTGTGTGCTACAATGTGTACACGAGCATTTTGAAAGAACATTAACTCAAAACCTACGGATATAATCCCTCATGTAGATTGTGTGTAGACCACTAATACTTTGGCCTACATTTTTAAACATGACTAATGATTTTGAGTGCCCAGTTTGAGACACTTTAGAGGGACCTGATGATCAGAAAGCGCTGAACACCTTGTCCTCTGAAAATTAGCTCCCTTTTAAGGCACTCATAAATCACTACTCTGTTTTGAATGTCTAAAGTGGATACTATATCAAAAAGGCCTTAAAATTCTAGATATGAAATAAGGACAGCAGGACCCCGGTATTAAACCCAGGCCCAGCAGGTCATTGGGTGGCAACCTTTAGCCGCTGCACCATGGCATACAATCAACTGATGCCCCTGACCAACAGTGTTAGTGCTAAAGCCCTACACAGGGCCGGCTCCAGGGTTTTGGCCGCCTCAAGCAGCCAAAACCCCCCAAAAAAGCCGCCATTGCGATCTGCTGCGGCAATTCGGCGGGAGGTCCTTCACTCCCAGGCGGAGTGAGGGACCGTCCGCCGAATTGCCGCCGAATACCCGGACCTGCCGCCCCTCTCCGGAGCGGCCGCCCCAAGCACCTGCTTGAGAAGCTGGTGCCTGGAGCCGGCCCTGGCCCTACAGGCCCAAAGCAGCCATGTCCCAGACTCCAGATTGGATGGACATGCAGCACTCTCATTCTCTACCTGGACTACATAAGGGCCCCCACACAAAGAGGAAGCTGTCTGAGCAGAATGGCGCCAGCTAGTTGCTCCCCAGCCTGCCTTGCCCTGCTGTCTCACCTGATCGTGGCTTAGCGACCTTGTCCAACCTCGCCTCCCCTACCCACTGACTCAACCCCTTGGATTAGATCTCCCGGCTACTGGCCTGTGCAAGAACTCTAACCATTGGCCCAGACTGCCTCTGATACTGCTGGTTACCTGGCCACCTACACACACTTGACTACTGCTCTAAACTGACCCCTAGCCAGCCTCGGCCACTGGGCATTACCGAACATGAATCCAACCCTGCATCCTGTAGTGATGAGCATTCCCTAATCTCACAAGGATGATGAAAGACAATGGAACTACCTGTGTGAGTATGGAGTAACAGGATAGAATCCTCAATTAGAAGTGTCAGAAATGTTATCATTGTTATAGTGCCTTAAGCAAGAGCAGTGATTTCCCTGGTTGTCTTGCTTAACATGCAAGGAAAGCTTCATTGCATGCAGCAGCTTTGAAGGTAAAATTAAGTCTTTTCTCTTTGATTTCTGCCTAATGCTCTACATTTAAGAGTTCATGATCACAATGGTGTTCTATTTCAGTATACAATTTCTAAATATAAAAGAAATTTTCATTTCCAACACTGGACTTTTCCAGATTGGCCCCTGACAAACAGATGATTAAAATTTAAAAAATATAAAACTAAAAATCCTACATTTACGTAGCTAATTTATCCAGACACAGAAGTTGCTGATGGGGACCCTAAATGCTCATACAACCATAATCTCCACAAACATGTACAGAGAATAAATTACATAGACACAAAGGTATAAGTATTTCACTGATGAGTAAATACTTTCACATCCATAGTTTTGTGTTTGTGGCTGAGAATTTGGCCGATAAAGTATCCCAAAACCACGTCACAGATTCTTAAACAATATATAGAAATAGTCATTACCGGTCACACCATCTCTTGTATGAAATGTGGTGGCTATTTACCATTGCACAGCAACACTAAAACAGTGTAGAACAAGAAGTTGTGGGGCAGGGAGATGACTTCCTACCATCCCCAATGTAAACTTCATAGCAAATTTAATTACTCAGCTTGCATTTTAGCCAGAATACAGAACCTAACATCTCTGCCTTTGTTAGAGAGTCTTGATACTTTTTACCATTTGCATTTTATGGCAACATCCAAAGCATAATGTCTGATAACACCATATTAGTCAATCAGAAGGAAGAGTGACAATTACCGAGTGACCAACACAAATCACTAGTACTACATAGGAGTTCCTTAAAGATTTTCCCCATTCAAGTACTAATCAGGCCTGATCTTAGTGCGCTTTAAGAAGATTACACAGTCCAAGCTCATATACTGAAGCTGCAATCTCAGCACATTATCAGCTACATTTTCAAAAAGGGAGGCCCACAGTATGAGCTGCCCTCATTTAAATGCACAATCACAGTAATTGTTCAAACATGTATCTATGTGCAGTTGTGTACTGATGTGTCAAGGCCAGTCACAGGACACTTTTTTAGCCATATTACTAGGGCCCTGCCAAATTCACAGCCATGAAAAACACATCATGGACCATGAAATCTGCGCGCGCTCCACCCCGTGAAATCTGGTCTTTTGTGTGCCCTATACTACAGATTTCATGGGGGAGACCAGCATTTCTCAAATTGGGGGTCCTGTCTCAAAAGGGAGTTGCAGGGGGGTTGCGAGGTTATTTTAGGGGTTTTGCCACCCTTACTTCTGTGCTGCATTTAGAACTGGGTGGCCAGAGAGCAGCAGGTGTTAGCCAGGTGCTCCGCTCTGAAAGCTGGGCATCCAGGGAGTGGTGGCTGCTGACTGATGGCCCAGCTCTGCAGGCAGCAGCCACTGCTCTCCAGCTCCAGAGGCAGCAGCAGGGCAGAAGTATGGGTAGCAGTAACACAACCCCCCCTACAATAACCTTGCGACCACACCACAGCTCCTTTTTGGGTCAGGATCCCTACAATTACAATAGCGTGACATTTCAGATTTAAATAGCTGAAATCATTAAATTTACAATTTTTAAAATCATATGACTGTGAAATTGACCAAAATGAACTGTGAATTTGGTAGGGCCCTACATATTACCCACAAATACACTATGACTCAAATCTTCTGCTGGTGTATATTGGCATAGCTTCATTGACTTCAGTGAAACTTTGCCAATTTTCACCAGCTGTGGACCTGGCTAAATCATATTTTCACAACCACAGCACTACATTTTGTATATATAAATATTGTGAGAGAGAGCATGCGAGCATGGATAAACTTTAAAAAGTTAAGCTAGCGCACAGTTTGGTTTGTGAACTTGAGACATTTTTCTCCCCCTCATTGCTGTATATATGGAAGACTCCATTACCTGGCTTTCACCTGACCCTTAGTACAAAGCAAGTGCCTCATTTTAGGCTCAAATTTACCTCTGCTCCCATACATAGCTTCACTTTTTTATTGTTTTATTTATCTTAGACATTTTCATGCATAAGACAAATGTTATACAAAATGTTATTCATGCTATTGATACAAACTTCATCATTTTAATCTTCCTACACTCTTACTTTTCTTATTCACCTCATTATGGATCTTTGTCTGAGGTTGTCCCCCCCCATTTGCGACACAACCTTGCCAAGCTGAGAGGTGTTTACTCTCTCCTATTGTATTTGGCATATCCCCTCTCTTCAACTATTCCTCAGAAAGGAATTCTATTCTATTCCAGAAAGGAATACTATTCCTTCTTCAAACTGTCAACTTCTCGACTAAAATACGGTGATTCAGTTTGCTCCTTTATTACAATCCCAAAGGCTACTTAGCCTCTAACTATTGCAATCCAAGACACAAAACATTTTTTGGTTATTCCACCACTGAAATATGCTTCTGAATAGAAGATTTACTTGGATATTTTTTGACCAGAGTTTAATCGTTTAAAATACTTCATACTGAGGCTAAATGAAACTTTGAAGAGATCAGAGAATTTGGTCCAGGAATTCACAGGTTTTATTTTTCGACTACAGTATATACTGCAACTCCTAGAGATTACTGTCATCCAGCTTGAATAAATTGTATTGAATATTGTTGTTTTCAGCGCAGTTCTAGCCATGTTGATCACAGGATATTAGAGAGACAGTGGGTTAGGTAATATCTCTTACTGGATCAACTTCTGTTGGTGAAAGAGACGAGCTTCTGAGCTACACAGAGCTCAGAAGATGACCTGAAGAACAGTTCTGTGTAGCTCAGAAGCTCGTCACTTTCACCAATAGAAGTTGGTCCAGTAAGAGAGATTACCTCACCCACCTTGTCCTTCTTGTACTGAACTATTTGATTAGGCCCAGGTTTTCAAAAGTGAGACCAATTTGCATGCATCTGACTAGCATGTGTAAGATCCAGTGTGCACACACAATTTGAGGATTTGCATACACACATCTGAGCCTGTCTGTCATCCTTGCCTGTACGCATACAGTCATTACATGCACTTTAGCAAATTTGACCTAGGATTAGAGAAGCCTTCACTGCTTCTAACCACTCTGTAGCTATTCTGTGGAGAGCTGTGGTCTTCCATTATGTCTGTCAAGCAACTTGCAAGGTAAGGAAAACAAGAACATTCTTCTAAAATCCTCATTAGAAAAGACTAAGTGAAGTTTTACTTTGTGAACGAAGGTATACAAAAAGAAAATCTTTTTTCTAAAGATTATTTTTTGAGCAGAAAAGCCATTGTGCCATCAACAAAGTGTGCACAACACAGTTTAATTTCTATAAATTCTACATACTCCCTCATTGATTTCGCCTTCATTTCATTTTATGGATTCTCTGTTACACAAATGAGCATAATAGCAGCTTGCTGTGTCATACCTGTAACCAGGGCCGGCTCCAGGCACCAGCTTACCAAGCAGGTGCTTGGGGCGGCCACTTCGGAGAGGGGCGGCACGTCCAGCTGTTCGGTGGCAATTCGGCGGACTCTCCCTCACTCCTGCTCGGAGCGAAGGACCTCCCGCCGAATTGCCGCCGCAGATCGTGATCGTGGCTTTTTTTGTTTTTTTGGCTGCTTGGGGCGGCCAAAACCCTGGAGCCGGCCCTGCCTGTAACGAATAATACAGTAGTGCTGGGATGTCACTGACTGCCCTTTTAGTACACTCTTCCCCTTTACAAGTCTATTATCTATGCATTCTTGTTTCCTCTCCTTCGCCACCATCCTCCCTACTCTGCCAGTAGCCACTGCTGACCCCTGAACTGAAATAGGGCTTGTAACCACTCCTTACAGAATGCAAAACCTCCATGCCACTTGCAACATTTAGAAAGAAATACTGTTCTTCCTTTCAACGGTTCTTTCTGTAGCATCTTAGCTTATCATTCTTCTCTTTTTTCCTCCCTTTAGTTCTTAAAAATCTGAGAATGACATCTCTCTGAGCACCACCAACTTCCCAAGCTACACAAATAAGACAATAAAAAGTTTTCCTTTCTTAGGTCACTGGTATATAAAGCAATTTGATCAGGCTCTTCAGCAAAAAGCAATTCCTTGTGTTGCAGTGATAAATAGACTCATACAATATCAGGATTGGAAGGGACCTCAAGAGGTCATCTAGTCCAACCCCTTGCTCAAAGCAGGACCAATCCCCAGACAGATTTTTGCCCCAGATCCCTAAATGGCCCCCTCAAGGATTGAACTCACAACACCCTGGGTTTAGCAGGCCAAGGCTCAAACCCAGGGCCGGTGCAAGGAAGTTTCGCGCCCTAGGCAAAACTACCACCTGGCCCCCCCCCCCCCCGCCCCCCCCCCCCCCCCCCCGGGGAGCCCGCCACCCCCACCACCCAGGGAGCCCCTCCCTGCAGCAGCTTCCCGCCACACCCCCCACCCGGGGAGCCTCCCCCGCAGTAGCTACCCCCCCTGCAGCTAACCCCACCAGGGGAGCCCCCCCCCCAGCTCACCTCGGCTCCACCTCCTCTGCTGAGCACAACGGCGCCGCTCTAATTCTCCTCCCCTCCCAGGCTTGCGACACCGATTGGAGGAGATTTAGAGTGGGGGCTGTGTGCTCAGCGGAGGAGGCGGAGTGGAGGTGATCTGGGGCGGGGAGCAGTTCCCCTGTGCGTCCCCCCTGTTACTGCGGGCGGCCCTCCCCGCACCAGCTCACCTTCACTCCACCTCCTCGCAGGGGTGGCATGTTTGTAGAAATTTTGGTGGTGCCCAGAACCTGCCCCCGCCCAAACTCCGCCCCCTACCTGCCCAAGGCTCTGGGAGGGAGTTTGGGTGAGGGAGGAGGTCTGGGGTGCAGGCCCTATGCTGGGGCAGGGGGGAGGGCTGTGGGGTGTGGCTGCAAATGAGGGGTTTAGAGTGTGGGAGGGGCTCAGGGTGAGAGTAGGGGTGTAGGGGGTGAGGGCTCTGTCTGGGGCTGGGAATGGGGGATTTGGGGTGTGGGAGGGGCTCAGGGCAAGAGTAGGAGTGTGGGGGGAGAGGGCTCTGGCTGGGACTGAGGATAAGGTGTTTGGGGTGCTGGAGGGGCTCAGGGCTTGGGCAGAGGGTTGAGGGTGCAGTGGGGGGTGAAAGCTCTGGCTGGGGGGGTGGGCTCTGGGGTGGAGCAGAGCTGGGGTACAGGCAGGCTGCTCTGGGACAGGGGCCAGAGAGGAGGACTCCCCCCAGCTCTTTCCCAGCCAGCAGCAACAAGCTCTGGGGTACAAGCCCCCCTTTCCCACCCCACCCCCAGCAGCACACTCACCCCCACCACTGTCACTGCATGTGCTCCTAGGGTCCCTCTTAGGTCCTGGAATCTCCCTCGCCTCCCCCATGGTGGGGCGCTGCGTGTGCCTCCTCCCCTGCTGTTGCCCCTGACTGTAGCCTCACTGGGGGTGAGGGATGGGGGTGCCTCCTTGCCCAGCATAGGGTAGGAGCAGTGACTGCGGGCAGGGGGGTCCCCTGTGCTGCTGGAGGGTCCCATTGGAAAATGAAAGGGTCTGAGGGGGAAGGGCAGGCTCAGAGTCAGTCTGCCCTGGCAGTGGAGAAGGGGGGCACTGGGACCCTGTGGCAGCAGTTGTTGCAGGGAAGCAGCATGGAGGAGACAAAGACAGACAGGCTCTGCTCCCGGACAGAGACTCCAGGGGCCGTGAAAGGCGAGGGGGGCGGGGGCAGCAAGTCGGGGCCAGGGGACACTCGGGGAAGGCGTGGGTGGGGGGGCTGCAGGTGGGGCCGGCGGGGACACACGACTCCAAGTATTGCTGGAGCTGGGCCCCTGGCTCTGAATATTGCTGGTGCCCGAGCACCACGTGGATTGGCTTTTAGGCGCCCCCAACTACTAAGCGCCCTAGGCGGCCGCCTAGTTTGCCTAAATGATTGCACTAGCCCTGGGGAAATGAGAAAATACTACTTATATGAAATATGGATGAGTTTATATTATCAGAGCTTTCACTTTGGGTACTTCCTGACTTCTGAGGGCTTTATCTCAGAATGCTAGTATTGCGTTCACACTAATTTTTACATTATTTCCTAGTTTATTTTCTTTTACAAAAAACACAGAAGATTTTAAAAAATACTAAGGAAATTGACTTGTGTAGTTTACAATCTCCACTGGCTTCACAAGCACAAATTTGTAATTTCCTTACTTCACCCCTGTTCCAATTGCAGTTTACAGATTTCACTGGCTTTTCCAGTGGTGCTTGTAAAGTCCTTCTTTCACTGAGTTTCCCATATGCATCTTGTGCATCTTTATGAAATCCCCTGGATTTAGCATGTTTAGACTATTCCAATGTGCCCAACATGATGCTAAACCTTAAAACAATTGGGAGACAGAATGCAGCAGCTCACTTATTGAGCAGAGCATTATGCTGGGAGTGTATGACATCACTTGTGGAAGTCTGACCCTGCAGCCCACTCACGTGTGGGGAAATGGCTGCCCTCTGTCCCCTACCTGCTGTCTTCAGTGTAAATTCAGTGCAGTATGAGAGTGAGCCTAAAAGGTGTGCCGGTGAGAGAGAGGGAAAGGTGTTAAACCTTCAAACTAAACGTTGGCTAAAATAATTTTCCTCAGATTTGAAAAATAAATAAAATCAATCACTCTTGGGTAAAGGCCAAGCAGATATTTTCACCCCCGTAGGTGAACATTTAGAAAAGTTCTGTGTGAGAGAACAGGGGGTACTCACTGGAATGGTTTTGGAACCTTAACTATAGAGGGTGCCACCAACATTATTGTTGTTGTTTATTATTTGTATTGTGGCAGTGCCTAGCAGCCATGGACTAAGACTCCATTGTGCTAGGCACTGTACATAGACAAAAAGACAGTCCATATATTCAAATGTTGCGTCCTTCACAAAAAAATCAACTTCTTCTTGAAATATAGTGAGAGAAATTAATATCTGTGTGCATGCAAATTTTGCCAAACTACTGCTTTCCAAGATATATGTAAAATTAATGTGAGACTGATATCTCAGCAAGCTGGAGATCATAAGGCCTGTTTTATGATGTATTAAAATCTCATAACAACAATTTCAGAGAGTTAGCATAATGTATTATTCAAAGTTAAACACTATCTTGAATGATAAGGCTAACATGCCATCAGGCTATAATAAAAGATAGCTTTGAAATATCCATTTTCATTTATCTGCAAGGTCATTTACATAAAGCAAGATCATAATGATGTATTTTTTCCTATGTAGGAGGAAATAAATGCACTTCATTTACAACATAACCAGAAAATATTAAAATGTTGAGAGATGGCCATTATTAAGTCATTTAAGTTTTCAGACAAAATAAATTGTCATAGATTTCATTATAAAGGCTGGAGTAAATACATTTCTAGTTTCTTACACTGAATGTAAACAAACTTACTTTAAAAACTATACAGAACATACTATACCAGGCAGAAATATATCACTACAGTAGGTTCTTGACAAGTTATATCCTCTTTATCCAATTTTTCTGTAAGCAACTCAAAAAAGCCATGCAACCAAAAGTAGAATTAATCAACAGGAGTTACTTAGGGCCATACATTGTCCTTAATCCACATATGAAATATTTTAAGGCCTTTAAGCTGATAAAAGGGTGATCGCAATGTTAGTAATGGGGTGGAAAGGAGGGCAGCCGAAAGAGGAGACAATGAAAGAGGCAATGTATCGAAAATGCCTTTATCCAGATGCCACCCAAGACAATCTGCTATCCTAGGCAAAACTTCACTCCCCCACCCAACAGACGAGAGGTTCTAAATGGGGCAGAGGGCCCTCTTGGGGAGGCACATCGGACTTTCTGAGGGGTTCAGTAAAGCCTTCTGATGGTTTGGTGGTGATGGTAGAAGTGGGAATGCCAAGCACCAGGTCACAGCGCTACTCACTCCGGTTTGGCCTGGCCACCCCTCCACCAGGCCTCATTTGAGTGAGTAGTGTTGTGACCTGGTACATGGGGTTGCAACAGCACTCACGTTTGGCCTGGACCCCCTGTCACATTGCACAGACTCTGCAGCCCTAGGCAGCTGCTTAGTTTGCCTATAGCTAGAGTGGCCTCTGCCTTTATCCTTAACACTGAGCCTGCCTCTGCCTCATACTGATGTGTTCCGAAATCTACAAAAGTCATCACTGCCATGCCTTCTAGTCTGGAATGCATGAGGAATGCTACAGTAGAAGCAAAGGTTCCTTGGACTCAGTGGCCCAAATTCAGAGGCGATATGTATAGCTATTTTTGCTGTAACCATTCCTTCTAAAAATGCGTGGTGGTAAGAGAAGCCATAATCACAGATGGACCCAGAGCTAGTGTTCTGGCTATGCCAAGAGAAAAAACAGTCTCCACGAGGTAACACAGAGATGCAACAGTGTAGGCCAGAGGATGAATTTGATACTGGGGCAATTCACACTGCCTTGTGCCAAAATGTTTTGAGAGAGAAACAGACTCCCATTGACACAGATATATTAAAAAAAAAAAAAAAAAAATCTATCAATAGAGACTTATAGCTGATATCCAAAAAACATCAGAAACTCTTATCCTGGACCATATGACCATTATATGCCAATGACGGAGAAGCTGTCTATCAGGAACTGTTGTCAAAACACAACAGCTGTAAATACTAATATGAGACATTATGGGACTAACAAAATAGTTTAGTTTACTGAAAATTTGCATTGGACAATGAACTAGAGCCTGGAATTAGCAGGGTGATAGCCATTCTAACCACAGATGCATGAGACACACAAAACACTATGTTAGATCAAACTAATGGAGTTACAATTTACACCAGCTGAGAATCTAGCCCTCTGAATGCAGTAGTTTCTTATTTACTAAGACTCTGTCTACTGTGACATCTTTGGCAACCGGTCTGCATTGTTATTTATACCATAAATCCTTAATCCAAATACCAGGCAGGTTTTATGAACACAATTATGGGTCTTACACCTTCACACCCGCTGTAAGATCTCCCAGTTTTTATAAATTTCTCTCAACTGTTTATCTTTTTGTAACAATTTCTTGACATCCTACTTGGCTCCATATTCTGTGAATTCAATATACATCACAGTCAGTGTTGGTTTTATAATGCAGTTAAAAAAAATATGTTCTTGCCACATCTGAAGCATTCCAAAGTATGTATGTAGAATGTAATAATTTCACTGACCAGACTGTTAGAATCACAGTTAAATCCAAGAAAACATCATAATCCATACCTTAGTATTAGACAGCATTTCAGATCCAAATCCTGCAGCAAAGGTAAGTACATTTTGCAGCAAGTCTAATTAAATTCTGCAGTCACGGTAACCTAGATAGTTAGAATTCCTTATCCTTGAAATTCATTTTAACTGCAGAGTTACAGAAGCTTTGTCTACACCTCAGTTTCCTTGGATTTCTTCCTGCTTTTGGCCATGAATAAAAGCAGTCTTCTTTTATATCACTAGCTGTTAAAAAAAGGGGTGGTGGCAGAACTGGCATTTCAAATGCAAGATGCTGAGTCCTTTCTTCCATATTTATCTTGACAAGTAATTGCAGGCACCAGTCACTCCATTCATGTGCCTCTGCACCTATCACACACAGAATCTTAACAGCAAAGCAAGTTTAAATGAGTATTTTAACAAGGATTTCTTTTCCCATTTTTTTGTCGCTGCCTTATTAGTGATGTAGGATTGTGATGGATTGCTACAGAATGAAAGGATGTTGTCAAGCTGATGTCAGGCCAAATTGGACTCTGAAGAAAGAATCAGATCCTTTCTTTACACCATGATTGATGCCTCTGGCTCTAATTTAATTGTTTTGTTCATTGTTATCAACTGCTCTTGGTCCATTGCAGGGTGAAACCTTCAATACTGCTCTTGATGCTCCTTCTGAAGCGGGTGGTACAGATTTTTACCCTGTTTAGGCCCGTGCAGGTTATTGTGATTAAAACACCTACAGTCAACCCCTGCTCCTACTGAATGTGCTGGGAGCAGTCAAACCAGGTGGCATCCCTCTGAAGTTTGCTATCAGATTTGGGGCCTGGGTAAAATACAGTGGCCAAAATTTTCAAAAATGGGTTTCTAGAGTAAGGCTTCTAAATCAGCATTTAGGTGTCCAGTGAGTGGCCTGATTTTCAGAAGTGCTGAGAGTTACTGGGTGCTCAGGACCCTTGAAGATCTTATTTATACACCTAAATATGGAATTAGGAGCATACCTTCTAGTACCCATGTTTGAAAATCACAGCCAGCTTCTTTCTCAGATCATTTATATGAGGCTAGCAGTAGAAAAGTGACACCTTGCTGTTTGTTTTCATTCTGATACACTGATATCTGCTATTGACAAATGATTCTGAAACTAAGTGAACCAAGTTCAAATGCAGAATGCTAGGATGTCATTTTTAATCAATGATGATCAGGGTTCAGGATATTTCCTGGGGATTAATGACTGGGCAGGAGCAGTTAATCACCTCAAGCCATTAACCCCAACTGTTTATTAAGCCCAGGATATACACTGAGCCCTAAATCATTATGGCTACTATAAACATTTCCCCCAAAAAATAAACCAGAAAACTTTTTGGATAGGTATTTTGTGTTATTCATCTTCTGAGCTTGTACGTGTCTAGCTCTGTATAGGTTTACATAAGGTTGCCCTAGGGGTGCCAACTTTCTAATGGCACAAAACCTTTGCCCATGCCTGCCCTATCCCTTCCCCTAGATCCCCTTTCCCTTCTCTGAGGCCCCACCTCCCACTCACTCCATCCCCCTCCCTCTGTCGCTTGCTCTTCCCCACCCTCACTCACTTGCTCACCAGGCTTGGGCAGAGACTGGGGGTGTGGGCTCTGGGATGGGGCCAGAAATGAGGGGTTCATGGTGCAGGAGGAGGCTCCAGGCTGGAGCAGAGGGTTGGGGTGTGGGATCTGGATGGGCCAGGGATGAGGGGTTTGAGTGCAGGAGGGGGTGCCGGACTGGGGGGGTAGAGTCAAGGGGTTCAGAGTATGGGAGGCAGCTCCAGGCTGAGGAAGGGGGTTGGGGTGTGGGAAGGGGTACAGACTCTAGGCTGGTGGTGTGGGCTCTGGGGTGGGCCAAAAATGAGGGGTTTAGGGTCCACGAGGGGGCTCTGGGCTGGGGCAGGGGGCTGGGATGTGGGAGGGGGGTTTGGGGTATGGGCTCTGGGAGGGGGCTCAGGGCTGTGGCAGGGGGTTGGGGTGCAGGCTCTGGGAAGGAGTTTGGTTGCAGGAGGGGGCTCAGGGCTGAGGCAGGGGGTTGAGGTGCAGGAGAGGGTGAGGAGTGCAGGCTCCGGCGGCGTTTATCTCGGGCGGCACCCGGAAGCGACCAGCATGTCCAGCTCCTAGGCTCAGGGGCAGCCAAGCAGCTCTGCGCACTGCCTCTGCCCACAGGCATTGCCCCTGCAAATCCCATTGGCTGCCATTCCTGGCCAAAAGGGAGCTGCAGAGCCGGTGCTCGGGGCAGGAGCAGCATGCGGAGCCTTCCTGGCCGCGCCTCTGCCTAGGAGCTGAGAGACATGTCACTGCTTCCGGCGAGCTGCACGGAGCCTGCCAGCCCTGCCATCTAGACTTTTAACAGCCCAGTCAATGGTGCTGACCAGAGCCGCCAGGGTCCCTTTTCAACTGGGCGTTGCGGTCGAAAACCAGACACCTGGCAATCCTAGGTTGCCCCTCTCTATGGTAGCTGTACATGTGCTTCACATCTTGTGCGTGGCAGTACAGGGTATTTGTGGACAATCAAAACCTGGCACATTAGTGATTCAGGTTTCTCTGACTTTCATTTAGCTCATAACATTGCAATTCACACTGAAAAAAAGGTATGGAGGATAAATCTGCCTATTCAGCACTCTAAAGAGGAACCTCTTCATAAAGCTCACACTTGATATATTCTAATAAGCTTTTTGTTTCAGTTTATTTTATAACCTTGTTGTTTAGCAGGAAGTGTTGTTGCACATTCTAATCATCTGTTTCCATGACCTTCACCTTTATTGATTTGGGTTTTTTTTCCCCTATGTTTAATGTCATCTCTGAGATTAAAGTCATTTTTCTCCAGCAGCAGCAGGTTAACAGCAGCTTTGCTGTTAAGTAGAAGAAATCATTTTGATTAGTAAAAATTGATTTGTAGCCAGAGAAAATATGTTTTTAAGTCACTAAAACCTATTTAGGGAGCAATGCAATAGAAATAGGCTTCTAGCTGTGTGACATAAGCAAAGACAACATATTTAAAATATGTAAAGAAAAGACAGTACAAATGAGCAAGTAAATGAAAGACAACATTGCTCACTGCATATTTATGAGTGCTATGAAACACAGCAAATTTGCAGAATAAAGGTAAGCAGGAATTTATTTTTACCTCCCAGGTATTATTTTAATCAGGTTTATAGTTGAACTGGCTGGAGAATCATATTATGCGAAGTAATTTTCCAAATAGATACAGTAACATAACTCAGTATTTTGAAAGTGTAGCAGGTGAGATTATAAATTACAGACTAAATTTACTGCAAGAATCTAATAAACTGGAACCCATTTTCCTTAACAATTTATAGTTCTGTTTTGATTTTACAGCTTATTTGCTTAACTTTATTACTGCATTAATTTCTTTTTTTATGGTACCCTATTCTCCACTGTCAAAGTACCCTTTACCTTCAATCATTGTATTTCAATAACCCAGGTACTCTGGCTGTTTACAACATATTTTATTTCAAGTACCACTGGCTACTTTTCCCTATTCACACACATGCACACTAAATTCTGCAACCACTGTTCCTCACTTCCAGCTACAGTGAGCCATGCAGCATTACTGGCCTGATACAAAATCAGTAGAAAGACTCCGATTGACCTCAAAGGGTTTTGAATTAGCTTTTATGTTCCTTCCCCTAGAGCAGGCATTACAATTTCTGGTCCCAGACTCCACTTGCCTAATAAATGTATTAATTCTACACAGCTCTTCTTTATTCTACAAAAGAGTACCACAGAACTATAGCAAATAGTTTTTAGAAAATACATCCAGTTTATCCATACCACATATATAACTGTTAAAAATTAACTCCACTGTAAAACAATCTTTACTGAAATAATGATGCAAGTTGCAAACAATTGCCAGCAAAATCTCTAATAATGATTTTTCTCCTTCTTCCATTCTCTCTCTCTCTCTCTAGTATTTTGAGTGTTGCCATTATTTGGGGTTACAACAAAATAATTTCTGTGGAAAAAGAGAGATGCTTGGGCATGAATTATACATTTGTATTATAAATATTTGAACCATATATTGTTTTATGCTAAAAATGTTACAGAATTACTGGAAACAAAACCAAATAGCAGCTACACAATCACCACTTCCTGTTTAGAACAAAGACCAAAGATATATAACTCATAGCTTGTGTCTGTTGTCTGGAGTTTCCCTTTAGTACATCACCAGTTTCACCTAATTTTTGCTTTGATTTTGTCCTTGGGAGTTTTCTACAATTTCTCTGAAACTGAACAATTTAAAGCCATTAAGTGCTACTGCTTTGGTAACAAAAAAGATAAATACTGTAGCAGACTGATTATTCAGAACCTACGATTTCTCCAAGCATCCCATCAACAAACAGATACGACTTTTGGTGCTTTCATGGTCAGCCAAGCAGACTTGATTTTCTCTGTAGAGCCCTATTTAAAGGTGTTTAACTCAAGGATATTTTAAAATTGGGCTGCCACATTTTCTATTTAGAATAAACGTTTCTCTCTTCCAAGTAGCACCTTTAAATTCTTTTGGGGAATGTGTAGGAGTGCACATATATCGGTGTGTAATATATATTTCACACAAACTATTTTAAGAGAACCTTGAGGCCACGCTGTTAAACATTCAAAAGTCAAGAAGGGTCATCGTTAAAGTTGCATGTGCAAACTTTCTGACCCTTACAAATAAACATAATACCATTTTAATTACATGATCACATACCTTTCCTCAAATATACCATACACTTTTTCTACATCCTTAGATGTAGCATATTGCAGTGTTGTATACTAATATGTATGTAGAAAAGAGCTAGTTATAGAAGTTTATCTGAAAATTATACAGTAAACCATACTTAAGCAGCATACTACATATTACGTATACAACGTTAAAGGGTTGCGAGCATTGCAGAGCACTTCACAATGCAGCAGTGAAGTCAAAACAACATTAATTGAAACACAAAAGAAATAAAAGAAAAATGCTTTAATTCTAACTTTAAGACGACTCACTCAATGTGTCCCCCCTCTGAGGCATACACTTATCAATCACAACCAAAGTGGCTTTTTACAAAGCCCGCTGGAATGCTATTGGAATAGGTGGATCTAGAAAGCAAAGGAGAATATGGAAGAGCACAGCCAGGGATGAAGCAATGAGAAGAGGCAGGTAAAGAGGTAGGGACTGATTTTTAACAGTTTAGGTTATTTCCATCACTTTGGCTGCAGAAGTAAACAAAGGTGTCACTCTGCCTGGAGTGGTTCACAACCATGAGTGCCAACCACAGGGCAGACTGTCAAAAAGCAGGTCAGACACCCCAAACTGATGGTATATTCCAGATAAGGTGACCAGATGTCCCAATTTTATAGGGACAATCCTGATATTCAGGGCTTTTTCTTATATAGGTGCCTATTACCGTCCAACCCCATCCCAATTTTTCACACTTGCTATCTGGTTACCCTTGTTCCATAAGGAGATTTCACCAATCCAGTAACAAATCTGAACTCCTGGATCACTGTAACAGTCTTACCAGAGAGTCACAGACAGTCCCATAAGAACATAAGTGATCTCTCTCCTGCCATCCATCTCCACCCTCTGACAAACAGAGGCTAGGGACACCATTTCTTACCCTTCCTGGCTAATAGCCATTAATGGACTTAACCTCCATGAATTTATCCAGTTCTCTTTTAAACGCTGTTATGGTCCTAGCCTTCACAACCTCCTCGGGCAAGGAGTTCCACAAGTTAACTGTGCGCTGTGTGAAGAAGAACTTCCTTTTATTTGTTTGGGCACTCCAGTCTATCTTCCCACTCAGGCAAGCTGAACTTAGTTATGAATGGTCACTTACACCAAAAACATTACAAAATATTCAGGTTCTCCCAGTCCCAAAAGACCGGTCACTTTGTACCTTAGATCTCAAACCCAAGATAACACTGGTAGCCAATCCTACAGGAAAACTAACTAAAGATTAATTAACTAGGAAAAAGAAATGAGAGAGATATTTGCAGGTTAAAGCAGGCAATGTATAATAAGCCCAAAAGAGTTACAGTCTATGGTTCCAAAAGGTGACAGAGACCTAGTAATCTGTCCACTGAATGTCTTTTAAGTCTAACCCACTGGAGACCTCTGCTTTTGTTTCTTAGTTCCAGTCCAAACAGCAAAGAGGTAACCATTTCTTCTTGTGAGCATCTCTGTATGTCCTTCCCCCAGAGATTAAACTGATGTATGTAAATTATTCATGGGAGGATGGGGGAATCAACACAATTTTTGTCCTACAATGGCCCATTTAGTCTTGATAGTTATTCTTGATGGGCAGGGGAACCACTCTTCCTGCCTAGGTTCACAAGTCTAGAGCAGGCATTTTTACAATTGTAAAGCAAAACTTACATGTTACCTTATAGCATGGGATACAGACATTATAAGTAAGGCTGCGAGTTTGTCACGGAGGTCATGGAAGTCATGGATTCCAGCCGCTGCTGGGGCAGTCTCAGGCCACCATCCCCCACCCCGGCAGCTGCAGGAGTTTGGCTGGGGGGCTCAGGGCTGGGGGACGGGAGGGAGTGAGGGCTCTGGGTGGTGCTTACCTCATGGGGCTCCCTGGAAGCGGTGACATCCCTCAGTTCCTAGGGGGAGGCGTGGCCCCCACAGCTCCCATTGGCCAGGAACCACAGGTACAGAGCTGCGTGGCCATGCCTCCACCTCTGCCTAGGAGCTGAGGGATGTTGCTGCTTCTGAGGAAGTGCAGAGCCAGGTAGGGATTCTGCCAACCCCCCTGTCCCAGCACCAGCACGAGTCCCAGGCTACGCACCTCTGCCCCCCAGCACCAGCGGAGGCCCTGGGCTGAGGCAGAAGGTTGGGGTGGGGGGGAGGGCTCCAGCTGGGGATGCAGGCTCTGGGGTAGGGCTGGGGATGAGGGGTTGGGGTGCAGGAGGGTGCCCCGGGGCTACAACAGAGAGAGAGGACTCCCCTCCAGCTCTCTCCCCTGCAGCAGCACCTGGGCTGGGGGGCGGGGGGGGGAGAGAGGCGTCTCTCCCTGCCGTGGAAGCTCCAGGGCTGGGCTGCAGGATAGGCGCCCTTCCCCCAGCCCCTGCAGGTCCAGGCTGGGCCTGGGTTCAGGGAGGATTCCCTGAGCGCCTGGGCGGTGCTAAATAGGCTGCTGCGCAGCCACGCAGCTTACAGGGAATTTAGCCCATGACCTGTCCATGACTTTTAATCCAAATACCCGTGACTAAAATGTAGCCTTAATTATAAGTAAGATTAATGCATGCAGCAATTTACAAGCATTTCATAGCATCTAAACACGTCTTTACAAGTCTAACTATCTTGAACAATATTAACATACAGGTGAGCTGGTCTGACTTCCAGCTGTGAACTTGTTGGTGCTCAGCTGACTCCTACAGCCTTGGCAAAAGCTAGCATCTATTTACCAGTGTCACAAAAGGAAATTCCTTTAAACAGCCTGCTTCAAAAGTAATTTGCAGGGTTCTTGTAGCCATGTTGGTCCCAGGATATTAGAGCCGGGGGCGGGGAGGGGGTGAGTTAATAACTTTTATTGGACCATCTTCTGTTGGTGAGAGAGACAAACTTTCGCACTCTACAGAGCTCTTCTTCAGATGTTCTGAAATATACTTCTGACGTGAAGAAGAGCTCTGAGTATCTCGAAAGCTTGTCTCTTTCACCAACAGAAGAATGTCCAATAAAAGATATTACCTCACCCACCTTGTCTCTTTAAAAGTAATTGATGTCTTTGGCCACTGCAGTTAATCACAAACTTGCTACCCTCCATACATCCCCGGGGAAAGAATTTTAAATGCCTAGAGCATAATACTCAAAAGTCCTTACCCTGAGCTGACTATAGGAGACAGTCAAAATACATTATCCTGGCATCACAAAATATGAACAGAAGCAATAAACAAAATCTTGAAATCAATTCTAAATTTTGCTAACAGTACATGTAAACACTTTGTAACTGGACTGATATTCTGTTGGGCTTGGATTTTGTAAGAATTTTTGCTAATTTGTTTTCTTTGGGTTGATGTAATCTCAAAGACAGGGCAAGACCAATAAGGTAATACGTTGCAATACGCCATCCTTTAGCTTACAAATGCTTGGATAAGTAGCTCAATGTCACCTTGGAAAAATGTAGATCTAAGTTTTTTATCTATATATTTGCGATTTAGTGTTCATGTAAGTATGAAACTAATGGCATTAGCTAAAGCCAGGCTGTGACCGGGGTCCCAGGGGAGCCAATTGAGGTTACTCAATTAGGGTGAACTGCAAAGAATGGGGCAGGCAATCCCCAAAGCTGGTAGATATTCCAATACTTAGATTTACCAAGCCAGCACAAAACAGCTTCTATAATATCTCACTGGTTATCCAGAAGCCAACAACACAGCCAACTCCCTTGAAGTAACACAGCCTTACACCTCCATCCAGACACCCAAGACAAATATGATGAGGATTACTGAAAATCTTACTCATCATATCAAAAAGTTCTACCAATCCCAAAGGATCGGACACATTACGTTCCAGATTAATGAATATTCCAGATCTTACCCAAGTACATGTTTACAGCCAATTCTTATTAACTAAACTAAAAATTTATTAAAAAAAGAAAAGAGAGGGAGTATTGGTTAAAAGATCAGTATATATACACACAGACATGAGTAAAATTCTTGAGCTTCAGATTCATAGCAGAGATGGTGAGCTTTGTAGTTGCAAAGAGTTTTTCAAAATTAGTCAGTGGGTTGCAGTCCAATGTTCATATTCAGGGTGTTACGACTTAAGCTTCCCCTCCATGAAGCCTCAAGCAGATCTGAGATGACAGGATCAGGACCCAAGGGTCTTTTATACAGTTCTCAAGCAGCCTCTTGACCATGCAGTCCTGGGTGAACAATAGGCTTTTATGTAACCTTCTGTTTCCCAAACCTCACCGGTAATTAACTACATGGATTAACATAAGATAATTTATCCATTAAGCAGTTTATCACAAACTTTAAAGAGACATATAGACAACGACATTATTGCACCCAAGATTCATCTAAATGTTAATATTCCCTTTTGATCTCTGAATCAATAGCTATAGTGACAGACAGGAACTGTCCGTTTACAAGGCTAGCATCTAAGATATAAGTAAACACACACAATTAGTATCACTTCTAATTAGCTAACAATACAGGTTTGCACTTCAAAGTTCTAGCCTATCTAGCATGGAATGGCCCTAATTACCATTCACATGCTTTCTAACATGTCTCTAAAGGTTGGCTTTTGGTTAATTAGCCTGCAGGATAATTAACCCTTTCTGGCCATGTGTCATATTTTGTATAAGAGTCGTTGCAATTATATAACAATGGTAGCAATAAATGATTTGCATGATTATATTTTAATCAGATAACATCACACAGGCAAAGTATGAACAGGGAAATTGTAAACTTTCCCTACTTCAGTCTTGCACTATTTGATCCTTGTCTTTGCAATCTAGGGCAGAGACTGCAGATATGTCATTGTGCTTAACTGTGAACAAGAGTTTCTGATGTTGAACAGTCAAACTAAGATGAAACCAAACTCTCTGCCACTTGTGACCTGAGCTAGGATCTCCACTGGAAGGAAGTTACTACACATTCTCTGGCTTTGCCAGCGGAACTTCCCTTCCTCCAGAAAAGGGTTTGAGCAGAGTTGGCTGAAAAATGGTGAAACGCTTTTACAATTTTTTTGAAAATTTTCATGAATATTTTATCAGAACTTCAAAAATTAAAAATTAAAATGCAACCAGCTCTAGTTCCAAGTGCAGAGAATGATTTGTGATGCACCTGAATCCACAATCACACCTCAGATTTTTTGAGCATATAGGACAAACTTTTGATAGCAGCCACTCAGCAAAGTTTAGAGGATGGAATTACTCCAGGATGATACCCAAAGCCCACTAAAGCATTAGGATTAACCCTTTCCTGAGATATGCATGACTTTGTCTACTGCATCCCATCCCAGAAATCTGATTACACAAAGACTGGATTATCCCTGTAAAAATGTATCTACTTATCACCAGCCTAATGATACAATTCCAGTTTATGAGAATGAATGAGAAAGGCAAATGGCAACTGTGACAGAGTTCTGTCCTTGACTCCGTAGGTCCTGCATTTCCTGATGGATTTTTGCTAGCCTCAGAGGCTCACTGTGACCCTCCACATAGCCCTTCTCTCTCTAGAGGCAAGGGTCACAGTCTACTGAGCCATTTTCATCATAAGCCAGCAAGGGAGGTGAGGAGAAACAACCCTCCCTCACACAGTCTCTGTTGTCTCCCAGTATCAGTGATTAATCAGGGAGGGGAGGGGGGAGCCTGGGCCCACCCTCTACTCCGGGCTCCAGCCCAGGGACCCTAAACTTAGCAGCTATGAAAGCTGACTTTTTGGAAATAGGGCATGTACAATTCCCTGGGCTACTTCCCCACAGTAGCCCCCACTCAATATCTTCTTCACAATTACCTCAGGGCCTCCTTCCTTGCACCTGATATGAATTCATTCTACTTCATTCCTCCAACAGTACAGCTCCCTCCTATAGCTCCTGACACCCACCCCCACACTGACTAACTGAGAGGCTTTTAACTAGTTCCAGCCAGTCCTTAATTGGCTTCAGGTGTCCCAATCAATCTAGCTGTCTCTCCTGCCTTCTAGAAGGATCTTAATTGGCCCCAGGTGTCTTGATTAACCTGGAGCAACTGCCATTTGGTTACCATGGTACCAGGGATTTGTTTAGCCTGGGGCTAACATACCTGTTCCTCACTACTTTACTGTAGCCATCTGGCCTTGCCCCATCACACAACCTATCTGCAGAATAACGTGGCCCAATATGAGGCCAGTTCTTCTGCTGGTGTAGTTGGACTTCAATGGAGCTGTGTTGATTTACACCAGCTAAGGATCTGGCCTATCAATTGCCAATGTACAGCACAGCTCACAAATAACGGCTGAAAGGATCAGCGAGGTCCCTGTGCCAGTCTCTGCCATAGTGACAAAAGTTATGATGAATGAAGTAGGACTTAAACCAGGTAAGAATAATTCCAAACAGGCCAGTATAGGTTCCTACCAGCACACTTACTTGATCTCATGTTTCAGGAAAGACCAAGTGGTAATATAGTACAGATTCGTATTACACTGAAACAAGGACATAGGATTTAAGGTGGGGAGGTTCAAAGGAGACTAAGGGAGTTAGGCACCCAACTCACATGGAATTCCAATATTATCCTTTAAAAATCCCAGCCTAAACTTTTCAAAAGTTACATGTACTTTTAGATGCCTCCATTTTGGGTGCTTATCTTGAGATACCTTTAAAAGACCCTGATTTTCAGAGCGTGAATATTCAGCACTTTCTGAAAAGCAGGTCCCTGTAAAGTTTGCCACCCAAAAATTGAGTCACTTAATATGTCACTTTTGAAAATTTAGGCCATAGGTGTTTTGAGGGCATGAGGGCATAAAATACCTCCTCAGCAATAAAGAAAATTAAGAGAATGGTCACTTGTGTTTATTTTATTTTCTATTGTCATCTCTTAACAAATCCTGAATCAATTCTTGGTCCATATGGCACTCCAGTGGGGCCAAAACATCAACACTGTGAAAATGAAAATAGACGATTCCATTTGCCCCATTCTTGTTTGTATTACAATATTTATCACAAGAACGAGACATCATGATTTTAATGCCCACTCAGACCTGCTTAATCTGTGCTTAGTTTATCCATATGGCTGGCTAGCTGAGACATTTAAGTGGTAACTAATCTGAACAACAGATGTACCACTGATTTACTCATCTTAATTTTGTTTGAATTCAAGTAAAAAGTGACCTTGCCAACTGATTCAGATGAACCAGATTTGACTACCATTCTCTGAAAGCTGGTAGCAAACTGTGCTGCTCTAACCTTTTTGATGTTCTGTAATCTAATTCACTGGCCTTTCTTATTGTTCTCTACAGACACACTCAGAAACTGTGGGGAAGAGGAGAAACAGATGGACAATCAAAACACAGACTGTTGAAAAGGTCAGATTATATATATTTGCTCTTACAGGGAGATGCAAAGGGCAAAAATAAATTACATATGTGATACAGTTTTGTGATTTCATTCTTTGTTCATGATGATGAAAGACTTTTGACTTAAATCTAAACATTTAAAAAAAGACAGCTTGACTACAGAATTAGATTGTCAAAGGTAAGAATCTGGTGGTGACCAATGTCATACTGGTGCGGAATATCCAGACAGTAACTCCTCCACATACACTCTTGAGCAGACTGATTGGACTTGATTCTCATTGTGACTGTTTCCTCACATATTTGGCCTTGATTTGGTGACGTTTAGTGAACACTGACCCACAACCCTGGCAGTGAAAACTATGAGGATAAAAGGTGTAGCCAAATCTGCCTAGATTTGAACTTGTGGCTCAAGGGAGATTAGATATTTTCAACAGTGTGCCATCCCCTTCTGCAAAGCCTGAAAACAAGGCTGCTGTTCTGGATCTTTCCTCTATTTTTATTTGTAAATTTTCTCTTGCTCTGCAGAAAATGCTTCCCCACCCCAACCATTCCCCTTCCCCAAGTCCTCTTCTGTGTCTAGCTCCTGACTCCTTGTCTACAGTCTCACTTGGAGCTCTGTGAGAGAGAGGATTCTGAGGGAGATGTTCGTTCTCCACTGCGTAGTGTTACCCCCTGCTCCTTCAACCTGTGGGGAATACGTAACAGTATATATACAGTATTGCACTTTACAAGCACTGTATAAATCATCTCACGCCAGAGGTACTTAAGTAAATATCCCCTTTTTACAGATGGGAAAACAGCAGGGAGAGGTTAAAAGAAGGTAAACAGGCTACAGAGCAAGGCACTTTTGCAGACACAATTAGAACATACATCTCTACTCTCACAGTCCTATGCCTAACCCACTAAACACCAGAGATTCCCAGGCAGTCTACCAGCCTCAGCGTAGCTCAGTTTTTCCCATACCAGTCACATGCCATATACACCATATAGGGCCCATTGTCCGAGATCATGGGGAGAGAGACAGGAGCTAGCCTCCTATCACATCCTTCAAGTTATGTAAGAGATTGCACATAGTAGTTGATTTTTGGAAGCTGCAGAGGCAAAATGTGTCATCTTGATCAATGCTACTGCAGCACTGATTCCCCACCTTTTCCCTGTCTACCCTTCCTCCCCTAAAGCTGACCCAGTGGTTGAGCTCACACATCTTAGGGACAAATTCATCCCTAGTATAAGTAAGTTGAACGCAACAGTGGATCTGCTTAAATAAGGGCTGAATCTGAGCCAGCAGACCTCAGTTTACCCATCTGCAAAATGAGGGTGTGTGATATTTATACACCTCACAGGGCAATTAGGGCGCCTAATTAAATGTTTGCAAAGTGCTGTGTGAGTACAAAGATTAATCTGTGGCAGAGGTAGGATTAGAACTCAGAAGTCTTTTTTTCCAGCATTGTGCTCCTTTCCTCTATACTGAGTAGCTTCTGCCAGGGGACAGCCCCCTCTCTTTTCTGTACAGTGTTTAGGAACCCTGATCAGGCTGGATGTAAGCTTCCCAAACTGCTGAGTATTGTGCGCCTTTTAGAAATGCCACATGGTGCAGCTGCTCTGATTCAGGCTTGTTGAGGCCTGCATGAGGACAGCTGCATCATTCAGCGTTCTTAAGGCTCATGTGGCACTTTGGAGCAGTTTTGGAAGTTTGTATCTGCCTGAGGGAGACTTCATAAGCTCTAAAAGGGCCCAATCTTTTTGCCATTGACTTCAAAGATATCAGGATCAAGCCTTAAGAGCTGATCTACACACTCTTAGAAAGACAAGGTGGGGGAGGTAATATCTTTTACTGGACCGATTTCTAATATCCAATAAAAGATATTACCTCACCCACTGTCTCTCTCTAATATTCTGGGACCACCACAGCTACAACACTACTACATACACACTCTTAATTACTTATTATAGCGAAACCAAGGCACAAATGAAACTATTGTGCTAGTCAACCAACCTACTTCCATTGGATAGCAACCACCCACAAACCTTTTCCCCCAATTTAGGCTGAACTGCCAGCAGGATCAAAAACATGTGTGTCCTGGAACAAGCATTTGTCTCATATCTAGATTCCTCCCTTTTGCCTCCAGACACTTACCTGGTACTCAACCTCATTATTTCTATCTATTTAATGGGTTTTATACTGCCACTCATCATTGGAGTATTTGAGCCCCTTCCACATAAAATCAATGGGAAAATCCCTAGTGGACTTCAGGGAGTCATGGGCACCTCTCCCTTTACAGGTCCAGAACTCTGCTTGGGATAGGGAAGTAGTGAGAGGTTTGAGAATAAGGTGTTTGAATTGTGAGCATCATTTCTCAAAGAGGAAGGCTTTGCAATGTTTTCTAAAGATGGTTAGACTCTACATTCTCATGATCTCTGGAAAAATATTGCAAAGCTGGATCCCCCCAGAGAATGCTTTGTCCCCAGCTCTCATGCGCTTCATCCCAGGCTTTGTGATCTGCATTGTCCGAGAGGAACACAACTATGATAGAGGTTTTTAGATTGAAATTCAGGCTTGATCCATTAATTGCTTTGAAAACTAGGGCCAACGCCTTAAATTAGCATTGGAAACTGACTTGGAGCACGTGGAGGGACTTGAGCACAGGGCTGATATGCTCACAGTGGCTTGAGCCATGGAGTAGGTGGGCAGCTGCATCCCATGGTAATTGAAGCCTCTGCATTGTCTTCACATTCAGCTTCAGATACAAAGCGTATGTCTACACTACGGGATTAATCCAAATTTACAGAATTCGAATTTTGGAAACACATTGTATAAAGTCAAATGTATGCGGCCACACTAAGCACATTAATTCAGCGGTGTGCGTCCATGTACCGGGGCTAGCGTCGATTTCCGGAGCGTTGCACTGTGGGTAGTTATCCCATAGCTATCCCATAGTTCCCGCAGTCTCCCCAGCCCATTGGAATTCTGGGTTGAGATCCCAGTGCCTGATGGGGCAAAAAACATTGTCGCAGGTGGTTCTGGGTACAGCCTCACCCCTCCCTCCATGAAAGGAAAGGCAGACAACCGTTTCGCGCCTTTTTTCCTGGGTGAACACAGCAGACGCCATACCACGGCAAGCATGGAGCCCGCTCAGCTCAAGACAGCACTCATGAACATTGTAAACACCTCGCGCATTATCGTGCAGTTTATGCTGAACCAGGACCAGAAAAACGAGGTAAGGAGAAGGTGGCGATGGCAGCACGGCGACGAGAGTGATGAGGACATGGACATGGACACAGAATTTTCTCAAACCGCGGGTCCCGGTTTGAGAAAATCCCCTCTTTGGAGATCATGTTGTTGATGGGGCAGGTTCTATCCATGGAATGCCGATTCTGGGCCCGGGAAACAAGCACAGACTGGTGGGACCGCATAGTGTTGCAGGTGTGGGACGATTCCCAGTGGCTGCGAAACTTTTGCATGTGTAAGGGCACTTTCATGGAACTTTGTGACTTGCTTTCCCCTGCCCTGAAGCGCCAGAATACCAGGATGAGAGCAGCCCTCGCAGTTGAGAAGTGAGTGACGATAGCCCTGTGGAAGCTTGCAATGCCAGACAGCTACCGGTCAGTCGGGAATCAATTTGGAGTGGGCAAATCTACTGTGGGGGCTGCTGTCATGCAAGTAGCCAAAGCAATCATTGAGCAGCTGCTACAAAAGGTAGTGACTCTGGGAAATGTGCAGGTCATAGTGGATGGCTTTGCTGCAATGGGATTCCCTAACTGTGGTGGGGCGACAGATGGAACCTATATCCCTATCTTGGCACCGGAGCACCAGGGTACCCAGTACATAAACTGCAAGGGTTACTTTTCAATGGTGCTGCAAGCACTGGTGGATCACAGGGGACGTTTCACCAACATCAACGTGGGCTGGCCGGGAAGGGTTCATGACGCTCGCGTCTTCAGGAACACTACTCTGTTTAAACAGCTGCAGCAAGGGACTTACTTCCCGGACCAGAAAATAACCGTTGGGGATGTTGAAATGCCTATAGTTATCCTTGGGGACCCAGCCTACCCCTTAATGCCATGGCTCATGAAGCCATACACAGGCAGCCTGGACAGGAGTCAGGAGCTGTTCAACTACAGGCTGAGCAAGTGCAGAATGGTGGTAGAATGTGCATTTGGCCGTTTAAAAGGTCGTTGGCGCACGTTACTGACTCGCTCAGACCTCAGCCAAACCAATATCCCCATTGTTATTGCTGCTTGCTGTGTGCTCCACAATGTCTGTGAGAGTAAGGGGGAGACCTTTATGGGGGGGTGAGAGGCTGAGGCAAATCGCCTGGCTGCTGATTACATGCAGCCAGACACCAGGGCGATTAGAAGAGCACACCAGGAAGCGCGGCGCATCAGAGAAGCTTTGAAAACCAGTTTCATGACTGGCCAGGTTACCACGTGAAAGTTCTGTTGGTTGAAAACCCGCTCCCTTGATTGACTCATTCTCTGTAGGCAACCCATCCTCCACCTTCGATCACAGCTTGCTTTCAAAGGAAATAAAGTCACTATCATTTAAAAATCATGTATTCTTTATTAATTGATTATAAAAAGAGGGAGAGAACTGACAAGGTAGCCCGGGTGGGGTTTGGGAGGAGGATCGGAGGGAAGGAAAAGGCCACTAAAAAAAAAGGTTAAAATAATGACAGCCTTTTGCTTGGGCTGTCCACTGGGGTGGAATGGGAGGGTGCACGGAGCCTCCCCCCCCCCATGTTCTTACACATCTGGGTGAGGAGGCTATGGAACATGGTGAGGGGGGTTATACAGGGGCTGTAGCGCCAGTCTGTGATCCTGCTGCCGTTCCTGAAGCTCCACCAAACGCCGGAGCATGTCTGTTTGCTCACACAGCAGCCCCAGCATTGCATCCTGCCTCCTCTGATCTTCCTGCCGCCACCTCTCATCTTGAGCGTCTCTCCTCTCCTCACGTTGGTCCCTCCTGTCCTCACATTCACTGGCATCTTTCCTATACTTTGAAACCGTGTCCTTCCACTCATTCAGATGAGCTCTTTCATTGCGGGTGGATTCCATGATTTCCGCAAACATCTCGTCTCGCGTCCTCTTTTTCCGACGCCTTATCTGAGATAGCCTTCAGGACGGAGGAGGGAGGCTTGAAAAATTTGCAGCTGCTGGAGGGAGGGAAAAAGGAGAGAATTTTTTAAAAAGATACATTTTACAGAACAATGCTTATACTCTTTCACGGTGACCAACACTATTCACATTACATAGCACATGTGATTTCTGTGCAAGGTCGCATTTTGCCTCTTAATATTGAGTGCCTGTGGCTTTGCTGCTAGAGAACACAGACGCAGGTCCGGGCAACAGAATTCGGCTTGCATGCGGCCATGGTAAGGCATTGTCTTTCGGCTTCTGCACCCTCCTTTCCCACATACCAAGCAAAGCCCGTTGAGTGCTGCAGTTTTCCTGTTAATCTTCAGCAGCAGAAAACAAACTAACCCCCCACCCCCATCCAATTCTCTGGGATGATCGCTTTATCCCTCCCCCCACCGCGTGGCTGGTATCAGGGAAGATCCCTGCTAGCCACACGTGAAAAGCTCAGTGCCAATCCCCCCCCCCCCGTGCTTGGCTTACTACAGGGAAGGATTTCTTTTCAGCCACAGGCAAACAGCCCAGTAGGAATGGCCACCTCTGTCCCCTTAAATTCCCGTATTTCAACCAGGTTACCATGAGCGATATCACTCTTCTGAGGATTACACAGTGAGATAAAGAACGGATGTTGCTTGAATGCCAGCAAACACTGGGACCATACGCTGCCAGGCTTTGTCATACAATGATACCAGATTACTTGCTACTAGCATGGCATGGTCAAGTGTCCTACCATGGAGGACAGAATAAGGCTGCACTGCCCAGAAACCTTCTGCAGAGGCTTTTGGAGTACCTCCAGGAGTAGGCTTCATGGAGATGTCCCTGGAGGATTTCCACTCCATCCCCAGACACGTTAACAGACTTTTCCAGTAGCTGTACTGGCCACGAATGCATCCCAAGTCCTCAGGGCAAATTAATCATTAAAAAATGCTTGCTTTTAAACCATGTTTTATATTTTAAAAGGTAAACTCACCTGAGGTCCCTTCCATGGGGTCATGGTCTTGGGTACTGGCTTGGGAGGGTACTTCACTCAGGCTGAGAAAAAGATCCTGGCTGTTGGGGAGAACGGAGTGCTGTGTGCTCTCCACAAGCTCGTCCTCCTCCTCCTCCTCCTCTTCCCCGTCCGCAGAATCCTCAGGTGTGGCTGATGAGATTACCCCCGCCTCGGAATCCACGGTCAGAGGTGGGGTAGTGCTGGCGGTCCCCCCTAGAATTGCATGCAGCTCAGCGTAGAAGCGGCATGTCTGCGGCTCTGACCCAGAGCGACCGTTTGCCTCCTTTGTTTTCTGATAGGCTTGTCTGAGCTCCTTGACTTTCACGTGGCACTGCTCTGAGTCCCTATTGTGGCCTCTCTCCATCATGCCCTTGGAGATTTTTTCAAAAGTTTTGGCATTTCGTCTTTTCGAATGAAGTTCTGCTAGCACTGAATCCTCTCCCCATATAGCGATCAGATCCAGTACCTCCCATATGGTCCATGCTGGTGCTCTTTTTCGATTATCGGCCTGCATGGTTACCTGTGCTGATGAGCTCTCTGTGGTCACCTGTGCTCTCCTGCGCTGGGCAAACAGGAAATAAAATTCAAATGTTCGTGGGGCTTTTCCTGTCTACCTGGCCAGTGCATCCGAGTTCAGATTGCTGTCCAGAGCAGTCACAATGGTGCACTGTGGAATAGCTCCCGGAGGTCAATACCATCGAATTGCGGCCACACTAACCCTAATTCGAAATGACAATATCGATTTCGGCGCTACTCCGCTCGTCGGGGAGGAGTACAGAAATCGATTTTAAGAGCCCTTTATTTAGAAATAAATGGCTTCGTTGTGTGGATGGGTGCAGGGTTAATTCGATTTAATGCTGCTAAATTCGAATTAAACTCATAGTGTAGACCAGGCCAAAGAGTTGCAACAATCCAGCTTGGAGCTGATAAATGCAGGGAGCACTGTGGCCAGGTCCTTATCCAGGAGGAAGGGATGAAGTTTTCTAGCAAACTGGAGACAAAAGCTGGCATTTTTAGAAAGCAATGCTACCTGTTCATCCAAGCTTAACAAAGAGTCAAAGAGGACCCCGAGGCTTCAGACTGCTTTGATAAATGGGGGCTGTGAGCATTCAATGGAAGGCGGAGCCAGCTCTTTGCAGCATTTCCCCTTTCCAAGCAGCATCAACTCAGTCTTGCCTGGGTTCAGCTTAAGCTAGCTGCTCTTCACCCAAAACCTGATTACATGTAGGCATTCTGACATTTTAGTGGTTATGGTGGCTGTATCGGCTGAGTAGGAGATAAATAATTGAGCGTCATCAGCATACTGTTGGCAGCTAAGCCCATGGCATTGCACTCTCTCTCCCACTAAACTTAACTTGGATTCAGCAGTGGAGAAGGCATTTTGCAGTATGTGCTCATGAGTTTTGATCACAGCCCTTTTATCCACATTTTGACCAATATGCTGGAGCCTCTAGTTAAAATTCTGCCACAAACAGAAGGGAAGCTTGGGGTGATTTCCCTGTGTCTGATGGAACTTACTTGTCTTTGAGTACCGCTCAACTATTTCTGCAGGAGATGATGTGAGAAATGACTTATCCCTAGGGCATCTCAAAAATACTATAAGTCAGCAAAGAAGTGACAGAAAATTAAATAAGATTTTTTTTAAAAAATACTCCAGAGGAGCAAATATTTTGCTTTTAAAATGTACTCGTTTGCACCAAGTGTCAGGAATTTTCAAAACAATTTCCTAGCAGAGGATCTACCAGCCTCTCCAGGTCATCAGACACCATATGAAATGAGACAAATTGAAGACTGTGCTGCTGCATCACCAACGTATTCTGCTCAATTTTCGGGAGCAAAGCATAAATCTTTCCCGAAAGTTCATATAATGTAAGTTTGTTTACAGAGTGGCATTGCCTTCCAGCTCGGTCACAATTATGAGAAATACTTGTTTGTTTAAATGGGAAAGCTAATATAGATTCCTCAGGCTATCCTCTTTGCAAGCACATTTCCATGGGGTTCAATACAGACTAAGGATCCAGTCCTGCAGATGTACACTTGAGAGTAAATTTATGCATGCAACTAAAATTACTCACAACCATTGGCATTTGCAGGTTTGGGGGGTAGGAGTGGACATTTTTGAGAGACACCTTTGTTAAATTTTTGGTAATAGAACACTAATATTTTCTGTTTGGTCTCCACATCTATACTGTGTTCGTTACCCATACCACTGCAGCTAGTACCAAAGAGAAATTCAGCTGATAATAAGGGGAACTGCTGCTGGTACAGAAATGAAGAAAAATGATCTGATATCTTACAAGAATGGCACATATAGCGCTTTCCTGATAAAACTGGCATCATAATTGTTTTTTCATCTTTTTTTCCCTTTTTTTGGACCCAGTCTTACAAAGCGCTCAAAAAATCCACATATACCATCACAAAATAGAAATCTGAGCCAAGAAAATAAGGGAAAAAGAAAAAGGAGCTAACTGAGTCTTGTATTCACCTCTGATAGAAATAAATAAGTACATTCACAGGCTCAACAATGAAGAAGATAATGGTTTAGGGCAAAACCATTCCTTTTCATTGTGTTTCTTGGCATGAAAGCCTAAGCTGCCTGTCAAAGAAGTATAAAGGTAGAGACTACTTAAAGAGAAAAACAGCCATCTTCACAGCATACCCAATATGTTCCTAACCTACGCCCCCATCCTGAAAACTACTCCACGTGGCTGTTAAATTTTAGGAAATTGTATTTACTTCTTTTGCAACATTATTCTGGCAAATACTAGAAAACATTTGAGCTCACGATATGCTATGTATCTCCTTTATAATATCAAATGTTTGCTGCCATCTAAAACTTACAGCCCAGAGAAATTTAATTTTAAACAAATTTAAATCACTCTCCATGTTAACAGAAAAAGTCAGCTTGGTTTTCAGGATTCTGTTCTGGTGTGGATTTTTTTCCAGTTGGCATTTTTACTGAGATTGAAATCCACATCTCAATTTTCAAACACGAGAATTTACAAACTAGAATGAGGGAAATGGTGCAGTGCATTAGCCTGTTAGCAAGTAGGAAGGCAATGGGCTGTGACTGGAAAAAGACCCATAAATGACTTGACCACAAGAAATAACCAGAGTTAATAGTTCCCAGCCATCCTAATTTTAGCAGTATGGTCTTGGTTCCGATAGATCTACTCTTCACATTCTCAGGGAAGCCTGTCAGAGAATGGGCCAGCTTTTCATGAATACAATGATGAAAACGTAACAGGAACTAACAGTACTTACGAGCTAAGAGAGAAATGCAGCAACACGTTACAAAGCAGACACTTAAGGGCTGCAGTTGCTGGTTTCTGCCAAATGTAAAGGGGCATCCCCATAAAAAGCATGCTGGGAAACCTGCCAGGGGGGAAATCAGTGACCACCAAGCAGTCATGAAAAAAGGTGCTAAGAAACAGGCCTTAACACAAGTATTATATTTTATCTGTATTCAATCTATCAAATGCTGCAAATGAACTTAGCGAGACAATAATCCTAGATTCTCTGGGTCTGATTTTGGTCTTAGTTATACCACTGTAACTCCATTTACTTTAGGAGAGTTACTCCTTGACTAAATGAGAGGTGAATCAGATCCAGAGCCCATGTGATATGCACCTTCCTTTGTCCTAGCCTCAAAATGGGACTCGTGTGGGTCGACATGGTTAGCGCTTCTCTATCTGAGCCAGTAAGAGCTATTCTGAGCTCTTTCAAAGCTGAAAGTCTTTTAGATCAGGTGCACATTACACACTGCCAGCAGCATTTGAGCTAATGCCAGATAATTCAGCACTTTTAGATCTTTCATCAGCTTTTTCTGCAGTCATGGTGCTCTGTTCCCTTGGCACAAATTGCCTAGTTTTCCCTACAAGGAATATAAACACTATATCTGCCTATCTTACATGGGATATATTCTGGAGGAGGCCATTCACTATGAAGGAATGGGAGTGCCAAGACAGAAAAACCTGCAGAAAACTATCAAAATCTTCATATGGCTCTATAAAGGTAGCTCTTAAGCAAGATACTGAAGTATATGCCTAACTTTAAGCACAAGAGTAGTCTCATTAAAGAAGTGAAATCGGTGGGGCTTAAAAGTGTTACTAAATCAATGGCATAAAGGGGAAAGTGCCCAAGAAAAGAAGAAACAAGCTCCTCCTCCTCTCTTCTTCCAAACTAGTGAGGAAAACAAGCTCAGGGAGTTCCCAGACTCAGATTGCACCAGGAAGCAAGGGGAGACTGAGAAACTGACTGACTTGCTTACAGGGAAGGAATAAACCATTTACAATAAACTTAAGAATGGTTTGTCTTCCCCTGGAGAAGCAAGCCCTCATTTGTTACTCATTTTGCACTTTTTTGGGGGGGTGGAGGGAGAAATCAGGCTGAAGAAATTCCTGATTCCTCAGACATTGGTCAGGGCAGAGAAATGCACTGGGAAGAGCCTTATAGTGGAAAGCGAGATTGCTTGGTTTCCTTCCCCTCCCAGGCTCAAGTGGTTTGGGTATGCTGTACAGATGTAAAATTATATATATATTCATTCCTAGACAGTCATTTGACTGGATACCACTTTGTGTAAGAGGGAAGCAAGGAGGACACCTACGAAAACCATTAAAAGAGATGTTGCTGTCATAGAAACAGGCAACAATGGAGCAAGAAACAAGTCATTAGACAGATTGAGTTGGAAACACTGGGTTGCCTCATGCATCACAAGACATGAGAGCATCTAATAATAATAACAACCCTGTGCTCTGCCAATTCTGCTCCCTTTCACATTTCTCTTTCAGTGCCTCCTTTCTTCCCTACACTCCTATGCTCGGAATGATTTCCCTGATCCTGGCTGCCATGCAGCCTCCCCCTTTCAAATCCCTGCTAGAAAAGGTTTCTTACAGCTCTCTCCATCCTTGGCCCACATCTTTGTGCTAGTTGATAAAAATAAATGAATTTTAAAAGCATTTTAAAAACTAAAACATGAAGCATACAGAGAAGACTTGTAACCTCATGACATTTTCCTGGGTAAAATTCCCTCCATCTCCATCCCAAACTTCTAACTCACTTCCCCTTCTGTTAAGCTATGCTTTGTCTGACCTAGATTGAAGGCCCTTCAGCACAAGGACTGTGTCTTATCTGTTTATCACGTGCCATGCATGCCTATGCTGCAGTATAAACATGAATAGAGCCCTGCACATCTGCAGATATCCGCATCTGTGGATGTGGATATCCGGGGACCATGTTTGCGGATTGTGGATCAGGTGCAGAAACAAATGTTGTATCCATGCAGCGCTCTAACCATGAACTAGTATTATTATTCTAGGAGAGGAAGGATGCAGTTAAGGCAGTAGACAGGGACTCAAAAGATCTGGATTCAATTTTCAGTTCTGCAACAGAGTTCTTGTGTGACCTTGGGCAAGTCATTTAATCCCTTTGTGCCTCAATTTCCCACCTGTAAAATGGGGATAACAGTACTTCCTTTCAACCACCCTCTCTGCCTGGTCTATTTAGATTATAAGCTCTTCAGGGCAGCACCTCTCTTTTACTATGTGTACGTACAATGCTTAGCACAATGTGATCCCATTCACAGTTGGGGCCTCTAAGTACTACTTTAATGCAAATAATCATTGAAATCCGATTATCACCATTAATATATCAGATTACTGGAAAAGCTAAAATACTTTCCTTTGTGTGTGTGTCTCTCTCACACACACACACACACAGTCTTTCTTTGGTCACCACTACACATGCATTGACCTTTGAAATATGGAAATAAAAGTGCTCTGAAATCAAGCTGACAGGCTCAGCCATCTGACTGTCATTATTTGGAGTCAGAAACAAGTGGGGCTATAGTTTGCAAGCTGTCTTCATAATTACTTGAAGCAGTTGTCACTCTGGCTCCAGTTTGTTCATTACACCCCAAAGAAACAGCTGATATTTGTTAGAGCACATAAGCCACTTTGTTGGTGCAATGCTCTATATTGTGGGAAACCCTGCAGCTGCAATTCACATGCAGTTCATAATATTTTCTGTTTTCCTTGCTTTATTTGCTTGCATGCATTCCCTTTATAGCAATGCCCTTTTACTAGGGCGGGGGGAGTCACAATAAGGTAACCATTAGCTAACAAAAAGCTCGAAAGGCTTAAGGTTTATGATCCAAATCTGGTTCTCATTAAACAAATACTTTTGCAGTGGTAAGGAATTCTCAGCAATAAACAAGTAAGGGCTAGAATTCAGAGCCTCTGAAATTCAGTAAAACTGCTGCTACTTACAGTAGAGTGCAATGGCCTGAAGTGGAAACGATTTGACAGAATCGGTTTGAGATGGGTCAGACTGGTTCTGAAAAGTTCAGTTTCCTTCCTTCTGTCCCTCCTCAAATAAGGAGCTAGCTGGTGAGTAACTTACCACCGACACAACCTAAGAACTGTTAATGAGTTAGTTTTATGGGTCCCTTCTGACAATGGGCTGCGTGGTCAGTTGGGAAAGGGTTCCCCTTTGGTACCTGAGGTGGGCAGGTCTTCCCAGTGTCCCATAGCTGGAGTGACAGGTGGAGAAGGTGCATGTGGTGGTTTTCACCTGGGTTGTGAGTTGGCTGGGGAGGAAAAAAGGCTCCTTTTTAGTATCGCTTCCTCCAGCTCTGGGCTGGGAAGGCAAATACCAACAGGAGGGACAGACTAACATGGCTGCAGAGCTCCCACTCAGTACAGAAGCAAGGGCAGGGGTTGTGGGGACTAACAAGGTGAATGCCCCATGCACTCCTCCCAGGCTGGTGGGGAAGCTCCATTTGCAACAGCTGCCACAGTTATCAGAATGGCAAGCACACTTGTGGCACAACATGTCTATTCTGCATAACTGTACCAATGGAACATGGGTTAGCTGCAGCTATAGACAAGGACAAACCGTTTCCTACGCTATGTCAGGTAATTGTGATTAAACCTCAGCTGAAACAGAGCTGAATACAGTTTGTCCTTGTCTACATTTGCAATTCAACTGTGATCAGCACCACTTCAGCTGCAGCCATTCAATTTTGTCAGTAATGAGACAACTTTGTAATGTAGAGGAGGCCTCAGGGAGGGCTGAAAATGGTAACAAGCAGAGCTAGCCTGAGCATTTTGGGACAAGCATGCAAAACGGCAGAGGATATCAGTCTGTATTGGCCCAGCAAGCGACCCTGGGCTCAAGCTACAGAGTGAGACTCATGCTTTTAGCTCTGGAGGTCACTGGTGTGTCAGTCAAGATGGCAGCTGTCACACACTAGCTTAATCACACGTCATCAATATTAAATGGGAAATGGGGGACAAGGGATTCACTGATACTAGATATTATCCTCCCCTCCCACCTTCCCAAGCCCAATATATCATAATAGAAACACCTGTATAAAATAGATCACCGTGCTTCTTTACCTAGCTGTGTCTAGTTTCTGCATGTATGAAAAGAAATCAGTTTTTAAAAGAGCTTTTGCAAATCTGGCTTTCTACAAAGGAGCTAGTCACGTTACACCCCTGTGCACCACTGCCAATAAAAACACAGGGCTGTATCGCTTAAAGCAGATAACAATGAAGCATCTCCAGAATATACTTATCTCACTGTGCCTTCATGAGATAAGGACTTTATTTGGGGGGAGGGGGGAGAGGCATAAAGACAGGTCAGAACCTAGACTCTGCCTGATCCTCAGCTGCCTTAACTGTGCACAGCCATTTACACCAGTGCAAACTGAATGTACAATACTACCCTGTTTCCCCGAAATAAGACATCCCCCGAAAATAAGACCTACTTCCAGTTTTGCCTCTCGCTGTAATATAAGACATCCCCCGAAAATAAGACCTCCCCGATAATAAGGCCACCCCGGAATATAAGGCCCCGAAGCTCCAGGAAAAATAAGACCTCCCCTGAAAATAAGACCTAGCGCATCTTTGGGAGCAAAAATTAATATAAGACACTGTCTTATTTTCGGGGAAACACGGTATCAAATCAGTGGTGCTGGGCATTGAAGAATCAGGCCCTATCATCTTCAGGAATGCTTAAGAGAGAGGCAGAAAAAGGGCTCTGTAGTAGTATGACCCAGTAGTAAGGCCTGCTCTCCTGGGAGTTAAAGCTGCTGAGCACTGCAGTAGGTTTATACATTTGGAAGGGGAGTCAGTCTTTTCTTTTTAAAGGTTAGCAAATCCCTCTCTCAATAATAATTTTCTTGGGCCCACCTATTAGTCAGAAGTGTCTGTTTTCATATGCTGCAAAGTCTGTTGCTGCTGCTGCTGAAGAGACAGGAGTAGCCATGCATGGAGGCACAGAATGGAAACCCCTTTAATAAAACAATAATGCTAGGTGCATATATTGCACTCCTAGTATCTATTTATCCATACTACAAATGGCATTGCAACAGGCAGGGTTTGAAAGGCAAATGTTTAACAAGGGGAAATCTGGGTGGGAGGAGACAGGGGGTTGTGTATTTTCCCCCTGCCTCTTCCTTCTATTGCCTAATCTTATTTCTTTATTTAAACAAGTTAACAAGGTGAGAAGCATTCTTCCTCCATTTGAGTCTAGTAACAGGACATTAGAAGAAAGTGACAAGACTATCATTCAAAGAAGAAGGTTACACTAGTGCCTTGGTACTTCATTTTCTTGACAAAGAGTGCATCTGACATTTAATACCTAACATCTTTCAAGAAATACAGTGAAGTGCTCCACCATTTTGACCTTTCCTGGGCTGTTTATTTCTGACTGGTCCAACCATTTCACTCCTCCCTATCATTATAGACTCATCAACCAATGAAATGATGATTAGAGTCTAGTATAGTGAAATAACACAAATTTAAAAGAAGCACTATCAAGGTTTTTAGGCCCCAACATTTGACATACCTTAGAATTGTTACAATTGATCATTAGAATCCAGAAGATTTTCTTTAGCTGGTTTTTATTCATTTCCAACCTCGTCACATGAATTTTTTTAAGAATATGTGTGCTCCCTCTTCTGATCTTGGTAATTAAGGGCTTGTCTACACTTACCGGAGGGTCCGGCGGCAGGCAATCAGTTTTCTGGGATCAACTTATCGCGTCTAGTGAAGACGCGATAAAATCGATCCCTGATCGCTCTGCCGTCGACTCCGGAAATCCACCGCGGCAAGAGGCGGCAGCGGAGTCAACGGCAGCGCAGCAGCGGTCAACTTTCCCCCGTCCTCACAGCCAGGTAAGTCGACCTAAAATACGCAACTTCAGCTACGGTATTCACGTAGCTGAAGTTGCGTATCTTAGGTCGGACCCCCGCTGTAGTGTAGACCTAGCCTAAGAAGTATTCTCAGAGTGTGCTGGGATGCACAAACAGATGATTTGCCATGATCAGGCACATTCATTCACAGAACTCAGAGGAAAGACTTGCTCGCTCATCTCTAGTTCACCTCCCTGCCACTGCAGGACTGTTCCCTGCTATATGTGTTTTCTGTGTGTGCTTTATGTGGCCTAATACAACTATCTTAAGCAATACATTATAATAATTAGGGTGACGATATTTCCCAAAGGGAAAACAGGACACGGCATGGGGCTAGCCCGAGCTGCTCGCCTGAGTCCTGCCCCCCGCCCCACACTGGTGTCACTGCTCGCCCGAGCCCTGACTGCCCCCTGTGTGAGACTAGGGCTGGTGTCACTGCTCGCCCGAGCCCTGTCTGCCCCCCCCCCCGCGAGACTGGGGCTGGCATTGCTGTTTACTGGAGCCTCACCTGACCCCCCACCTGAGTCCTGCCTCACCCCCAGCATGGGGCTGGCACCCCCCTCCACATGTTCCTCTGCACTGCACCCCACATTTTTGACAAAAGTGGGCATTTGTCACGTTTACTCTTTCCAACTGACCAAGTTGGCAAGAGTAAACAGGACAAATGCCCACTTTTGCCAAAAAAGTGAGGACGGCCGGGACAGGGCTTAAAAAAAGGGACTGTCCCAGCCAAAACCGGACGTATGGTCACCCTAACAATAATAATAGTCATTCCTAGCTCTTACCTAGTATTTTTCATCTACAGCTCTCACAGCACTTTACAAGGAGGTCAGCATCATTATCCACATATTATAGATGGGGAAACTGAGGCACAGTGTGGGGCAGTGACTTACCCAGCAGACTAGTGGTAGAGCCAGTTATAGAACCCAGGTTTCCTGAGTCCCAGGCCAGTGTTCTCTCCAGTAGGTCACATTGCCAAAAAGCAAAGCTAGAAGCAAAGAATTTATGTTCAGGCTTCCAAGAGATTAATACAAAAGACGATGAGCAAAAGTATAGTGCAAGGCTACTGTGCTGTACCCCCTTCATCCACTCTTGCTAAACTCTTTCACAAATAAAATACTATTGATATGCTGCAGTTCACAGCAATTACAATAGATCAATGAGTGCATCACAGCTGGTGGCTACCAGCAGCCGTGGTTTCTCCATGCGCTGGAGTGACCCAAATTAGCAAGGTTATCACAAATACTCTGAAGTAACCCTGGTTTCTATGGAAGTTACCATACAGTCAGTGCAGCACAGCACAGCCCATTGCTCAGTAAACAACTTGTACCACTGCTGCACACGGAAGCAGGGGGAGGGAGGCACAGATTGAAAAGTCACTTTACGTTACTTGGTGGGAAAATGGGCAAGAAATTCATTATTTGAACTGTGTAGTGCCAAGAAACAGATTTGATTAAATGGAAGCTAAAATCTTAATGGCAAGCCTGTGCCCATTCCACTAATGTAATTATTGGAGTCACCTCACACCGCTGCTTTCTAAAAAGCTGAGCTGGCACCACGGGCTTTAATAAAGCTTCCTGAAAAAAAAAAAAAGGCAGGCAATTAATTTGCCATGAAAAGGCTGAACTGGAAAATTACAAGCTGAAATGAAAAGAGAAAACCCAGATCTTTTCAAGCTTGGAAATACAGTGGCTATATGTTTGCAGCAAGTGCTTCAAGAGAACTAAAATAAATAAACAAAAACCCAAACATGCCTTAGGGACAGGAAGTCTGGGCCTCTCTTTGCTGTTCTCCACAGTGTGATCATCTAGTATATTTTAACCTTAAGCAGATTTTATAGTGAAAGAAGCAAAATAAATCAGAAAAGCAAATTATTGTAGGCTGTCACCGTGAGCATTAGCCCTTCCCTTCAGCACTTACCTGTAGCCATTTTCCTTGAGGGGTAAGGCGCAATGGCTAGTTACAGCCCTCTCCCCTCCTGAGATTTTTGGGGGCCCACTTCCATCTGGCATCTTCCGGGGGAAGGAAGTGGAAATAGGCCCCTGCTCCTGAAATCCCCCTGGCAACATTTTTGGGGTGAGGGGGTTCAGAAAAACCTCTGCTAGCTTTCTCATAGCCTAGGCCTTGAGCTGCCCCACCTATGATAACTCACATTGAAGTGCCCCCTGTTACTGCATGATGCAGTTTGGGATATTCAGACCCCAGCCTGTTCTAGGGCTGTGTGAGGAGGCAACAGCAAGAGCCATTCCTGACCCACTGCTGCTGAATGGGAGTGAAATGGATGGGAAGTGTTTTCCCCCCAAGATTGTTGCCATGAGAATGGGAGGAGGGACAGTTGGCCTCTGTCCTGGCTGTTCAAAGACAGGAGACAAAACAATGCATGAACATTAACTTATCTTCCTACCGTCATTACTAAGTGCATAGGAATGACCAGCCCTGTTTAATAGATAGGGAAACTGAGACAGAACAGAAAAGTGACTTGCGCAAGGCCACACAGTAAGTCAGTGGCAGAGCCAGGATTAGAATTTTGGTGTTTCCATTAGAGCTCCCAACACAGTATTCGTTCTTCTGGACCAAGCTGCCTCCCTGCATTTGCTACTGTTCTTCATATTCTGTGCTAGCTGTTACTGCAGTCACCAGCCTCCCTGCCTGGCCCCCACAGTTCTTTTTCAACCCTTGTTATTTTCCCTTACGTTGTTCCAAAATACAAAAATATTCCTGAAAATTAACACTAACAACAGGAATATCACCCACACATTGATATTAGATCCTGCAGACTCTATGTAATGAGAGGAAACACAATGATTGTAATATCAATTCCATACTACATGATTTTAAAAATATTTATTTTCCATCCTTATTGTTTCCCTCTGTAGTCTTATTGGAAAACCTGGGAGGTGGGTGGGCACAAGCCCGC
>NW_020664419.1:74817728-74849906 GCF_002925995.2 Terrapene triunguis
AGGGGAAAAGCAGTCAAGCAAGGCTGATTGGGGAAGCAGCCACAGCTGGGGCCATGCCCAATCAGAGCTCAGCTGGCCCTGATAAGAGGGCTGGGGGCCAGGAGCTGAGGAGTCTCTCTCTAGCTGTGGAGAGAGAATGACCTGGCTGTCTGGGAGCTCAGGGTACTGGGAATAGAGCAGGGCTGGGGAAAGGGCAAAGGTAGCTGGGGAGTTCCAGCCTGGAAAACCCCCAGGCTACAGGTCCTGGTGAAAGCCTACAGAGGTGCAGCCTGGGGATAAGCAAAGGCAGCAGGTCTTAACTCCTTGCCAATGATGAGTGTCCTTTACAGACTGCAGTTTGCCTCAGTGAGCAGGGGCTAGATGACAACTGGCAGTAGCCACTGAGGCAAGGTGGGTGAGAGGGTTGGGGGTTCCCCTGGGAGGGGAGACCCAGAGTGTGGGGTACTTCTGGGGCAGAACCCTGAGGTAAAGGGCACTGGGGTCCGGGAGGGACATGGGGCCAGCAGCAGGCGAGACACCAGCCTGCAGAGGGCGCTCTGTACACTGGAAAAGAGCTAATTCCCAGACGAACAGCAGGAGGCGCCGCACTGGTGAGTCTCAACCTCGCTACACCCTCGTTGAAGCCTCTTTCCCATTCCTGCTTTCCCCCATGATACTTCTGGCTTAAACCTGAAATGCTCTTATGTTGACTAAAAAGACAGCCCTTTGAAGTTGCAATGACCTAGGAAGAATTGAGCCATTTCAGAAAAGCAGACTTCATTGCAGCAACATTTTTCCTCTGATCATGACTGAATTCTGAAAGCTTTAAAAGTTTGTTTTTGCCTTTAAGGCTTCTGTGAGCAGTAAACACAACATCTGAAGAGGCTCTTAGAAGGAAGACATTATGGATAGGGAGCGATCAGCTGTTGTGACCTGCACAGGATGTGCCATGTTTGTCTTTCTCCCCGAGGATAGAAGTGACTTTGTCTGTACAAAGTGCAAGCTGGTCTCCATACTGGAAGAGAAGGTTAAAGGACTAGGGAGCCAAGTATCAACCCTGTGTTGCATCAGAGAAAATACAGACAAAGTTATAGACTTTCTGGATAGAAGTCAGCGTTTGGTACTGCAGGCACAGCATGCTGAAGAATCTGAGAGGGTAGTGCAGAACAGGGAAGTAAATTGGCAGCATGTGACCTCCAGAAGAAGAAAGAGGAGAACCCATGTACCCCCAATGTAGATAGAGGTAAGAAACCGTTTTCAGGCTCTCTGCACAGGTACTACAGCGGAGATTGGTTTGGAAGAGTCATCTGAGTGAAGGGATCAGAAGGAGACCCCATCAACCGGAAGGCATGGGATGCATTGTCCTAGGGATAAGGGTTCCACGACCACCACTCTCAAAAGGAAGAGATGGGTGGTGGTGGTCTGGGACTACCTCCTAAGGGGGACAGTCATCCATCTGCTATCCAGACCGGGAAACTCAAGAAGTGTGCTGCTTGCCTAGTGCTAGAATTCAGGATGTGACGGAGTGTCTGCTGAGATTGATCAAGCCCTCAGACCGCTACCCATTCCTGCTTCTCCACGTGGGCACCAATGATAATGCCAAGAATGACCTTGAGCGGGTCACCGCAGACTACGTGGCTCTGGGAAGACTGATAAAGGCGTTTGAGGTGCAAGTCATGTTCTTGTCCATCCTCCCTGTTGAAGGAAAAGGCCCAGGTAGGGACCATCAAATTGTGAAGGTAAATGCGTGGTTACGCAGGTGGTGTTGGGGAGAGGGCATTGGATTCTTCAACCATGGGATGTTCCAGGAAGGATTACTAGGAAAAGATGGGATCCACCTAACGAAGAGAAGGAAGAGCATCTTCGCAGGCAGGCTTGCTAAGCTAGTGAGGAGGGCTTTAAACTAGGTTCGCCAGGGGATGGTGACCTAAGCCCGGAGGTAACTGGGATACCAGGAGGAAACACAAGGAGGAGGGTGCAACAGGGGAGGCCTCCTGATTCATACTGAGAAAGTGGGGCAATCGGCTAATTATCTTAAGTGCCTGTACACGAACGCAAGAAGCCTGGGAAACAAGCAGGAAGAATTGGAAGTCCTGGCACAGTCAAGGACCTATGATGTGATTGGAATAACAGAGACTTAGTGGGGTAACTCACATGTCTGCAGCACTTTCATGGATGGGTATAAACTGGTCAGGAAGGACAGGCAGGGGAGAAAAGGTGGAGGACTTGCCCTGTATGTAAAGGAGCGGTATGATTGCTCAGAGCTCCAATATGAAACTGGAGAAAAGCGCGTTGAGAGTCTTTGGGTTAAGTTTAGAGACAAGAGCAACAAGGGTGATGTCATGGTGGGCATCTGCTATAGACCACCAGACCAGGAGGATGAGGTAGACAAGGCTTTCTTCAGACAACTAACAGAAGTTTCCAGATCACAGGCCCTGGTTCTCATGGGGGACTTCAATCACCCTGACATCTGCTGGGAGAGCAATACAGCAGTACACAGACAATCCAGGAAGTTTTTGGAGAGTGTTGGGGACAACTTCCTTGTGCAAATGCTGGAGGAACCAACTAGGGGCCATGCCTGTCTTGACCTGCTGCTCACAAACAGGGAAGAATTGTTAGGGGAAGTAGAAGTGGGTGGCAACCTGGGCAGCCGTGACTATGAGATGGTCAAGGTCAGGATCCTGACAAAAGGAAGAAAGGAGAGCAGCAGAATATGGATGCTGAACGTCAGAAAAGCAGACTTCGACTCCTTCAGGGAACTGATGGGCAGGATCCTCTGGGAGGCTAATATGAGGGGGAAAGGAGTCCAGGAGAGCTGGCTGTATTTTAAAGAAGCCTTATTGAGGATGCAGGAACAAACCCTCCCAATGTGCAGAAACAATAGCAAATATGGCAGGTGACCAGCTTGGCTTAACAGAGAAATCTTGGTGAGCTTAAACACAAAAAGGAAGCTTACAAGGAGTGGAAACTTGGACAGATGACTAGACAGGAGTAAAAAAATATTGCTCGAACATGCAGTGGTGTAATCAGGAAGGCCAAAGCACAACTGGAGTTGAAGGGTGTGATGTGAAGGGTAACAAGAAGGGTTTCTACAGGTATGTTAGCAACAAGAAGGTGGTCAGGGGAAGTGTGGGACCCTTACTGAATGGGGGAGGCACCTAGTGACAGATGTCGAAAAAGCTGAAGTACTCAATGCTTTTCTTGCCTTGATCTTCACAGACAAGGTCAGCTCCCACACTGCTGTACTGGGCAACACAATATGGGGAGCAGCCCTCAGTGGTGAAAGAACAGCTTAAGGACTATTTAGAAAAGCTGGACATGCACAAGTCCACGGGGCCAGATCTAATGCATCCGAGGGTGCAGAGGGAGTTGGCTGATGTGATTGCGGAGCCATTGGCAATTATCTTTGAAAACTCGTGGCGATTGGGGGGAGGTCCCAGACGATTGGAAAAAGGCAAATATAGTGCCCATTTTTAAAAAAGGGAAGAAGGAGAATCTGAGGAACTACAGACCTGTCAGTCTCATCTCGGTCCCTGGAAAAATCATGGAGCAGGTCCTTAAGGAATCCATTTTGAAGCACTTGAAGAAGAGGAAGGTGATCGGGAACAGTCAACATGGATTCACCAAGGGCAAGTCATGCCTGACCAACCTGATTGCCTTCTATGATGAGATAACTGGCTCTGTGGATATGGGGAAAGCAGTGGACATGATATATCTTAACTTTAGCAAAGCTTTTGATAGTCTCCCACAGTATGAATGGACTATAAGGTGGATAGAAAGCTGGCTAGATTGTTGGGCTCAATGGGTAATGATAAACGGCTCAATGTGTAGATGGCAGCCAGTATCAAGCAGAGTGCCCGAGGGGTCTCTCCTGGGGCTGTTTTTGTTCCATATCTTCATTAATGATCTGGAGGATGGCGTGGATTGCACCCTCAGCAAGTTTGCAGATGACACTAAACTGGGAGGAGTGGTAGATAAAGAGGTGAAAGTAAGCCGGTATGCCCCGGCTTCCCCAGGTGGCAATTTAAAGGGCCTGGGGCTCCCAGCAGCAGCTCTGGGAGTTATTTAAAGGCCCGGGGCTCCTGCTGCCTCTATGGCCCTGGCCCTTTAAATAGCCCCCGGAGCCCTGGGGTAGCAGCCGGTGGCTCCAGCAATGGTTTAAAGGGCGCGGGGCTGTAGCAGCGGCCGAGCCCTGGGCCCTTTAAACTGCTGCCAGAGCCCCCGGCTGCCACTGCTATCCGGGCAGGGGCGGGGGAGGGCACTTACCGGTACAGGGCGGCAGCGGCTGGCTCTGCCTCTAACACCCCATCCCCGCCCCTTCTGCCCGAGGCCCCGCCCCTTCCGGGGGCCAGAGCCAGCCCCAATCCAGCCCTGTACTGGTAAGTCCCTATTTCTACTTTCACTCCTGGGTAGATATGCTGGAGGGTAGGGATAGGATACAGAGGGACCTAGACAAATTGGAGGATTGGGCTAAAAAGTCTGAGGTTCAAGAAGGACAAGTGCAGAGTTCTGCACTTAGCAGTGCATGGGATTCTTCCATCCTATAGGCTGGAGACCAACTGCTCAGAGCATAAGGTACTTACTATTCAATGTAAATAAGGGCATCAGCATCTGCCCCTTCAAACAGAATGTGTACGTATACACTAGTCACTTACTCATCCCTAACTTTTTGCTTTTTGATCTTAAAATCAATCTTTCTTTCTACGGGTTTTATATTACTACCAACATCCTGGTATCTGAGCACCTTCCATATAAAATGGATAGCACTAGAAAAATCTCAACTTGACATGGAGTCTCTGGATCTTTCCCTTTTCAGGGTTAAAACTCTGCTTGGGATAGGGTTTGGGTTTTTTAATTTATTTTATTTTGGGGGGGGGATTGATTTCTTTCAGTGCAGGGGGGCTTTTGGGGCAGGGTGGCATGCAGGGGTGCCAGAGAGCTACTGGATACTGATCCAGATGGAGTCTGGCCTCACTCTAAATCATCTGAGGTCCCCTTGGCCTCCCTTTTTTTTTTTTTTTTTTTTTTTTTTTTTTTTTTTTGGTTTTTCTTTGTTTTCTTTTTTTTTTTTTTTTTTTTTTTTAAATGAATAAGTGCCCTGCCCATGAGACACTCCAGTGCCTGATCAATTATGAAATAATTGACAGCTAGGTCCTGCGTCTGTGCTACCAGTCAGCCATCAGTTCATGCCCGAGAATGCACCTAGGCACAAATTGTTTCACAATAATTCAAGCCTTGTCTGGTCTTACTGCTTCATAAAATTAGCACTGCGATATGAACCAATGTGTCCTGAAGTAAAATTGTGGTTTTTCCAAGAGTTTGCTTGAAAGAAAAATCATGATCGTATGACTGAGGCAACACGTAACTCTTTCATCTCAAGTTTTTTCTTCTCATTACAAGCCAACAACTGGGTCACTTTTTGTTCTGTGAGTAACATGAGAAGGCCTTTATACATGTGTATATACTCTGAGTCATTCACCGGTCAGAAATGAAGGGGGGGAGACCCCAGAAAGTTCCATGTGCTCCCAGAGCTTTATTTCAATGAAAGCAACCCAACCTTTTCTCCAGTTTCCTACAATGACAAAAGAGAAGGGAAGGGCCTAGTGCTCTAACCTCAGTGCTGGGAGACAGGAACTCCTGAGGTCCGATGCCATCTCTAAAGAATTCCCTAAAATATCCATGGAGGTGAAGCTTCCCCAGAGCTCTCCTTGGTGAGAAACCTGGGAGGTTCCTGCCAGCATTAATTTAAAAAACCAACAATAATAAGTATCCGCCAAAAGATTGAACCCTGAACCTGGCATCATCCCAACAAAGATCATGCAGAAAAGTTACTGAAGATTAAGAGTACCGCAGCATCAGCTAGGCTGACTGAAAGGTTTAAGAACATGCTGTTGTAAAGCATGTTTGGCAGACAGCTTATTTGCTCTTTTATGTTTGTAGGGATGTGCAACAGCCTGGCCTTTTTCTGAAGAGGTCAGCCTATTATGGAGTCATGATAGGCATCCTTACAGGGCATGTACAGTTCACATGGCTGCAGGTAGCTTGTTGGACCAAGCCCCAAATGGGACTTTTTTTTTTTTTAATTATATAATTTAAAATTGGCCAACTTGGTTTATCTGAAGACTGATTAAATCCTGATAATTGCATCCCTGAGTAAAACTCTGAATGTTCTTTTGCATTTCAGAGGGTTTAAAAAAAAAAAAGTGAGAACTACTGACCCTCAGAAGACTATAATGGTGATAGTAACTCCAGGAAATTGTGTTTATAATGGCCCACATGCACTTTAATACAGCAGGCCTAATAGTGACACTGTGATATGTAAGAGATAATGCAAACTTTGTGCAAAACCTTATCTACCAACTGAGAAAAGTGCAGTCCTGAAGTCAATGCAGTCCCAGAAGGGCAACTGAGTGGATCAAAAAAGTCAAGAGGCCTTGAAAGGCCAGGGTAGCCTTTTGTTGACCTCATATATGTATTGGAATAAAAAATAAAATTGAAGGCAGAGAAACTGCTGAGTCTGCTCTCTGTTCCTTTTAACTGGCCTAAGCACGTCTCACTTTAGGTTGGGAACTTGGGAAACATGCATATACTAGTTTTGGAATTTCCCAACTGGAAAAAACAAGTTTTAGCTTAGTGATTGTTGTAGTTTATTTACACAAACACAGCACCCTCCCACCTTGTCAGGAGAGGTTTAGACTGAGTCCTTCTTTTCTTTAGAAGGGCAAGAAGATACACACAGACTCCATTCTAGATTAGCCCTCTCTTCACCCCAGGAGAAGAGAGAGCTAATTTTTTTCCAAGCTTTTGTACCCAGGACTTCATTGGGGCTTTGCATGGATGCAGGAATGCATCTGTGCAGATCCAGCTGAGGCTTGGAGCTACTTCAGAAGAAGTGTTCTTGGTCCCCAGCTCCCCTTCTTTGCCTCCTGTCCCCTGCCAGCTCAATCCCCAGTCCCTGAATTGCGGCACATTAGAGGAGGAATGGTAGTTACTGTGAACATCCGACATTGCTAAGATAGAAAGTAAATAAAGCGCAAAAAGGCCAGGGAGTGGAAAAGAGCACAAGGAAAACTTGGAAACAGTAAAAGATCAAAGGGGAAAAGAAAAGAATTGGGTCACTGACTCTGAGCCAGGAAAAGTACACACATGAGGAAATTAGAGCAGGAAAAGCATATAATATTAGATCATCCAATGGATGTTCTGTCTTCTTGAAAACTACTATGAGCAGGGAAGATTGTGGAGATGATGTTGAAATTCTTAACAGTCTAACCGGTGCTATCTAACAAATTAGGCTTGTGGCTGTACATATGTGACATGAGACATCCTCAAAGCCTGATGTCTGAGTGCCCTACCCTCACCCCAGTCCTCTCCTTCCATACCCCCTTCACCTGCTGAAGCCTGGAGCACACGTCTCTCACAGTCGCCAGCCCCCCTGCACGCCCCTAGCCCCAGCATGCTGGACAGGTGGCACGGCCAGAGCACCCTTGGCAGGCGGATGGCATAACTGGAGCACCTCCAGCGTGGTGGGCGGGTGGTGCAGCTTGAATGCCCCCAGCCCCAGAATGCCCCCAGCACTGGGCGGGTGGGCGACATGGCCGGAGCACCCCCATCCCCAGCACTGGGTAGGTGGGCGGGCAATGCAGCCAGAATGCCCCCAGCCCCAGCGCTGGGCAGGTGGGCGATGTAGCTGGAGTGCCCCTAGCCCAGGGGCAGGCAGCATGGCCAGAGTACCCCCAGCCCCGGAGTGCTTGGCGGGCGGCGCAGTCCCAGCACCAGGCAGATGGACGGGTGGTGTGGCATGCCCTAAGCCCCAGCGCCCCCAGCCTTGTGTGCACCTGCCTGCCCCAGCCTCTCTGCCACAGAAGCGTGGGAAGCAGGTAGGAGGGGGCTTGCGGGCAGAGCATGGGCGGAGCCACGCCAGGCTGTTTGAGGAGGCACAGCCTTCCCCTGCCTATGCTACCCGCTGCGCAGGCCCCACTGTAGACAGTGCTAGGTCAATAGAAGAATTCTGCCACTGAGTTATCTACTACCTCTTGGGGAGGTGGATTAACCATGCTGATGGGAGAACCCCCCCCCCCCCTCAGTGTAGTGAGTGACTTCACTGAAGTGCTAGAGTGGCAGAGCTGCAGCTGTGCTCCTGTAGCATTTCAAGTGTAGACAAACCCTGAGAAAGCATTAAGATGGCACATGCCATTAAGTCCTGTTTGCAAGAACTGCTGGACATTTTCCGAAATAGTATCCCTATTTATATGCGCCACCAGAGACAAAGGGATTGAATTAGCAGTTCTGTGGGAAAATCTGATCAGAGCTGATTTTAGGATTTGGAAGAGCTTGAGTGAAGTTAGTTTGAGAGGTTCTGTAAGGTCATGTACTCACCACCCCTTTGTGGCAGGCTAAAATGCTGCAAGGGGTCCTCATCCCAAATTCCTTTTTGTGAAAACCGAAATTTTATGTAAAAAGGAATTTGCAAAAAATTCTAGGCCACTCCGGAGCCAGCTAGGCTGGGAACCAGGGACCCCAGGAGTTGGGCATTCCAGGGTAGTCTTGTGAGCCAGGCAATCCGGCAGCCCACCCAGCAGCCTGCCTGCCTGGTTGCCAATGAAAGTTTCAATGGAATCAACATGTCCCATAGGATGTTTTGATTCCATCCAATCAGTATTTTTCAACCTAACTTTGTTCTGTCTGAAAATTTTTGACCAGCTCTAATTCTCACACTTCCGCTAGCTACCTGTGGAGATCACCCAAACTGCACCAGACTTCTCCTTGGCAGGGAGGTGAAGTTTGAACTCTGAGAGAGGAAGGGGGACAGGGCTATCTCCTTACAGTGAGGCGCTCATGTCCAAGTGGTAAGGATTCCGCCCCAGCATCCTAGATGCTCTTGGCTTCCCCTACTGAGGATCTTGCGGTGCAGAGAGGACGCCTCACAGAGATGGCACAGAGGAGTTCTTGGCAGAGACCAGTGAGGTGGCAGCAGAACTGAGGCAACCTCAGCTGGGTCAAAGTGGGACTTGGTGAGCTGCTTCAACAGGACCGAAGACAGATCTTCAGAGAGTACTGCTCTTAGACACCTGGACCACTGTCACTGACCCGAACTGTGAGTGGGGCTTGTGGTGAGTGGAGTAAGATGGCCAGGGAACTCTTGTGTGTTGGGCATTCACAGAGACTGTCTGGGGAGGGAGTTGAATGGACTACTGGAGAATGACTGATTGCTTCAATCTTTATTTGAATGTTAGATTATTGCTGAATTTTCACAGATTCTATGTCCCTGTTTTCCCTAATAAAGATTCCCTTGTCATGTGTATAGCCTCAGAGTGCTTGCAAGGAGGGGAATTTCTGCATGCTAAGTGCAACCAGAGGAGGATTTATTTATTTTTCCCAGAATTCTGGGTCCGTTTTATTCTTCAAGAGGGACCCTCTACCTATTGAATTTGGCCCTACACATAACATTGCTTCAATGTGCCAGCACAAAGACTCACCACATATGGACACAACTTAACCCTCAAGTCCCTCCATGACTTTTTCTCTCTTTCCCTCCTACCTGGGCACGCCTGAGTTTTTCCAACCCACCTCAACCATGTTTTCCTTTTTGCCTGGGTCCCTGATTCTCCTCTCATCTCTCATTCACTTCCTCTCTTGAATACCCCATCCACTCTATTACTCGATCTCTGTTCTCTCTGGGGCACCAATTTCTTTCTATCCTCCTCATTCTCCCAGATTTTGCATTTCTCCCTCTGTTCCTACTATCTGTTTGCCGCTCTTCACCCACCTGCATCCCTCTCTGCTGCCTTCCTCACTACCCACACACCACTGGTGAAGGGAAAAGAGGTCTTCATCTACCCAGATTTCTCTGGCTTCTAACTGCTATGTTTCTTAGGAGATCTCAGTGGGTGGCTGGATCCTCCTGTTCTCTGTTGCTCCTGCACCCAGAGATGAGCTCCTGAAACTCAGTGCTGAGATAACATTCAGGGCCCCTTATTTCCACCTCACCACCATGGAACTCAACTGTCTGAGCTGGGCCTGCTGTACTGGCTGTGATGCACACCGCTCCCTAGCTGTGTTACCTCTGTTGGCTTGAGGCTGCAATGGCGGCTCAGCGTGGGAGACTACAGATGCAGCCAGCTTGCTGAGAGACAGAAGGAATTGCCAGATGGCCTAAGCTCTGGTAATGGTGACCGCAGTAGACGTCTTGCAGATAAAGTTGTCAGGACCTTCCAAAAAATTGGAAGTCCCTGGTCATGGACTTCACAAACCCCCAAAGCTAACTTTGTGTGTGAACCAATTTCAATCTTTTTCCAGCACTGCAGTTTCATTCAGGTAGACACCGGAGTCCATGCAAGTTCTGATGAATTCCAGTCAGGGCCGGCTCCAGGCACCAGCTCAGCAAGCAGGTGCTTGGGGCGGCCAAGGGGAAAAGGCGGCACGTCGGGCTCTTCAGTCCCTCTCGGAGGGAAGGACTTGCCGCCGAATAAGAAAGCGGCGCAGTGGAGCTGCCGCCGATCGCGATCGCAGCTTTTTTTTTTTTTTTTTCCCCGCCGCTTGGGGCGGCAAAAACCCTGGAGCCAACCCTGATTCCAGTGTGTTGATTCTGATTCTAGATGGGCTATTTTCTGAATAGCAACATCTGTGAAAGATAAGGAAACTGATGTGTCATTCAGCAGTTTTACAGCAACTCCAACAATACCCTACTCAACAAAACTCATACAGATTAAGAGCTTTCTTTTCCAAGGAACTATGTCTGCTCACTTGGTATGTTCTGTCTTGTGATTTTCAGGAGAAGACTTTAAGATCAAGAATCAATAGTAAAGTGCAGGAAGAATAGCACTCTGCTGACCTAGCTACAGGTAGCTCCTTTTATCTTCATGAGATGAAATCAATGTCATTTCTGTAGCTAGTGCCTCTTCACTCAGAATCAATTTTTCCAATGATGAAATATTATTGCTGAAAGCACTCCACTGGAGAGGACGGTACTTCTATAGCAAATAACAGCATATGCTCTCAACAGGTATTTATTAGGGTAGGAAGCACAATACCTATTCAACCTTTGAGTTGGCAGGAAACTTTGAACTGGGAGAAAGCCAAAATCTCCAGTACCCATGACATCTCTAAAGGGGACACCCAACTATTTGAATATAAAGGCTTTCTTTCTAAAAATCAGGGATTCCACACAGCTATGGAGACTCTTGCTCGAAGAAGAGGAATCATGGATAAAAAGCACTGGAAGCACTAAGTATTATAGCAATGATAGTTATCATTACCTCCATCACTGTCATTAGTGTCCTATCTCCAAATCCCATGGCAAAATTGACCTCCTGATTTTCAGATTTTTTCATTCAATTGCTCTACCCTACCTTAACTTCTCCCAGTCTTGGCCTTTTCCCAGGCCAGAAGGTTCCATGCTGGCTGCAAAGCCTTCCCAATTGCTTCAACTGAAATGGCATTGCCCAAAAGAACCTGGATCAAACAATCTCGTGGCTGGGGTTAAGGTGATGAATTGCAATGGTGGCCTACAGTGAAGAAAACCAACACTCAGATTTTTTTTCTTATTCAATTGAGTAGGAGGAGTATAATAATTAAAAAGAATAGAAAAATTCAACTGTAATAAATATGCGATTCTGCCTGGACTAAGTATGCTGGTCTTTCATCAAGGATTCTATCTTGTTATTGCCAAGATCATGTACCATGCCAGGGTGACTTATGTTTCCTTTTAGTTTGTGCAATTCCTGGAAAATAAAATGCCTCATTATGTTTTGCAGTAACTGTAGCATATTTGGATTGTGCCCCACAATGTCTAATGATCACAGCAATTTCATTTTATTTCACTCAAAATGAACAGATGGGCACTAGGGATATTTAATCTCTGCTTGTTAAAGGATTGCTTGGTATTCACAATTTAAAGTATTTTTATTATTTCAGCTGAGATGATTAATAAAAAACACCTGTTATTTGGCAGATTTCTAGTAGAGGATGTGCATTTAAGAATGTCCTACTGAACATATTCCAATGTACTATCGAATGTGCATTGATAAATGTATCACTACACATATTCCAAGCAGGGGAAACATCCCAAAAATGTTATGACATGTACTTGTGCAGAGTTTGTGTAACACTAACAAAAAACTCCACCCATTTTGCTCAACGCCTCAGTCTGAAAATTCAAGATAGAGAAAGTCACTTCTCTCACGATGAAATATATCTAAAATTGAATGTTATTGAAATGCATTTGGCATTTGCAAGCATAATGGATGGCTGCTGCCATCTTGCTGAAAAAGGACATGAAAGGTATGAGAGTCAAAGGTAAAGGAGTTATAGTTATAGTTAGGCTACATTGCTTTTGGATTTCAGTTTTTGCTATATACTAATATATGACTAATTTACACTACAAGAGAATTTGAGCACCCACACCTGCATTTGAAGTCAAGCTCTCATTGTCTAAGGTTGGTTGGCTGCCACAGTGGTATAAAGGGGGTGCCTTAGTGTAAATAAGAATCAGGTCCAGACCATTCAAAAAGTTAAGCTGCCCACCTCAGTATTAACCACACCGCACTTGTCCAGTATAGTGTGGCCAAACCAGATATGGCCTTAAAAAGTAAAGGTAGTGTGCTGCCCACTGATCTGTTTGTACTGTGGTGACTGGCTGTGGGCTGGCATTACACAATAAGTATTCCAGCAACACCAGGGCAAAATCAGCATAAAAGGGACATGTGATGGTGTTGCACTGTACATTGTTGTGCAAGAGAGGCAGTAGGCGTCAAATATACAAAAATGGCATGGATTTAAATGAGACATTACAAAGAATTCACTCCAGAAAATGAATGCCAGACAAGTCTATACTAAAGCAAACATGCACAAAACCCTTTCTTGAAACAGAATAAAGCAGAATCCAGATATCACAGCATTAAGTCACATTCATGCTCTCTCACACTCTTCACTCACCACACACCCTCAAGCTGTTTCCAGCTACCATACATGTGTGCGCACACACTCATATGATTTATCTCTGACTTCTCACACATACAAAACCACCCATGCTCCCTTTTTCTTTCCCTACCCATCATACATGTTTAATGAGTCAAAAGAGAGCGAGAGCACAAGCACGAGAAAGCACGTGAGCAGCTGTGTGTACGAGAGATAGCACAAGTGTTGGAGTGTGTGAGATGTGTGGAGACAATGCAAGAGCGTGAATTACCTTAAAATCATCTAAAACGTCCTCTCTCCCCCAACTCTCCAAAGCCATCCCACTTCTTTTTGGTTATCTTACAAGCATGTTTTCCTTTTATCCATAGACATTTTTATCTTAATTCTTTCTATTTGGTATCACGTATACCTATGCCCTTTTGTTAATAAACTTGTTTTACTTTTATCATAAACCATTTGAGTGCTTTGTCTGAAGTGGAAGGCTTGTCAACCTCAGTTGAGCTAATAAGCTGCCGTGTACTGTCTCTTTAAGGGAGTAGCAAATCTGGTAAGCTTTGCAGATAGATGTCGCTGAGGAACTCAGGAATTGGGGTTCACTGATTGTTACCTGCTAGGCCAGGATTGGACAGGCAGAGTCCTGAAGAGTTTGCTGGCAAGGCAGACAAGCTGGTGTGTCGGGGAGCTGACACGTAGTTTAGCAACAGCAAAACTCTCACTTGCTGAGGCTGAGAGGGGTAACACAATGGGTCAGAGTTCTGGGAACCCCAGTTGGTTGTCACAAACACCACTAACAATAAGCCTTTCTCCAAGATGAAACTGCCTGTACATTCAGTTAAACAGAACTTATCAGTAGTAGCACTGTCTGGTAATTCCCTCTAATATTACATTAAGAGAGCACAAATTAAGGTGGAAAATAATGAGTCAGAACCGGAAACCTTAGGTGTAGTTGTTGTCATTTTAGCTGGCAGGATAGCTACTGCAGAAGATCCCATGCTTTGTAATCTATAGGAAGGAACTGAAGAATGCGAACGAGTAGCTAGAATAGCAGACATCACAGGTAGTGGTGACATGAGTTATTTATACATTCTCATATAGTAGCACTGTTAGCATTAGTACTAGCTGAACGGTATTCAATGGATACAAAATTAGGTGAGCATTTGTATATTAGTCCCGTTATCTATTCAGTATTCAAAAATACTGGAAGAATATCACAAGTGCACAAATGGCACACTATGGATTTTTAACACAGTATCAAATGCGGGTAATTAAACTCCAAGCTTCAAAATTCATCAACTAAGAATGTTTGCAGGTAGGACACGCATACATATTTTACGTCAAAGACAAGTATTTGTGGCTGAATAAACATTCAGCCCATTGAATTGCCCATTGAACTCATGCATTCATTCAAGTGGGGCAGACCAGTTTTAAAGCTTTGTGAATTCACAACCACTAGAGAGCCTGAATGTGCTCAAATCAAACAGAAACTCTACTATTTGCAAAATATTCCTTTTTGGAGGGAGGATGGGGTGAGGGATAGTATTTGATAAGGTCTAAATATTATCAAGATCTACTATGCTTTATTTTGTAGCAATAGTGATTAATTGGTTTCCCCTAGATATATCATCTTTAAAATCTAAAGCTACATGGCCTTCTACCTTAACAAACATGTTACATATCATTATTATTCCTATCTGCTCACCTCTTTTAACTGCTCCACTTGCCCCAGGGACCCCATCCCTTCTTCTCATCTCCCTCACACCTATTCTCATCCCCTCCCATACTCGCCTCCTTAACTTCTCACTCTTCTCCGGCTCTTTCCCCTCACAATACAAACATGCTTTTCTCTCTCCTTCTATCCAAACTAAAATGACAGCCTGTCTTTCTGATATCGCCTCATGGATGTCTAGCCTTCAGCTCAAGCTCAGCATGGCTAAACCTAAAAGCTCTTCATCTTCCCCCAAGCCCTTCCCGCTAACTCCTTTCTTGATCATTGAAGACAACACCACTATCCTGCCTGTCACTCAGAACTGTAACCTGGGTATCATTTTTGACTCAGACCTCTCTGTAGGTCCTCACATCCAGGCTACATCTAAGTCTTGCAGATTCTTTCTGAACAACATCTCTAAGAAACAGCCTTTCCCATCAATCCACACAGTTAAAACTCTCCTCCAGCCTCTTGATTATTGCAACTTCCTTTTTTCTAGTCTTGACAAGAGCAGTCTTGCCCCCACTCATATCCATGCAGAATGCAGCTGCAAAAATCATTTTCCTAGCACAATGGTCCATGACTAGGTCTCCTAAGTGCTACAATACCATAATCAATCATAATATCATCTCAGATGTTAACTGTAGCGAAAGCCCTACACAGGCACCCTACACAGGTGTTCAGAGCTGTTAAAGTGAATGTGAAAATTATTTCTCTGTCCCAGCTCAGTAGTGCCTGACATGGCGAAGGGTAAATTCCTTAATGGAAGGTGAGTGGGTATCAGCCCATCCGGGGCCATATATAGTTTGTTTGTTTAGCATGGACTAGCACAAATCCTGCACACCACATCGATAACTGTAACTATGCCTTTCAAACTTGATTGTACCTCATTCAGTCACTGAGTATAAAAACAAACCATTTCAATGAGACACACATGAGAGGCCAAAAGGTACTTCATCAGCCTAGCCCTGGAAAGAACTTGTTCATTGTACAGGAAAATGATTGAGCAAGGATAGGGGGCATAACTGTGTATTGTTTGTTATTTTCCTCTGAGGCAGAGACAAAGAAGGGATTTTGAAGCTATTTGTTATGCCAGAGATTTATTGTAGATTGCTCAAAGAAAACTGATAAGTAAGTGCAAAAGAGACAGGCCTCCTTTCTTCTAGGTATGGATTAGAGCTGAATAGGATCAGTTCAGTCCCACTAGTATCCATGTATGCACACTGGATCAGACCCTCAGCTGGCATTAATTGGCACACCCATGTCTCTCAACTTGCCTAGATCCAAAGGTGTAATATAGTATGTGATAAAGACCCAAAATGAAGGACACCAAAAAAAATTTATGCAGGAAGAAACAAAATGCTGTGGGACTCATTGCTTGAGCATGAAAAACTCTTTCTATAATCTCAGATTCATGGTAATTACAACAAATTTCAACAGCAAATGCGAGGGACACCAAGTTTGTGAGTCTTCGGTAACTGTGACTAAAATGAGTGACTCGCTGGAAATGAGGAACAGCTGAGGGATATGCATATAGGAGAGTTACACCAGTTGAAAGTCAGGCCCACGGTTTTAGTAAATCCATTTGTTTTTAATCAGACCCTGAAGGCTCCCCTCTATCACTGTGGTCCACTGTGTAATCCATCATCAGCGTGGATCACTCCTACAGATGGTGATGGGCAGAGATGTGGGTTGAGATTCTGATGCTCAGAGAAGTGAGTAGCAGTGTAACAATACTAGAACGTTGGGAAATACATGCTGTTTCTACCACTGCTACTTATGGAAACAATTTAACAACAGTGATTCTCTTTTTCCAAATGAGCCGTTCTTTTACTCAGCATAGTTCATAAACTTCCCACAGCAAGCACTATACATCAGGAAAATATTTGAATAGGGCTAGAACCAAAACTCTGGATCCAAACACCCCTGAATCTTGGAGGTGTTTAGATCTGAAGCTCCACATACAAATCAGCCAGAAAGTTCTGAATCCTGACAAGACCTTTTTCTACTTATAGGCATTGGGATACTGTGATGGTGGCATTTATTTACCAGGTTCCTTCCAAGCTAGAATCTTACTTACATTCTGAGTTTCAGATTATAATTGGGGTTTTCCTGTGTTTCCACCAATACCATATGCATTTGACAGGGGACTTCCACTGAACCTGTGCTTTCACTGTTTACATACTGTGTTCCAGATAGTAATAGGAGACTTGCCCTCCACCTGTTTCTAGGTTACAGTTTCCTGGGTTCTGGATGGTCTAAAGGTATGTCTGCACTGCAATCAAAAACCTGCAACTGGCCCATGCCAGCTGACTTGGGCTCATGGGGCTCAGGCTAAGGGGCTATTTAACTGCTGTGTAGATGTTTGGGCTCAGGCTGGAGCCCAGGCTCTAGGACCCTAGGCTCTAGGACCCTTCAAGGTGGGAGGATCCCAGAGCTCAGGCTGCAGCCTGAGTCTAAATGTCTGCCCTGCAATTAAACAATCTAAACGTCTAAACCCATGAGCCTGAGTCAGCTGGCATAGGCCAGCTGTGGGTGTCTAATTGCAGTGTAGACATACCTTAAGAGTCCTTTTATTCCCCCATTTGTTCACTGGGTTCTACATGATAAAAGAGGCCCGCACCTCCCTGCCATACCACATTTCAGATGGTATAGGGACCCTTTCCTGCACTGTTTACATTCCACGTTCCATGTTGTAATGGGATGCATTTTTCTGACCCTGTGCTCACAGTTCTATTTTGAAACTGGAGGGAGTTTTGGAGTTGACTATTGGCCAATTTTGTGTTTAATGCACACAATCCCAGGGATTATGACAGACGGCACTGGGCCCATTTCCCTTAAAGGGTCTAAGAGACCCTATGACACAGGGCTACCACATTTTTTCCATCGTGTGTGCCACATTTTAATACAAAGACTGCCTTGTGAATCACGTCCTCACTCACCCTTTCACAATGGCATAGACTACTTCCCTTTGCAATTGTTTACTTAGAAAAGAGGTATTAGGAAAGAATTTAATGTTGTTTAGCTTCTTCTAAAGCTATTTAGCAACTGAGAAGAAGCTTACATCATGTGACTAGCCAGCCCTCCACAGACCACAAGCAATTGTTCTGTGTACAGTCAGCATTCTACAGACCACAATCAAGAAGCTTGGGTTTACAGTAATTTGGAAGCAGCCCAATCTAATGAGGTAAAAATAAAAGGTGCTTTTAGTAAATTGCAGTTCAAGTGGCACATCTGGGGTTTGCAGTCATTCCTTCACATAATCCATGAATGGAGCCCAAATGAACTCAAAGTTCCTTTGTTTTATGTATAGCTTTTTCCAGTGAAAGAATATATTGCAAGTACTTTAACTAGTTCTGCAATATCACAAAGTGTCATTTTTCTTCAACAAACCAATAGATGTATTGTTGGGCAGCAAGAAGGCTGTGTGGACACATTTTAATTTTCTTTATAAAAAAATGCTTGGAGTTTCTTTAAAGATGCAGAATTTTTATAAGGAAACTAGTACTGATTTTGGGGAATTAACTGGATTCTATTGAAATGCACTTTCAATTTTAACTCTTTTTTTAAGGAAGTTATTTTTGTTTGGTAATTTGTTGTAATGATTATCCTGCGCACGGAATGAGCATGGGTCCTGTGGGAAACAATAGCATGTGAGCATGTAATTAAAGACAGTAAAATAAGGCACACAAGGAGGCAGAGTTAAAGTTGCAGAAGAAACAAAAATTCAGGCATTTCCTAGTTTTTGAGTGCTTGACTTTACAGTCTAAATAACAGGGTATTTTAAAAAAATGCAATTTCATGGGGGAGGGGCGGGAGAGTAAAAAAGGAAAAAACAAACTATAATGTGAAATTGTAAATTTCCTCGACACCAGGGGGTTCAAACACTGAACCTTCAGCACAGCCTTACACCACTTAAGCAACAGTTACCATGCAAGGCGCACCTCAGACCTCTTTACAGCTACGCGCAAATGCACCCCCCCCCATCAGGTAGTGAGCTTCACTTCTTTCACCTCTCCCTAGTGGTACACTGCAGTTCTACTGCTCATGGACTGGATCTCTGGGTTACACTTGCTTTATTTTCCAGCCACGTTGATACAAGCAGCCCAACTGTATTTGGCACCTAGATTACTAGGTGCAAGTGCTGGGTCTGCAGGCCAGGAGAAAGGTTTAGGTGCTCTCTTCCGTCCATCTGCAGAGGCTGTCTATTCCTATAGTTCCCAGTGCAGCAAGTGCTGCTGCTGCACTTTTGGTGGCATTATGAGCCCAGCACTTTCTAATGTTCTTGTTCAGTTATTAATCTGGCAGGCTTTCAACATTTCCCTGAAGAATGCCAGTGAGAGAAAGTAAATGGTGATTTTCAACAATTTATATCTTTGCTAAACCTGAATGGGAATCACATGGGATGAGGACAAGGCACTTCTTTAGTCCAAGGGCTTTCTCCCTACTAAATTTCAAAGGTTTGCGGCACACAATGAAGGTGATAGACCTCAAAAAAAGTTGCCAGAATCTTTTATAAAGGAAAGTGTTGGGCAACCTAAATATAAGAGTCACTACCAGCTTTTCCACATAATTCTTCAGATTCTGACCTGTAACAAGTTCAGCTAAAACTAAGCAGAAATGTATATGAGTAATAAAAATCTTTATGACATTTCAATTTATTTTAAACAGCTGAATAGATTTGCTTTTCCTCTAAGTACTTAGAAAATATAACAAGCACAGCAGTGGTGCAAGTGGAACTAAATCTTTAAGTCACCAGCACAAAAATGTTAAGAACTAATAGCCCAAAGTAGACAGATAGGTGCAGAACACAGTCTACAATGTGTGAAACACACTAATAGCTGTGGAGAAACTGCCTAATAGCATAGACTAGTGTCTCAGGGTCCAGCAGATCCAATCTGACACTATTCCAGGGATATCAGCAGATGACAGAAAGCTTAATCGCTGCTCTCTCATACAGCACAATGAATAGTGATAATATTCCTGAATTTAGAACTCATAAAATATCATCTGTTGCCTTTGGCAACATTGTCTCAATTCTCTGTTGAGCTCAAATCCTTTAGTGAATTGTGTCAAATACATTGGAGGCAGATGATGGTACATGAGACATACTAGAGCTTCCTTGAAAGCCTTTATAAGAAAAAGAACATTTAAAACTAGAATAAATATATGGACATTCTAATATTTACTCCCTTCAAAGACACTTTCAAGCCCCTCTATTCCCCCACTCATGAATTCTATCATTCCAAGAAGTTCATTTCCAGAAGTGATTTTTATGGGATTCACTTCTTGGAGTGAGGTTCAAAAACGGGCTCCCAAATATAGAGCAAAGTATCAATTAACCTTCCTGTAATATAGATCAGTCAGTAGCCACATATTTGGAAAAACCAAAATCTTTGCAGGTATTTTGTCTATGGGATGAACTGGGCCAGGTTTTCAGAACTGGCCATTTGGCACTGGTACAATTTGTCAGCAAGGTGGTAGAGGTGGCTTGACTTCCAGAGGACATAGTGTAACTAATATGCCAATGTTTAGCTGTTAGGGAAGGACCTGGACTTGAATTTTCTTTGTATTCTAATGTCTTTCTCTATATTAATGAAATTTGGGTTCCAGAAAATGATTTCACTTCACTCTGGTGGTACCATATACAAGGAAATAGTGACGTTAAGGAATACAATTAAAGAAGTCCTTTGTGACCTTGCTTTGTAAAGTCTTGTTTAAAAACAAAAATTATTGTTGTATTATAACAGATTTTTTCCATGGATCTCGTAAACTTTTGCTCCCAAATTCTATTAGCTTAGTTGCTTAATGTGCCCTCGGGCTCAGGTTGGTTATGTAAATGAGACCACCAGCTAGGGCACCCCCACAGGGACTGTTAGCTACTAAAACCACATTTACAATCAGTCTTTCATTATATTTAATCTTGGCCAAACACAGCTGGATGAGGTTCAGTCCTGAGTTATTAAACAAACAGAGTGAACAGACTGAATAAGTACGGCCCATTGTTCTGGGTTTTTTTGTTTTTTTTTTTAAGAAAACTATTTTTCATAACTTAATGGCTTCATGGACTGTACTTCAAAAGCCATTACTGTGGTTCAACTCATAAGTTAGTTTCAAACAAAGATTGTCAGTTGAGTATAGTGAAATCTAAAAAATGCCTTGGACCTTGCAGAGGTGATCCCAACTCAGGCTCCCATCTGTGACACTCATGCCTTTCTTGAACGTTGGTCTGGTGTCCAAGAAAGTGGAACATCGGTGTTGCTTGCTTGGTACAGAAAGAAACTGGTGCCTAACAGCTGACTGGGATGTAGGTGGTCAGACCTAGTGCTCAGAGCAGTGGTGGTCAGGCCTACCAGTCAGAGCAGGACTCAGGAAATGGGATCAGGGCCAGAGACAGGCAGGACTGAACCCAAGGGTCAGAGCCGGAGCCAGTAGCTAAGGGTAGGGCATAGTAGCAGGGATATGGAACAAGGCAGGAGGGCAGGAACCAGGAAGAGGAAAGGAAGACAGGAATTAGGAACAAGGCAGGACTCAGGCCAAAGGGCAGAGTCCAAAGTATCAGCCAACCACGGATTCACCTAGTTTCTCAGACAAATTCCTGTGACTCCTTCTCGCTTAAATAGTGCATCTAAGCCAATTAGAGAAGCCGGATTTCTCGTCCAATCAGGAGCTTCATGGGCAGTGCTTCTGGTGAGCTAGGGTCCACCATTCCATGTCCCCTGCTGGTACCAGTTAGCTGCAGAGTGGTAGTGTCTGAAGACTCTCTGGGAACCCACCATTCCTCATACATTATGCCAAATAATTCCATTCTTAAATAAAAATTTTACTCCTCAATATTCACAGTGGATCTTGTTTTCAATAGTCTTCTCCTGCAAAATCACTGGAACATCCTCATATCCTGTTCAAGTTTCAATATATGGCTATAGTAGAGTGATTGGATTAGTTGATTATGAGTTGTTGTAACTCGAGCTGTTGCAGCTGGAACTGTTGCATTACTAGCTTGAACTTCAGCAGCACTCAAGCTTCAACCCAACACGGGTTAAAGTACCATTTAACTCAAGCTAGAGATTTTTGTGTGTGCACGGAACTCAAGTCAGCAGTAATACTGGAGTTAAAACCCAAGCTAACTGTCCTGTAAAGACTCACCCATAAAAAACTGAACATGGTGCTGATGAAGATAAGTGTCTGAGGATATGCCTACTCAATGGATTCTATACGAGCATAGCTGTGTTGCTGTAGCTATGCTGACATAACCCTGTAGCATAGATGCAGCTCCCACCAGTGTAGGAACACCACCTCTCCGGATGACAGGAACTATGTTGCTGAAAGCATTCTTCCATTAACACAGCTGTATCTCCACTGGGGGCTAGGTTGGCATAGCTGCGTCAGTAAGGGGTCTGAAAAATCCACACTGCTGAGCAATATAGCGATGTTGATATAACTTTTACACGAAGATTAGGCCTCTGTGTGGACAATACCAATAATTTAGTGTGTGCATAGGAGAGGAGTTATAATATTTAACTAGATCTTTGAGAGATGTTATGATGTTTATAAGATAATGATAAGCAATGGTGAGAATTTCAAAGATTGCAGATAGTGAAGAAAATGATAATTAATAACAGTAATAGCAGAAAGAGAGACATCAACAGGAAAACAAGAGAAAGGCACAAACATAGGTTAGAAGGTTAAAGGAAATAACTATATCTAGTATGTATTTTTCCAACATGAGTAAGAAAAGTGTCATAATGAATACAATTTGAGGTGCTGGAGAAAATATTGGGCTACATGGTGAGCAAGGCAGATGTAGAAATTGCTCGCAGAATGAGATGTCTCAGCAACTTTATAACAAGACTGGCAACAGCACAAAAAACATCAATAAGAAAGTTCAGAAGTGACTTTCTGAAAACTGTAAGAGGCCAGATAAGTGTGGGGTGCTCCAAAGATAACTATAGAAGAGAAGAATAAAATGAAAAAAGTGAAAGATCACGCACTATCCAAGTACGAACACCAATCCCAGAGGCACAAAAGAACCATTAGGGGTAAAATTCATCCCAATGCAGAGGTTCCTGCATTGGGTGAAATTCATCTTAAAATAATAATGCATGGAAAAAAACTATCTCAGAACCTTTACCATTGTTTCACCAATTACAAAAAAAGTCCAGAACAAGATCATGAGTGGTGACTAGACCTGAGGAAATTTTGAGAAAAATGATTCAGGAACACGATGCTAATTTCTAAATAGAATTTTGCTTTGCACCACCTCTCTAGTCATATGTGTGAGTAAAGTTTTGTTCATACAAAATTTTCACAGAACATGAATTTGGGGTCTGTAGCTGAAATATATTCAATCACAAAATAAAATTAATTGTGGGCGGAAGAAGTTTATGAACATTAGTTCATCCAGTCTCCGAACAAAAATAATACTATGCGAACTAAGTGACCAATCACACAGCTCATACATAAAACAAATAAAGGAATACTCACAGAAAGCAAAAAGAACGAGAAGTACTTGTGGCACCTTAGAGACTAACAAATTTATTTGGGCATAAGCTTTCGAGGGCTAAAACCCACTTCATCGGATTTTGGCCCATGAAAGCTTATGCCCAAATTAATTTGTTAGTCTCTAAGGTGCCACAAGTACTTCTCGTTCTTTTTGCTGATACAGACTAACACGGCTACCACTCTGAAACCTGTCACAGAAAGCAGTTAGCAAGCAATCCCATTGTGCAACCAAATTTCAGCCTAAATAGCCAAACAGTTTTGAAGAGTGTACAAATTAGCAAAAAATTAGTCTATTTGTGAGCAAAAAAAGGGGTACATTTGTCAAACTGTTTAAGAACTATCCACTTCTTTGTGGTGACACAAATTATGACAAACTTGTTCTTTAATGACTGTTCATTCAGCAAGTCAAATTTGACCATTTAACTTACACAAAGGGAAACAGAGACATGAAACAACATAGATGGAGGAAAGGAAAACAAACTGGTAATAAAAACATCCTTAACCTATGACATCTAGGGGCAGGTCTTCACTACGGGGGGGGGGGGGTCGATTTAAGATACGGAAATTCAGCTACGGAATAGCGTAGCTGAATTTGACGTATCGGAGCCGACTTACCCCTCTGTGAGGACGGCAGCAAAATCAACCTCCGTGACTCCCCGTCGACGGCGCTTACTCCCACCTCCACTGGTGGAGTAAAGGCGTCGATTCGGGGATCGATTGTCGCGTCCTGACGAGACGTGATAATTCGATCCCCGAGAGATCGATTTCTACCCGCCGATTCAGGCGGGTAGTGTAGACTTAGCCTAGCACTTCCAAGAGACTGTACATCCAGAGTGTAGGGTGATGAAATGGGACTTTGCAACTTGGGTTCTAGTCCAGGTTCTGCCACTGACCTACTGTATGTATGACCTTGGACAAGTTTCTTCACCTCTTTGTTTTCCCTCCCACAATTTGTTTGTCTTGCTGTCACAGATCCACAGAATTGGTGCTCTGGGACAGCTTTGGAACAGTGCCTGGGAGGACCCCGTCAGGGGGCCAGAACCCCTTAGGGTCTCACCCTTTCACTAGGCTAAGCCACTTGGCTTCACTGCCTCCCTGGACTGAACCTCGGAGTCTTCAGCACTCCTGCTTCACACTGTGAGCTCCCATCAGTAAGTCCACCTGAGTTAGACACCTGAGGGAGACTTGTACACCCAAAGGGAGCAATGCATCCCCACTTTCAGCATCTGCAGTGGACTCTTACCCAGCATTGTAAAAGCAGTAGGGTTTATTAGCCATCTAGAACATAGCATAGAAAGTCCTTGGTTAGCACAGAGAAAAAAAAGTTACAGCATGGTCCATTCTGGTTACCCAGAGCTCCAGCCAAGTAGTGTCCACGCTTGATTCCTGCTCTGTCCCTCTTTGTTCCAGTTCCCAGGCCAGTTCCTCTTGGCCCCTCATCAATCTTTTGTTGTCCAGCTGGTCAAACACAGCTGGCTTCGTGTGGAGGGAGTGGGCCCTCAATGGTTGTCAGTTGCTAGGTAGTAAATATCCTGGTAATTGGATTTACCACTGTCTTCATGGACCGCCACTGATCTGGGACTCCAAATCGAAGACAGCTAGGCACCATTCACACCTTTGTCATAGTCTGCCCAAGAGTAAATAGCCTTTTCCCACCACCTAGTTAACCATGCAGCATATAGGGGAAACTGAGGCACACACAGTATTCAGACAAAATATTACAGAAAATTCCCACTCTGTCACACTTGCCCATTTAGACTACAGACTTTTCAGGGAAGAGACTGTTTCATTTTTGTGTTTGTACAGCACCTCGCAAAATGGAGCCCTGATCTCAGTTTAGGCCTCCAGAACTACTGTAAAACAAATTATAACTGTAATAATATACTAATAACAATGCCACACCTGCCCTGTTTAGACAAGTTGAGAAAATGACACCATCTAATGAAGGACATCTAAGACCCCTACCCAAGACACAAGTAATGGTATCTAATAGCAAGAAATACCCCCAAGGCAAAAGGCCACAACTTTGTGGTGAGCTGTACAGAGATCAGAAAGGTTTAGACGTGTACTTAAAAGAAATTTGGTAAGCAAAGCCATATTTGGTAAGCTTACATATTGCTGCAAGCGAGGTCAGCATTTAAATCCTCTCCCTTCCCTTCTGTTTAGGCGGGAGGGGCAGGAAGAGGGAGGGCTACACTTAATGCCGAAAAGTCTTTTTGAAGTATTTGCTCCCTTGACTAAGAGTTCGCAGTGTGGCAACACCTAAAATCAAGATACATCAAAGGAGTTTCAAAATAAACAGCAGCTGAATGAAAACGGATGAGATGACAGAAGGAATAAACAATAACTATGCATATGTTTAAATCATCTGAAAGTGATTGCAGCGATGTGTAAAATATCCGGAAATAGATATTTAAATGGCAGCTTATTTCCCCAAGGAGAAATCTGCTTAAATCTTAAATAAATCCTGTTTATACTAAACTGCATCTGTTTTCTCCTTTGGTGAATCACTTTAGGAGCTTTCCCTACCTCTCTGGTTCACTATGTATAAAACAGAAACCACTTTGGCTCCTGCCCAGATTTGCAGCCAAGAGATAGTGGATTTCTGGAAGCTAATGTAATGTCACTGTACAAAGCCCACCACACCATGTAAACCTTGCATGTAAATGTTGCTTAGTACCTTTTGTGCCTGCTCTGCACTGGTGTGAATTTCACCTTAAGAGAACAATGTCTTTGCTATGGAATGTACATAAAGAGGATGATGATTGAGGGGAGAGCACATTTCTGAACCACTTTTCACTGTGCATTACTGCTAGGGCTTGAGGGCTGAGGAACCTTCCTTGGGCAACTTGCAATGTCTTCACCTCATAGCGAGGGGAGCGCAATAGACAGGAATACAGATAGAGTAAACGGGAGGTAGAGGACAACAGGAAAACGAGAAGGAAGAGACATGAAGATACAAACAACATTAAGGCATTGGCTTTGGTTCCCAATCAAACTCTCTTTCATGCTTTGCTATCAATGGAAATAACAAAACCACCTAAACAATGGGTCAAACCCAATGACGTTACACCAGACATTAACCTGGGCTAATATCATTACTTTGTAACAGCAGTGTATCCTTTAGAAGATTTTTTTAGCTGATTTCAAATTAAATTCTTAAAAATTAAAAAAATAAATAAAAAAGCAGGGGCACAAGCCTATTCTCAATGGGTGCCATTAAAGAGTAAACTAATACTGCCCAATACCATGGCTTTGTATTTCCTATACTTACAATGCAAACCATAATAAACGTATTCAAACAGAATCCTAGCAAACATTTACTTTGCAGCACCACTGTAGTTATATTTTAACAGGGTGACAGAATAATGGCCTTTCCTCGGTGGTGGGTTGGTTTGTTTGCTTGCTTTTTGAATGTTCAAATTTCAAGTCTCCTTGCAATAAATGTTTTACAACTAACAAGGAAAGATTAATATTTTGGGTCAAATATTATCTGACAAGATGATGTTCCAGCAGTCATTATCAGTCACTGCTTTCTTTCATGCAATGGATAAGACGTACAGTATATCAGTCATGGGACTCCTTTAAAATGCCCTGTTTTTAATCTATGTCTGATTGTGATGGCATATGGCAGACAGGAGGGCACCAGCAGAATACTTCAGAATCATTTCACATATGTTAAACACAAGGTGTTTAAAGATAAGGCTCTAGATACCAATGTACATACTTTTACATTGCCCCTATGTCAAATACTGTAGCATGCTTAATACGTGCTCTCACTGTGCTGTAGCAGCAACTGCAGATTGTTTGATAGTACATTTTCACTGATATACTTTACACACACACACACACAGAATAATTAAAAATATGACAGATGAAAACTGATATCAAGCCTAATTCTGCAGTCCTTAGCCAAACAAAGTAGACATTGCCACTATTATGTGTGGGTAATATTAGTATTATTTGCATTATTTTATAGCACTAAGCAGTGTGATTGATGCCTCCCAGTTCAGATATGCAAACATGTTCCCTGTCTGGATGCATTTTCAGTCTAGTCTCATGCAATGGCAGAATGAAGAGGGCCACAAACAATGCAGGGGAGGCGGGAAGCGGGCTGGGGTTTTATATGATCACTACTTGATAGGCAGGCTCAAATTTAGATCACCTTCACTCATGTTCTCTCCCTGTTTTGCTCTCATATATTGCTAATGCATCTATCACCATGAATGTAGCCACTTATTGCTTCTGATATTGGTGCTCCAGTTATAAACCAATTCTCATTACTTATCTCAAAGCATATTAGGTAAGATTCTCTCATCCAATCCAGGCCCTTCATGAAGCTCTGTTGGTGTAAAAGAGTTATATATTGGCAGTAACATACTAGCAGAGAATTCCTCAGCTGGCATAGGCCCTGCATAGCCAACTTCTACGCAAACCCCTCTCCTAGCCCTAGTATAGGAAACATGGCAGGGGTAAGAGAGGGAATGGCTAGAATGCTCTGACAATTCTAAGTGGGTGAATGGTCCCCAGTTTGGGGTCATATATTGGTGGATACAGTTTAAGGTAGCCCTCAGGCTGCTCAAATCTGTGACACAGATGGAGATAGGGAGTGGCCTGAGAATTGGCAAGCCCATTACCTAGCTGTCTGACAAGCCCCTGTCGCCCTCCCTCTGCCACACCCAGTGGAGACTGTGTACAGCAGATTAATTTATAACTGATTATCCAGTTTATTAGATTTTATGCCAGTTGTCCTATGTAGATAGTGTATTGGATTGTTTAGTTTAATATAAAACCATTAAGCTATCAGTTACAGGAAGCCTCCTTTGTACTCTGTCAATCTATAAAACGGCCAAATGTCCCGAGCTTCCTGTTCCTGGGGACTACAGATTAGTGAATAACAATCTATTCTTTGTCTTGCCTGTTGTGAAACAGTTTTTTCATTCCAGTTAACTCAGTTACTTAGGCTATGTTAAATACAAATCTGTATTTCCCCCTAATGTTTACTAGATCAGCTGATCTCTCTCCATGTGCCCCTGTAGCACTTCTAGTGTAGACTAGTTCAGAGACAGGAGCTGAAGGCACTTATATGCTAAGTCCAACCTGGTGCATCTCAATAACAGCTGGGACATGCAGCTAAATGCAGGGGCATTTTACTAGGGCTGGCAGATAAGGGAAGTTTGCAAATACTCTGGGTACAGGGGCTTAAACAGTTACAATTTAATGTGAAACCATTGTAGTTCCTATTTGGGCCCTAGGGAGGACAGTCCTCTTAGAGGCATGGGGCTCCTCTGACCTCGTGTCTGGGATGCCTCTCCAATAGGGTTGCCAATTTTGGTTGGATATATTCCTAGAGATTTCATCACATGACATAATCTTTAATTAAAGATTAATCTTTAATTCCTGGAGACTCCAGGCCAATCCTGGAGGGTTGGCAACCCTAATCCAGTCTCTGCTAGAGACAAATAGGAGCTTGCAGGTTTCCACCTCAGGAGCAGTTAGTGATGGGTCTCACTGGGACCCCTCTGCACTAGCTGCCTGGCCAGTCTCTGCTGCTTCCCCATGAGATCTGCATAGACCTGAGTCTGGCAGCAATGTCCAGCAGTCACACCCTGTTCCAGAGGCAGTTCCCCGGCTCCTGCTGCCGCCGGCTGTGCACGCCGTTCCCCAGCAGCTTTCCCAGCATCCACATTGCCTGAAGCTTCTGGCTTGCCATGTGGCTGCCACTTCCCCAAGTTCCAGGTTCCTTCCTGGGACAGGGTCATCCATAGAGTTCCTGCCCCCCCCTCTACCAGCCAGGAGAAGGAGATGTGCTCACATGGCTGTCTCACAGAGACAGAGATCAGTGGGGAGAAGGTTGATGGGAATAGTAGTTTCCTACTTAGCAGATTCATCACAGCACTTTCTGCTTATTTCCCCATCTTCCAGTATTGGTCAGATAGCTCATATTGCCCTGAAAGTTCACAGCCAAACCTACTGCAGCTTGGCAGGGGGTTACAATAGATGACCCTTGCAGTCCCTTCTAACCCTATGGTTCTATGATTCTATGTGAAATGGGGCCCCCTTGAGACAACATCTTTCCCCCGCCCTCCAGCATGTCTCCTACCCAGAACTATGCAGTTTCCTCTTTGGGCACTAGGATTCAAGCAACAGTATTCCTCCCACCACTGCCATGTGGAACTGGGGGAAGAAACTGCCGGAAGGAGCCAGATAGAGACTCCAGTCAGTAGAAGCATCCTCAAAAGCCAAGCAGAGCCCTTCAAACGTCCATGATTTCAGAGCATTCTCTACAGTTTTGACGGGACTTTTCTGCCTTGTGCTGATGGGCTGTTTGCTCCAAACTCTCTCAGTCTTTTTAACCTCAGCCTTACTTCACTCCTACCTCTCTTAACCTCCTCTCTCCATCCTTGTTCCCCTCTTTCCTTCCATATTGCCTCTTCCTTCCCTTTTTCTTTCTGGTTAGCTTATCCCCTCCTGACTAAACCTCCCCGCATCCTCTGCAAAAAGAAAAAAAATCACGGAACTAACATGCTCTTTACTGCAATCACATTGTTCACTCTTTTTGTGTGTTAGGGTAGGGGAAGAAGACTGTCTGTTTAGACTGTAAGCTCTTCAGGGCAGGAACCATCTACTACTATGTTTGTACAGGACCTAGCACAATGGGGGCCCATTGTTTGTTGGTCTTTAAGAACTATCATTATGAACCAGATTAATAATTAATCATAATTTACTTTGATGTTTGATGTATCAAAACAGTGCCTTAAAAAAACCACAACAGCAACCTTTGCAGGGTTCCAAGAATGCAGAGGGAGACATGCTTCTAACTGGGGGACTTACCTTCTAGCTCCACCTGTAAATATACATTAACAAGGAAAAACCAAAAATTGTTCTAATGACCTGTTCCCTCAAAGCCATATGCACATGCTTAACTTTAAGTACATGAGTACTCTCTTTGGCATCAGAGGGACTATTCACAGGTAGAAAGTTGAGCCTGTCTGATGTCATGATGTGCCTGTCTTTCTAGTATCAGGGCATAAGATTTTACATGCAAGTTACAGTTAGAAATGCTATTAATATTCTCAGGAGCTCCAGGCAAATGAAAAGGCCCTCATGTTCATGCTAAATATTTATTTTTATTGGCTGAGCTTTAATAAATGAATTAGAAGATTATGAAAGGGATGCATATTTTCTCCTGGAAACTGGAAATGTGTTATTTTGGAAATGTTCTCATGCCATTATAACAGACTCAAGAAGCATTTGGTAGGATGCCAAGGTATAAATAGCGTTACTAATATAAAATAATCATGAAGAGGGTTATGTTTATCTAACTGAGTATGTTTTTGGAAGATAAATGAAGCTTTCAAGCTTGTAGTCTGTCAGAAGGCAATTTTTTTTCTAAATATTTGTGATTCTGAAGGTCAAGAGGCAAAGAATTATTTGAAAAGAAAAACCTATCAACTTCAGACAAAAACAAGGGAAGGTGCTGAAAATACTAGACCACGGTGAATGACTATTTATATAAAATCATGAGTTATTCTCACTAACTAGATTTTCCCACATTTCTTATTTGTAATAATGTACCAAATCATTTGTCCAAATAAATTACAGACACTGGATTACCTGTAAATAGAATCCTATGATTATTCCTTAGTCACTGTGTGTGACTGGTCACATAAGTCTCATAGTATTATTTTCTGGTCCTTGATTGGATGACCTAAACTCAAGAGACAGGCCTGAACCAGCCACTGGAGCATTGAATCCCACAGAGAATTAGGGAAGAAGCATTTTAGGAGAAGAGAGAGACAGGAGGCCTACCAACAGAGAATTTTAGGACATTTTATGTCATTTCCTGACTTCTTTTGCACACAAAAGTTTGGCTAAGTACAGTTGTAGACCCCACATTTTAAAACATCTGCGTTCTTTCCTAACACATAGAGAAAGAGAGCAGGAGATGTATTGGTTGTTTATTCTATTTCCCCTTGTCACATTGACCACCAAGTAATTAGTGTGACTTTTTGCTGTGTCTCCCGCCTCCACATTTCTGCCTATGATAGCAGAACTGATGGCCCTCCCTTCTCTGAGCAGCTCTTTGACATTGCACTGATAGGTGTCCCATATCCATAGCTCAGTGCCATGTATAGAGGATAGGACTGCTTCATAGTGCACTGGCTCTCAGGCACTGCCCCACTTCAGACAGCAGGTTCTTTGTTCTGGGATTGGAACATTTTGGAAGTCTCTCCAAGCAAGAGATTATTTGGATATTGCAGCATTCTTTCCCCCCATTCCATGTCCCTCTCATTTATATTATATAGACCCAGGTCTTCCTGAAACCAGACTGAGACCACAAAGAAATACATAGTTTTCAGAAGGAATATGACAGCTTTATAGTGCAAATTTTTGAATGAAAAATTGAAATCTATGACTCGCTTCACCAGATAAAGCATAGTTCAAAGCAGACTGGACCTGCTAGCACATAAGACCAATTGCCAAAGCCCAGTCCAAAATGCATAGGTGACCATTACACACACACAAAACAGGTAATTACACATGGGGAATTGCATGTGCAAAGTTTTACATACACAGTGTAGTAGGACTGTGAATTTTATTGTGTTAGGGTTACCATATTCAAACATTTAAAAAAGAGGACACTCCACGGGGCCCCAGTCCCGCCCCTGGCCCTGCCCCAACTCCGCCCCTTCCCCGCCCCAACCCCACCCCTTCTCCGTCCCCATTCCAACCCCTTCCCCAAAGTCCCTGCCCCAACTCTGCCCCCTCCTCTGAGCACCCTGCATTCCCCCTCCTCCCTCCCGCTCTGATCTTGGTTGGGGGTTGCTAAGTGCTTCCCTGCTCCTCCTCGCCCTGCAGCCACTGCACCCCCTGCCTGCCCTGCCCCTGCAGCTTCTGTGCCCCCCCGCCCCTGCAGCCTCTGCGCCCCCTGCTCCCCACTCACCCTGCAGCCTCTGCGCCCCCTGCCTGCCCTGCCCCTGCAGCCTCTATGCCCCTGCCTGCCCTGCTCCTCCTCGCCCTGCAGCCTCTGCACCCCCCTGCCCCTGCAGCCTCTGTCCCCATGCTCCCCCCCC
>NW_020664419.1:74850006-74854814 GCF_002925995.2 Terrapene triunguis
GCAGCCTCTGCTCCCCCGCTCACCCGGCAGAGGGAGAAATGCAGGCTTTACGTGGAATCACACACTGCCGGCTGCTCTTTGGGGGAGGAGGGAGCGGGGGAGGGGGAGGGACTCTGGCTGCTAGAGCCCCTAGTGGCTGCGAGCGGCTTTCAATCAGGCCAGGCGTCCAATCAGCTGCGCCGCACTCCGCAGGAGGGGAAATCCCGGACATTTCTACTTCATTAGAAATCCCCCCCGGATGGCCATTTAACACTGAAAAAGCCGGACATGTCCAGGGAAACCCGGACGGATGGTAACCCTAATTGTGTATTTTGAAAGTTCACCCTTATACAATAGACCACATAGTAGATAGTAAATGGGAAAGTCAAATATGCTGACCCACATATGATGTATTCCAAGAAAACAGTTTGTGATACTCTAAGCCTGGTAGCTCTCTTCATAACCACGGTGGAATCTCTGAAGTCAGTGGAGGTACACTGGTGTAAAAATGTGTGAATAAAGGAAAATCTGGACCAATACATTATACATGAATAGTGACACTATGTCTTTAAAAGACTTCTAGCTATTTGCTTAAGCAGCTGCTGAGCTGCAGGCAGCCATGTTGAAAAGACTAGCCAGAGGCACCAGGCAGATGTCATGCAATTTGCTGAGTTCCTGCAAAATAATTTTAACAGCAAGCACTTAGAATGGACGTTCAGAGTACAACAACATGTGCTTCTTGAAATAGCTATAGAGACATAGCTTCAGAGTTTAGAAGCCCACTAGAGGGTTACTACAATAACTGAGAGCACATGCAAGTACCCTTTTAAAAATCTTCCCATTGTATATAAATAAACTGCTTCCCAGCCAGTTATTTTAACACTCCCTCTCCTATTGACTCACAGTGCTTCCGGTTTGCATGTTAATTTACTTCCTGGAAGATCTAGTTCATTTCCTTATTTATCTCTTTTCCTCCTTCTCAACTTGTTTTTCATTATTAATAGCCAGTGTGTCTCCTCCAAAGCACTGAAACCACAAAGAGCACTTGAGGGTCTGGGTCCATGCGGTGGCCTGCTCCGTGACAATCTGGGTCCCAGCCTCCTGCTGGGCCCACTCTGTGTTGGGGGACTCTGGCCTGCGTGCGGCGCTGGAGGCTGCAGAGCAGGCCCGCTGCAAAGCAGAGGCAAATGCCAGGGATGCGGCCAAGGAATGGGAGGCAGCGGTAGACGAACAAGAACGTCTGTGTAAGCAGCTGGCCGAAGCCGAGAAGAGGCGAGCACACCCAGAGGGGCATCCCCGGGCCGCACCAGGCAGAAGCCCCCCCTACCCTAGGGATGGTGATCTTGAGGGAGGGGGTGTAGCAGGGCAGTCACCCCGCTCCGGCTAGGAACGAGTTAAAAGCTGGCCCTTGGAGAGGGCTGGGGCTGAAAACAGATGAGGGAGGCTGATTGGGTAGGCAGCCACAGGTTTGTCCACACCCAATTAGGGTCCAACTAGCCCTGATAAAAGGGCTGGGAGCTAGGCAGGGGGAGTCTCACTCCAGTGGTGGAAGGGGAAGGACCTGGCTGTTGGCTAGAGAAGGGTATCTCAAACAGAGCCATGCTGGAGAAGAACAGGCAGAGCTGAGGAACTTTGGCCAGGCGAATCCCCAGGCTGAGGCCATGTTAAAAGGGCCTGTGGTGGTACTGAGGCTGCAGTGGTGCAGCCAGGCCAGGAAAAGGCAGCAGGTCCAAATCCCTTTGCCAATGATGAGCGGCCATTTCAGACTACAGTCTGCCCCTGAGAAAAGGGGCTAGATGAAGACTGGCAGTTGGTCACTGAGGCAAGGTGGGCTTTGGGGAATTGGGGTTCCCCAGGAAGGGGAGGATCCCTTAGTGTGGGGGCAATACTGCGGGGCAGTACCCTGGAGAAGGGGCACCGTGGGCCAGGAGGGACGCGGGGCCTGAACGAAAGGGTGGTACTAGAAAAAAGGAGAAGCAGGTGGCAGCAAGGGAGACACTGGCCAGCAGGAGGCGCTCAGAAGCTGGAAGAGCTAATTCCCAGACCAACCAGCAGGAGGTGCCACGCCAGTGAGTGCTCCTCCGCTTTGTTACACAACCACAGTGTGCTTCAGAAAGCAGACTGAATTGTTAGATTGTATATGTGTTCTACAGTAGTTCATTACTTCCATGATGCCCAGGTCAACTCATATTTCCATTAGGTCAATTGCTTAGCATCAGAAGGGGATTTAGCTGGTCTATTTTCTACATATTTATGTACAAAATAGATTTAGTCTATATTTTACAGAAAGAATAAGGCAGTGACTTAGTTTCTTTTCTTTCTTTTTAAATAAAGTAGTCTCGGTTTGGGTTCCATGCAGTTGTACTCCACCGATTTTTAGGTTCTTTGTGCAATCAGCATTCAACTGTAGCTGGTGCCAGGAGCCAGTGCCGTTTGGAACTTAGTCCCATCCCTTCGAAAGTCTCTGTGGTAGGGGATTTCCTTACTTGAAAGTTGAGTTCCACAGAATAACAATCAATTCCTGTAACAGAAGAGATCCCCTTTCTTCAGGGAAGATGAATTTTAAGGGAGCAAGACTATATACCAGGAAGTTTTCTAGCCTGAGAGTTTTGAGGCTAGGTTAGTATTTACTGGCATCTTGTGGATTTTCTACATTGAGCTGTGCAAACTTGTATGAACAAATAAGCTTTAATAAATGTAGGGCCTAAAACAATCAGTTATGGGTTATGATTCTATTGATTATTAATAGTATTGCATTGCCCTTAAGACAACTTCAAAATGAGTAAATTATATCTGTGCTTAAAAAAAAACACTAAATGCTTTCTACATGTTTTATACACAAAGGTATAAGCATAGGAAGTTGTGGTAATCATAGGGTGAAATTCAGGCTCCAGTAAGTCAATGGGAGTTTTGCCATTGACTTCATCGATGAACTGTATTACACAGCTTACACATAAACTACTACATACAGACCACTGGCTGGAAGAATCCTACAGGATCTCTCCCTAATTTATTAACAACTAAAGTATGGAATGGGGTGTTTAAACTCCTTTTTTCAGGTGCAAGAATATTTTTGGCATTTTGTTTCTGGTCTGAGAAGATCTACGGAGCCTGTGTCCTTACACCTGCAGGTGTGGGAATGCTACAAATACAGGAAGTGTGAAGAACAGGAAAATATACAGTAATTGGGAACTGACTGATTTCTTTTTCACTGTAAGGTGAGTCCTAGCATAAACAGATTTGTTGAACTGAAGCACATCTGAAACAATTTTTAAAAATGTTTAATGGGGTCTTATGAACTGTACAAACAATATACACATATAAACAATCTACGTGTTAACCATATGTAATGACACTGACAAAAGCCAATCACGCATTCACCCATTTTCTGATAATTAACAGCTCTTATCTGACAGACGCCATTTCCTACACATGCTTTTGCTCAGTGACAAGACGTGAAAAGTTTGCTGAAGGCAGGACTATTTTTGGCCACAGTGACACTTACGTTGCTATGAGATCTCAGTTTAGTGGGTAATTAGGTACACAATGATTTCACACAGCTGATCTGCAAAACCAAGAAGACAGTGTGGTTTACTTCCCTGCCATGTGTGTATAAGTATGTGCAAAAATTATGGACAATCAACTTGTTTTCTTTTGGTACTATTAAAAGAGACAGGCTACATCCTGCTCCCCTGTGGGAACCCCCTAAAAATACTGGTTCATAATGGAAATGTTGAAATCCTATAATCATTGCCATCATGGGAAAATTGCCAAACGCCTCCAGATACAGTACATGCAGTTTTCAGTTCAAGTCTGTCAGAGCTGGAATACCTTCACAGCCCCTTATTAAAACTACTCCGTACTAGCTAGCTCTTGTTCATAACTGAATCGTAACTCAGCTCACTAACCTTTCACCCTGCTCTCTGTCACTGCTCCTCATCCTACACATTTGCCCTATGAATTTGGAAGTAGGCGCTCTCTGCAGCACAGTCCTAGTATGCATTAAAGCATGAGTATTTTGATTTTTCTTAATGAATGCAGCCCCCATCTCAGGGAATGAAACCCACAAATAAGCATGTAGGGGTCTTGAATGGGGGGGGGAGGTAAGCTGTATGGGTGCAGTAACAAGCACTGTACCTATTTCTTTCTGTAGCCTTACTGCAATAGCCAGCTACAGTACTTTCTGTACTCAGTGTGTGTAGGTAAATGGCAAAAACACGTTGCGTCTGACATTGAAAGATTAGCCTTCTTGACCACATGCCTGGGTTATGATTAATTCATCGTTTTAATTATAGGTCCTTTATGTAGATAAAAGCACTATTGACTGACTCAATTACAGCCCCAATGACAGAAGCAAATCTATTTTTCAATATTTTTGGCTAGCACAAGGCTCCCATAGAGCAAATGCACCTGGTCTCCGTGCTGCCTGTGCCAAACTTACATTTGCAGTAGGGATACAAAAAACGTGTGCATCAAGTAGAGAAAACACAGCCCACAATATTCAAGCATGAGCAGAGTGGCATTCTTCTTAGTTTTTCCCTTTTTCTTTTCTCCTCTTAAGTTGAACTATGAGGGCTGGATCATAGCAGTTAGGTCACAGACTTGTGCAGGGCACAGCATAGAGCTGCGTCATCCCAGAGGGAAGACCAGAGAGATTGTGCCTGAGGCAGGCAAGTCTTTCCCCATGCTGCTCTTTGAAAGAAGGGATCTACAATCTGGTTCATTCTTCCTAATGATGAAGCAGTTGTTTTTCCCTGTGTGCTGGCCTCACTCCACAACCTGTTACATAGGGTTACCATACTCAAAAAATAAAAAAAGAGGACACTCCA
>NW_020664419.1:74855214-74870030 GCF_002925995.2 Terrapene triunguis
CAGGGGAGGAGCAGAGCAGCTGGAGCCCGGGAGGGGAAGTGCCCGGCCGGTATTTTCCCGGACATGTTCGGCTTTTTGGTAATTCTCCCCGGACGGGGGTTTGATTACCAAAAAGCCGGATATGTCCGGGAAAAAACGGACATATGGTAACCCTATGTTACAGAGGTGGGTGAGACCACGATCCCATCTTTTGTCTGTCCTCTTTTTTTTGGCATATTTTTAAGCTTGTGAAAATTAGATTTTTTTCAGTAAATGTTAGTAAACTTCGACTGCTCTGTACACACACAAACCAACAAAAATATCTCCATCAAAAATAATCAAAATTTACGGGCAGGCAAAGTAAGAACAGTGCTGATTGGGAACTTGTTCGAGTTTGATTTAAGGATATTTACTTTGTATATTTTGACGTGATGTTTTAAGATTTAACGTTTTGAATCAGAATGTCTACTATCTTAAATAATTGTTGTCTGACCTTCCCACAATATCCCGCAACTGCGAAAATTCCAAATGATTTAAAAAATTGAAAAGGCTTACAAATAAACATTGATATTATTCTTCAAAATTATAAAAAAATAAAATTGAAGTCTGCCAAATCTACATATTTGGCATCCCTGTGTGCTGAAACAAGGACCTTGGTATAGTGGGTTTTCCTATTATGGATTTCACGTTACAAGTAACCATCCTATTTTTTTTTAACTCTTCAGTCTCTGTAAGTGAGTATCCTCACACATTGGGTTCTGAAAGGGATTTGTCAAAGCCCCCACTTTGAAATGAGCATCAAATTATTTACTTTGAGGCCAAATGATGCAACACACACTGCACTACCCAACACATGGGACCCTTTCTCCCTGCAGGGAATCAGAGGAAGCTGGCAGGAGAATATAATCATCTCTTCTTGCTAGGTACTATATAGGTCTCAAATGGTAATTGTAAATGGGGAATCATCATCTAGTGCAGGGGGTCTCAAAGTCCCGGCCCACGGGCCATCTGCAGCCCGAGAACCTCCCCACTACTGCCCGGGGAGGAGAGACGCATGCAGCTGCGCAGCCAGCAATGTCTACTGTAGGCGCCACCCCCCGCAGCTCACATTGGCTGGGGGAGAGGGACAGAAATGCCATCATTAGTTGCCAGGCAGAGTCAGCCATGGAGGCAGCATCACTTTTTCCACAATGAATATAAACAAGTCAAAATACCGAACACAACTCTCTGATGCACACCTTGCTGCAATCCTGAAGGTTTCAACTGCTCAGTCACTGAGGCCAAACATCAACAAACTGACATAACTGAAGCATTGCCAGGTGTCTGGCAAACACTAAAAACTCTCCAGCAGGCGAAGAATTGTATAAAGTTGTGTAACAGTTTTATTATCTCCAAGAAATTCAAAATAAAAAATACAATATAAACATTTTCTTTTCTGAACACCATCTTCAGTGACATTATTGGCCCACTGGGAGGATTTGAGGACTGGCACTGGCCCTAAGGTAAATTGAGTTTGAGACCCCTGATATAGTGGGTGTGTTTTTAATGGCTTCCCTAGGGATCAGTTCTTGGCCCTACATTATGTGACAAGGAAGAAAACATAATATCATCACTAATAAAGTTTGCAGAAGACACAAAGACTGGGGGAGTGGTAAATGATGAAGAGGACAGGTCATTGATACAGTGAGATCTGGATTGCTCAGTAAACTGGACAAGGAAACAATATGCATTTTAATATGGCCAAATGTAAGCTCATAGATGTAGGAACAAAGAATGTAGGCCATATATACAGGATTGAGGATTTTATCCTGGGAAGCAGAGACTCTGAAAGTTTTGGGGGTCGTGGTGGATAATCAGCTGTATATGAGCTCCTCGTGTGATACTTTAGCCAAAAGATCTAATGTGATCCATGGATGCATAAACAGAAATATTGAGTAGGAGTAAAGAGATTATCTTACCTCTGTATTTGGCACTGGTGTCTGCTGGAAAACTATGTTCATTCTGGCATCCACAATTCAAGAAGAATGTTGATAAATTGGAGAGGGTTCAGAGACGAGTCATGAGAATGATTAAAGGATTGGAAAACATGCCTTAGAGTGATTGACTCAAGGAGCTCAGTCTATATAGCTTAACAAAGAGAAGGTTTAGGGGTGACTTGATCACAGTCTATAAGTACCTACATGGGGAACAAATATTTGATAATGGGCTCTCCTGTCTAGCAGATAAAGGTATGACATGATCCTATGGCTGGAAGCTGATGTACAGCTTAATTCCAGTCTGAATTTAACACTGAGGGTGATTAACCACTGGAATAGTTTACCAGGAGTTGTGGTGAATTCTCCATCACTGCCAATTTTAAATTCAAGATTGGATGTTTTTCAAAAATACAGGCTGTAGTTCAAACGGAGAAGTTCTATGGCCTGTTATGCAGGAGGTCAGACTAATTGATCAAATTAGTCCCAGTTGGCCTTTATTAATCTACATACAGGCCAGAGATGATGACTAGTAAATTTGATACCACACATAGAACTATGATTTTAGCTACTGAAGTTCAGAAATTCTCCTGGCACTTTTTGCAAGAGCTGTGACGTTAACCCCAATGTGCACACCAAATTCAGTTTGGGTAGTTACATTCTGAATATCAGAAGCTCCCCTACTTCAATTGCACATGGTAGTTGTGACAGGCTGGGTGAGTTTGGGATGTGGTGGCTGGAGAACAGACAAAGTGGTTACTGGTTTGTTATTTTCTGTTTGTTTATTTCGGGTGAGGGAAATAAGCACAAGAAAGTAGGAAAATGACTAACAGTAAGGCAGCTACAAAACTAGAGCTGGCCAGACTGGAAGCAGAAGAGAAGGCAAAGGACCGTGAGTTTCAATTGAAGCTCAAAGAAGTAGAGGCAGCCAGGGAGGAGACTGCACACAGAAGGGCTATGGAGGCAGAGGCAGCCAGGGAGGAAGCTGCTCACAAAAGAGCCATGGAACTCAGGCAGCTGGAGGCTGACCAAAAAAGGCAGGAGAAGGAGAAAGAGAAGCGGCTAGCTCTGGAGTTAAAAGACAGAGAAATATAGGCCCAGATTGAGGCCTAGAAGCATGAACTGACTGTTATGGAGTGGAAGAGACAAAACTCTCCAGCAGCTGGCTCCACTTCCCCAAAAATCCACAAATGGGAACGATTATGTCCGCAGCATGATGAGTCCAGTGATATTTCTGAATATTTCATCACCTTTGACAGACTGTGCACCCTCCATGCAATTTCTGATGATCAAAAAATGACTATGTTGATGGCAAAATTGACTGGAAGAGCTCTGGACATATTCAATAAGATGCCTATTGCTTCAAACTATGGTAAATTTAAGGAAATGGTTTTGAAACAGTTTCAAATTACACCTGAAACTTACAGGGATAATTCAGGAGTCTTAAGAGGGGATCTGGATTGAGTAATGTGGCTTATGTAAATGAAATGAGAGATAAGTGGGTCAGGGGGAAAGGCATTACAAGCTTTGAAGGAATGTGTGATTTGGTTACTCAGGAACAATTCCTGAATATGTGCATTGATGATGTAAAACAGTATTTGTGGGACAAAAAGGTGGATGCAGTGGGTGGATTGGCTGAGTTTGCAGACTCTTTCGAGCATTCACAAGCTGAAATTAAACATAAACCACTGGCAGAGGGGTACAGGGTTAGTGGAAAGCAGAATCACCGTTTTACCCCTGGGAAAAAGGAGGCTGGGCATTCACCTCCCCATTCCCCTGGTACTCGCCTCAGGACTCCTGGACAACCAGGGGTGCTTTCACTGCAATTCCCAAGGGCACCTGAAAAGCAGCTGTCCCAAATTAAAGGAGAGTAAACCTCCATTGTCCCATGTTAGCTCGGTTGCCCTCAGCCTTGAGGCCCCAGAGGGCACTCCTACCTCTCATCACGCCAGCTTGCTGGACATGGGGCCTAGTGAAGCCGACAAGGAGCACATCAAGGTTATCAAGATTGATGGCATGGAGTGTCTGGGGTGGAGGGATACCATGGCTCAGTTCTCTCTGGTTCGACCAAGTGTGGTTCCAGATGCTAGTGTTTTGATGGGGCAGACAGCCCACATTAAGGGGGTGGGGCCACAAAGGTTCCCTGTACCCCTGGCAAAGGTTCATGTGGAATGGGAAGATATGGAAGGTGATTTACTGGTGGAGATGCTCGAGGACATCTCCACGGACATATTGCTGGGAAATGATTTTTTCAGCAAAACTAGGACTGTTAGTGTGGTAACTCACAGCATGAAGAAAGGCGATGAGGGGCTCCTAGAGTGGGAAGAGAGAGCACTGCCTGTCGGTGAGGAGGCTGTTCCAGCTGATGACTGTAGGTCTGATGCAGCTGAACAGCTAACACATCCTGCCCCAGGGAACATGGGGGGGAGGGAATCCCCAGAAACAGGGCGGGGACCTTGGAACCCACAGAGGAGGTGGGGTAGGGTCCCATTGACACGACAGTGCAGTGAGGCAGGGTGCTTCCAAGTATGGGAGAGGCAGAGCCAGGCCTCTGCCCAGCTGAAGACAACAGCCTCCGAGGGATGGGGGAGATGCAGTCGGTGCCTAGGGATGGGGATGCTATCTCGAGGGTTGTCTGTCAGGAATTTGCAGCTAAACAAAGGGCTGACCCCTCCCTTGAGAGCATAAAAAAGTGTATCTTGGAGGGAACTCCAGGAAGGGAGGGGGGGAGACGTTTTTTGAAGAGGATGGGAAACTATATAGGGAGGCCCCTGTAGGGAAAAACCGAGACCCCAGTCAACCCTATAAGGAGTGGGTTGAACCTAGCCAACACTGGGGGGGAATTAGTGCTGGTAGTGCACGACAGTCTCTTTCCTGGTCACTTGGGGGTACTGAGGACTTCTGACAGGCTGAGGAGGAATTTCTACTGGCCAGGCATACAGAATGATGTGAGGGATCATTGGAGGACTTGTGCGGTGTGTCAGGAGAGGAAGAAACAGGTGGGACCCCATAAGGCTCCACTGCATCCCTTGCCTGTCATTCAGGAGGCATTCCAAAGGGTGGCAATGGACATAGTGGGTCCTATGCCGCACCCCGCTCGGAAGGGGAACAAGTATATCTTAGTGGTAGTAGACTTCGCCACTTGGTATCCTGACGCAATCGCGCTGTCTAACATAGAAGCTGAGACATTTGCAAGAGCCCTGCTCACCATATTCAGCAGAGTGGGCTTCCCTAAGGAGATTTTGTCTGATCGGGGGGCAAATTTTATGTCGCAGTTGTTCAATGAGCTATGGAAGGTGTGTGGAGTGAAACAGTCTTCATAGGAGGTTTGTGGGGGGGGTTCAGTGACATTGTATCCCCACAGACTTATGTAAAAAGCATCAACCTAATAAGATAATTTGATCAGAGGCGTGCCAGAAAGGCTTCAACAAGGTAAAAGCACTCTTGTCTGCGGAGTCTGTGGTAGTCAGCCCTGACTTTGATAAGCCTTTTGAATTGTGTACTGCTGCATCAGACACAGGGTTGGGTGCTGGGCTGATGCAGACAGGGGAAGACAGCAAGAAGCATCCCATTGCCTTCCTAAGCAAAAAGCTGTCCCCTGCCGAACAGAATTACTCTGTCATAGAGAAGGAGGGCTATGCCATTGTGTGGGCCGTCAAACAACTAAGGCCTTACCTCTTCAATAGGAGGTTCAGGATTCTAACTGACCATTCACCTTAGGTATGGCTTCACCGGACTAAGGGCATAAACTCTGTGGGGAAAAAGAACTGGGTAGCCTTCTTTTTGACAGTCAAAGTGACTTTTCCGAAGGCCCAAAATCAGGCCCTCTGACAGAGGCTCGATATACTGACTGCCCTTACAAAAGGCAGTACAGGCCAGGGCCTGAACAAGAGTAAGCTGTACAATTCCCTGCCAAATACGGTCAAGGGTTATGACCAGAGGAGGGAGGGGGAGGGAGCAATGCGAAAGGCCTCAGCAACATAATAACCGCTTGCTTATGAAACATGATAACAGCTTGTTTATGAAACATAATAACCGCTTATATGAAGAAATTGCTTCTAGTAAAGGCCAACTTCTCCTGTAGTTCCAGCTAACTGCCAAACTAGCCAATCATATATCTTCTTTGAGCGTCCTGTGATAAACCCCTATGCCCTTAACCATAAAACCCTGGAAAAATAATATGTACCTTGAGAAAAGCATTCCAACTGGTGCCAAGTACCACCCATGGCGGAAACCACCAAGAAACCCCCCACCCAATAGGCACCCAATTCTCGGAAAATTAATGAGGAAGGTACCGAGAAAGGGGACAGACCCCAACTCTTATTACTCGCAAATGACGTATTATTTGTACTATGCTTGCGGTTTGAAGGAATAAAAGCAGCCTGCGTGCTGTGCTAGGGGTGGTAGTTTTCGGACTGCTACCCCAACGCGTTGGTATGTATTGCAATAAACTGGCCTCAGGCTTGAGTCTGTGAACTAAAATCAATGCGTGGGTGACTTTTTCCACGACAACTCCAAACTGCTACTCTGGAGCCTGGTCCTGCAGGAATTTGACATGGATATTATGACTATTAAAGGAAAGGAGAACTGGGTAGCAGATGCCCTGTCCAGAAAAGAGGAATTTTAGGTATACTGCCTCCACCATGGACAGTGTCCAAGTCTCTGGCAGTAAATTCAGGAGGAGGGTGTGACGTTATTGACAGGAACTATGACCGTATAGATCATTGTTGCAACCAGGGTCCTATGGTTGCACCAGGTCTTGTACAGAGGAGGTCAAGTGGGTTATCTATGGGAAGGTTGTAATTTGCTGGTTATGATTATGCTGTCTGTCTGTATATATCATTTTTATATCTGAAGTTATGAGCGTTGGCTCTATGCTTGTGTTTACAGTGTTTGCTGTAGGAAGCACATAAGGCAGATTTGGTCAACATAGTGTGAAGGGGTTATTCAAGTAATTGGGAGTACTTATCTAACAATGAACTATGGGAGAAACCAATCCACATCTAAGCTTTCCTGGGAACATTCAAACTAACCTGTAAACAATGGCGTCGGCCTGCAAAAAGCTGAATCGTTCATAGACATGTGACTTGCCTAGGTGACTGCAAAACTCCATCTTGTTGAGAGGATTTTACACAGGAGAACAGAGGGGTTTCCACCCACAAGAGAAAAACTATATAAGCCCTTGGAAACCTCTCCATTTTGTCTTCAGCTGGCTCAAGAGATAGTCTCTCCACCCCAAAGAGATGCCTGAAAGAAACTGGAACAAAGGACAGTAACTACAGGGGTATGAGTGATTGCTGGATCCAGACTAGGAAGGAGTCTAGTCTGTCAAAGAAGTTTATTGGAACATCTCTGAGGGTGAGATTTACCTGCATTTAGTTTCCTACTGTATTAGGCTTAGACTTGCATGTTTTTGTTTTATTTTGCTTGGTAATTTACTTCGTTCTGTCTGTTATTACTTGGAACCACTTAAATCCCACTTTTTATATTTAATAAAATTACTTTTTATTTATTAATTAACCCAGAGCAAGTATTAATACCTGGGGGGAGCAAACAGCTGTGCTATCTCTCTATCAGTGTTATAGAGGGTGAACAATTTATGAGTTTACCCTGCATAAGCTTTATACAGAGTAAAACGGATTTATTTGGAGTTCGGATCCCATGGGGAACTGGGTATCTGGGTGTTGGAGACAGGAGCACTTCTTAAACTGTTTTCAGTTAAGCCTGCAGATTCTGGGGTATGTGGTTCATATCTGGGTCTGTGTTTGTAGCAGGCTAGCGTGTCTGGCACAACCAGGCAGGGTACTGAAGTCCCAAGCTACCAGGGGAAATGGGCTTAGAGGTGGTCTCAGCACATCAAGTGGCAGTCCCAAGGGAGTTTCTGTGACCCACCCCATCACAGTAGTATTCTCCACTTTCCATCCTAAAATATTATACAGTATTGCTATAAGCTTTTACGGGTATGTCTACACTGCATTGTAAACCTAGGTCTGTGGGACCCGGGCTTGTAGACTCTGTGTTTCCAAGCCCAGGCTTGAACCTCCAGACTGCATTGTAAACCTGGGCTTATAATTGCTGGACCCAGATCTCACAGTCATGCTAAGGCATACACAGTGAACTACACAGACATTCTGACTTGGGTCTGTGGCTTGAGCTGTGTTGACACTGCAAAATGACAGGGCTTGGACTTGGGTTGCAGAGGGACTCAGTTCTGACCCCCAAACCTAGCAGGGTTCTAGGGCCTGAGTCAAACTGATTTGTGTGTAGACAAAAGGTGAGCTACAGCTCAGACCTGAGTCAGATCCTGGCCTTAATGTGCAGTGTAGACATACCTTTAGACAGCTGCCACATTTTGCTGCAGAAGGTAACTGTAGATCTTTGATGGGCAAAGTGATAAGACTATATTGTGAACATATATGCCAGGGGTAGGCAACCTATGGCACACATGCCAAAGGCGGCACGCGAGCTGATTTTCAGTGGCACTCACACTGCCCGGGTCCTGGCCACCGGTCCGGGGGGCTCTGCATTTTCATTTAATTTTAAATGAAGCTTCTTAAACATTTAAAAAAAACCTTATTTACTTTACATACAACAATAGTTTAGTTATATATTATAGACTTATAGAAAAAGACCTTCTAAAAATGTTAAAATGTATTACTGGTACGCGAAACCTTAAATTAGAGTGAATAAATGAAGACTCGGCACACCACTTCTGAAAGGTTGCTGACCCCTGATATATGCCCTGATACTGTGGTAGTGCTGCTGAGTTTTATCAGCACCCCTCAGTTTCCCAGAATGGGACATATTATGATACATCATTTTCTAAAGTTGAAAATTATCTGCTTTTTATGGAGAGTGGGAAGTGAAAGGGGGAAAATCCCAGGTTTGAAAGCCTTCTATTACTCAGCCATATCTCTGAGCAGTTAAAGAAGTCTCCGTTCAATCTTGAAATGGGAGGGGAATTCCCTAGGAAACAAAAAGAGGAAGTTGACATTTAGTTTGGCCTGTAGAGCCTAACCTAGTCACAAGAAAAGGTTAGAGTTACAGTCCAACCAGATTCAATAACAATTAGTGAAGACCGCAGAGGTCAGCTGTAAGACCTGTAACTATGCACAAGATATCTCATCTTCCAACAGCTTTGGGACATTTGTTTTTAAACTTCTCTAGCTTCTCCTTTATTTTATTTCTAATCAAGTTAATTCTCTTCAGTAGCCTTTACTCTACAGAACACTAGCAAGAGCAGTAACCTTCCAGCAAATGTTAGCCACTGGCAAAGATTCTCTAGGTTAAAATCAATGAAAAGAGAGGAATGAGAGAGAGAGAGGAATCAAATATGGGGCTTATGGGACATTAACTATGTTTGTTAAGGGTTTCCCATTACTGCTCGGTGTCTATTATGAACGGATGGTATTGCAATATAGCCCCCATGAAATCTATAGCTATCAATAATTCAATCTTGAGAGCTTTATACACAATGGGATCCTATCCTAGAGTTGTGTTATTAGTTTAGGTGAAGATGTTAAAAGAAAAGAAGAAGGGTGAAAAAAAAAGGATTAGCCTTGATTGTCTATATTAGCCATATTTCTGAATTCTGTCAGCAGGGTAAAGGGCAGTAGTGCAAATACTTTTAGCTAAAGGAACTGATCGCCAAAAGCAGATCAGCCTAACGGGAGAAAAAAAGGCATCTGTATAAAGTATGCTCTGTGATGTCAGCCATGTCCAAGTATAAAGAAGGTGAGCTTCATGGCCTTCTTGAACTAACTTGGTCTTTTTGCATAAAATGTCTCACCCAGATGGATTCAAATTGTCCAAATTAAAAGGCAGTATTTGGGTTAAAACCCTGTGAAATCCCAGTTTGTGTAGGGCATAAAAGAAAGAGAATGATAGCTAAAGAGATTGTACAAATACACCTTGCAGCTATGTGTGAATTATTCTGTTTGTTATAACTTGAAAACCCAGTTTTTGCTAGGGCCCATTTGTCAGATCAGAAGTTAAGGATTGGGAGAATTCTATTTTATTATCTCTAATCACCAGCTTTGCCTCAGTCTTTATAAACTTGCCAACAATGAATTAGATGTTTTGGGAATACAGGAAAAGCCAAAGAAAGTTGTTTGCTCTCTGTGTTTATAACTAGATTAAATGTTCAGCTCATAAAGGCTGGAGCAAGAATGGGTACTTGAGCAATAAGGAAGTAAAAGAATTAACAAACAACAGGACTGAATCGAGTCGAAGTAATTGGCATTAGTGAAGTAAATGTATCTCATTTATCATGGAACTGTAGACTTCAAACCTGACCTGATGATAAACCATACTTATCCCAGTTCATTGGCATAGCATCTGCTAGATAGACTGCAGGTGGATGTGCCACAGTTTAGAAGCACGTCACTGTGCTGCTTAGCAGTGTACAATCAAGTATTGCACCAAATATATCTTCTCAAAGAGATACACCACTTAACTTAATGGAAAGATAAAGGTTTGCTTGCATGACTGAACTTTCATGCTATCTGGATAAAGAGCCTGGGGAGTGTGAAATGACTCATATGTAGCTTCTTTCTATGAAGATCATCATAGAATTTACTGGGAAGGTAGCACTTTGGCCAATATACTGGGTTGAAGGAATCAGTCAGCTGTTTTCTATTACATAAAGAAAGAGACAGTCTGTAAGGGGGAAAGGGCAATTGCTCATACAATAGAATGTTCTGCTTCCAGCCAAAAATATTGGCTTCTTTCTGTATTAGCTGACAGAGGGCTATACTTAACTTTTAGGGCTATTAGTTGCTAAGGAACAAGTGACAGAGACTAACAACAATACATCTCTGAATAATAAAATAATAAATAAAATTGCTATTGTTACGTCTCAGTATCAAAAAAACAAAACGCCCAGAGGACCAAGCAAAAACTACAATGGCTAGTCTTTGAATACATCTAATATTCTCTGAACATTCTGAGGTTGATTCTCCTTTCACCAATACTAGCGAAAATCAGGAGTCCAGGGAGCTACCCTGATGTAAGTAAGAGGAGAATCAGGACCTCTGCCTTTTTGGTTGTTTTCTTAAAATGACTATTCTTTGTCTGCAAACCCATTTCAAGGATCTTAGTCACACAGAATTAGCTTGCACATATTCTTTCTTGGGAAGTAAACAGTCAATACATTTGCCTCTTCTAGCAAAGAAATCCCAGCACAGAATCTATCAACAGGGACTGATTGCACACTGGTCTTGAAGTTGTATCAATCTGGGGTTTGCCTTATCATCCAGTCACCCAACATCCCATCACTTCCAGCATCAATAAAAGTAAAAAAATAAAATACTAAATTCAATTTAAAAGAAAATTGTACCTCTAGGATTTAAACTAGTGTATGCCAGAAAACCAGTACCCAGTAACAAGAAGATATGATGTTGAAGTATCATACTGTAAATAAAGATGGCCTTTAAATATTCACAAAATATACTAGTGTGTGTGTGCCTGGCAAGTGGAGAAAGGCAGGCAAAAGACAAGTCAATAAAGCAGCAAACAGAGATTACTTTTTTCAGAATGTGTGTTCTTGATCCAGAAGAGAACAGGGAGAGACTCCATAGTTTTTTTTAACAACACTTGTTATCAGTCAATTTTGTTCCCTGACAAAACTTCATTAGCTTTGTTTTAAATGAGAGTTCTTCTTCTGTTTGTGTCCATTCCAGGAGAAAAACTGGGGGAAAACAACCATTTTGCCCATATGCCATTTCTCAGGGGGTTTCATCAGCAGGCAAGCAAATATGCAACTAAGTTTTGCAACACATGCTTCAAAATTGCCATGTAATATCACAAAAAAACAACACTAAAGTGAGGTGGTTAATTGGAAAAGTTAGATACAGTTTAGCACTTCTATTTTTATGCTTACTCAGTGGGAGGGAAAGTTGATTGTCAAATTACCAAATAATTGAGTTTCACTACAAAAATTTTTGCAACACACAATACAAAAATGTATACATTTCATCCAGTTCCCACTCCCATGTGTCTGATCACACTGATAGGGATTACAGCCATACTGCTATTTAACTAGGTAGATTCAGGTTTGATGTATCTTGTAAATCTTGTAATCTGAGTTTCCAGGATTCTCAGCTGAGTTCCCTACTCTTCACCTTACTCATTCTGGTGAAACTGAGAATCAGGCTACCATAGAAAAGGAAGTAAAAGAAATAGGAAAATAATATGAAGCGATGAGATTGAGCCATCCTCAGTGACAAAAATTAATTCAAAAGTATTTTCTCTTGCAACAACATGTTCTCCTTGATCCCCAGAATTATGCCTGACATGCAGGCCTCAACTGACAGTGGATTGTTACAATAAAGAACTACTCAAAAACAACACATTAGAAATCTGTCAAAAGATTATTAAAGAAACTCAGGAGATCTGTTTGCCTACTTTCCAGGGTAGATATTTCCACTGATTTAATTTGATTTAATGGAGCACAATGCAGTGTCATTTACCCAATAACCACTGAAAAATTCAAGTAACAATTAGGGATATCCAAAGTGTTTTGCCTAAAGTAAGAAAACAGCCAGGATCTTTATGCAACCCTTGAATCTAATATGAAACTTTGAGATTTCTTTAAAAGAGAGAGAGAGAGAGAGAACACACTTCTGCTTTTGATCAACAACATCATGTGACGCTTCCTCACTACTACCTGCCCTTAGCATAAGGAACTCTTGTCTGTGCCTGCCATGGTTCAGTTCCCCAACTCCACCGGTCACAGGCAACACAAGCACTCTCCTCCAGGCCTTGCCGGCCCTGCTGTCACTCTACAGATTAGCAATTGGCCCACCCCAGCCCACAAGCCCTCCAAGCATCTCTCTGGAGTGTCCAGCCCCTGGCCCACTGGATACTCACAGTATTTACTGATCTGCCACTTCCAAAGAAGCAGTACACCCCAGTCTACCAGTTTTACCTCAGACCACTGCGCCGCTTGACACACAGCACTTAAGATATGCTTATAGTGAAATCAAGAATAAATTTATTTACAGAGCATAGTGATTCAAGTAGTAACTAGTAATAGTATTGGAATCAAATGGTTACATATAAGATAAAATCATAACATGCTTTCTACAGCCTAGACTTAATTAACAAGATATTCTCATGTCCAATAAAGTATTGATCACCCAAAATCTGCGTAGTGCTTTACAGCCAGGCTAGCTTTGACCCTCTTTTCATGAAGCAGACTTGCTGTCAGTTTGCATCCTGGGTGAAGGATTCAGTGTGTCCTTTTGCACTCCAAGATATACCAGACCAATCCTTTGTGTTTATTCCTAAACAGAAAATCCCCCTGCTGTTCGTTTCTTCCTGTAGACTTTCTCGCTTGTAGATTTCACAATCTCTCAATTGGCATCTAACTCAGTATACATCTAGGCATGTAATACACCAGACACAAATGGCCAGACAGGGAGATAAGTGTCAGTTACCTCCTGCCTGAAAGGAACATCTCCAAGATAAGGCAGGTCACCAGGCGATGTAGATACATAACTCCTTAAATATTATCCCTACATACATTTCACAGTGATTATGATGACCAATGGGCTATGGCTCTTGGTACAGATCTCACATGCCACCCTTTGGTGAACTATTATGCAAATGTCTGACCCAGGGGATCCCTGTAAAACCCTATCCAACCCCTGTGCTCTCTGCCAGTTGGCACCAAGGGGTCCCTGGGTCACATAGCACTAGAAAGGTTGTTCTTGCAGAGTTGCTATCTCAGATCGAACTAGGAATTAATGGCAATATCAGGAAAGACCATGTTCTCATATTGCCTGCCTCACCTCTCTCTCTTTTTAAATCCCTCCCCATCCATTTTCACACAGCAGGAAAGAGGAGGAAAGTCAAGAAGTGCTTCTCCTCTACATCCTTGCTAATGCAGGATTATTCCCCACAGGGCATTAGCTAGTGTTTTGTCAAGTTATCAAACCCCCACATAACTAGTTGTTGGAGTGTTTGACTTCCTGCCTCCTGCTTCTGTGGTCAAGATGCCTCTGTCTTTAAGGCAGGGGCCATAGGGGAACCCAGGCCCTCCCACTCCACCAGGTCCCAGCCCAAGACCCTGTGTAAGTCAACCTCTGAGTAGGGGAGCTCCCAGCGGGGAGTCTATGTCCACTGCCCTGGGCTACTTCTGACTGTTGCCCTTTCAGTTTGGTGCGTGGCCCCAATAGTCCAAGTTCCTGTGGTGATTTGTCTCTAGTAGCGCTCCCTAGTGGACCCTAGTGGCATCCTGCTGTGGTCCCAGGTTCCTCTACATGTGGCAGCCATACGTTTGGCAGGGTCAAAACCCCCACAAGCATGAGCGCCAGGTTTGTATAATTTTTGGTGGTGCCCAGAACGGGTCCAAGTCCCGCCCCCCACACCTACTTTGTAAGACGATATATATCCTTACCCCTGTCCACCCCACCCCACCTGGGGCCAGGAGCAGGGCCATGTCTCCAGGAAGGGGGACCCAGATGGGGTAAGGGAGCCAAGCCCCGGGTGACAACCAGGGGCTGGCAGCAGAGCCCCAGGTGGCAGCCGGGACCCCGCGCACGGGGCCAGCAGTGGAGCCCCGGGCAACAGCTGGGACCCCGCGCACGGGGCCAGCAGTGGAGCCCCGGGCAACAGACGGGACCCCAGGTGCGGGGCCGGCAGTGGAGCCCTGGGCAGCAGCCAGGACCCCGCACACGGGGCCAGCAGTGGAGCCCTGGGCGACAGACGGGACCCTGGGTACGGGGCTGGCAGTGGAGCCCTGGGCAACAGCTGAGACCCCGCGCACGGGGCCAGCAGTGGAGCCCCGGGCTACAGACGGGACCCCGGGTGCGGGGCCAGCAGTGGAGCCCCGGGCGACAGACGGGACCCCGGGTGCGGGGC
>NW_020664419.1:74870040-74875802 GCF_002925995.2 Terrapene triunguis
GCCAGCAGTGGAGCCCCGGGCGACAGACGGGACCCCGGGTGCGGGGCTGGCAGTGGAGCCTCGGGCAGCAGCCGGGACCCCACATAAAACGTGGGGATGCTGCAACAGTCCCCGTACCCCTAGTTCCCACACCTATGAAAATAAGGTTAAGCGTGTCCTTCAAGTTGATGCTCAGTGGACAATTGTGAACAGAGATATTGTTCACATCAAAATGTATATAAATTATAAGCCCAAACATTGGTGGAGCCGGGCCCACAGTCCTAAATATTGGTGCAGCATGTGCACCACGGGCCCATATAAATCACCGCCTATGCCCACAAGGTCTCCCACGCTTCAGTCACCTGGGTTCCTCATAGGCCGGGTGCTCCTGTCAGCTATTATAGAAAAAGTGTGCTACACTAGAAAGTATTTTTGACTGAAAGCAGAGCACTCTATTGTATGAGCAATTTCTCTGTCTCCCTTACATACTGTCTCTTTTGGCCAGGAAGATGGGGCTGACTTCCTCGTGGTTGCCTCGACTGGCAGGCTAGTGATCAGCTAGCTCCTGCCTCTTCACCAGTCAGCCCCAAACTGAGCCAGGCTCCCTCCTTTTCTCTCCCCTCCAGGCCTGGCATTGGCTGCAGGTACAACAGGACCGAGCTAGCTGGCCCAAAGGCTCTCTTTAACCCCTTCTGTGCTGGTGGGCAGTTTCTCTACTTCACCACCCTTTCTCAGGAAGACTCATACACAACCTCATGCATCACAGCATTGGGAAGGGTTTCCTGATATTCAGCCAAAATTGTCCCTATACATTTGCCTTATTCCTCTTAGACAGTCCTGCATATGACATCCTAACTCACTACTGTCCACCCTTGGAGTTTAACACCCTTCCGTTATTTGTAGACTATTGTCAGAGGGGAAGTTGTTCTACAGGTATTAATGGATAATTGTTGCATCAAATGGTTAACCCTGAATTTGCCATAAGTTCCAGACACAATATTTACCATGTATCAGAGGGGTAGCCGTGTTAGTCTGGATCTGTAAAAGCAGCAAAGGGTCCTGTGGCACCTTATAGACTAACAGACATATTGGAGCATGAGCTTTCGTGGGTCCCACTTTGACGGATACATCCGAGAAAGTGGGTATTCACCCACGAAAGCTCATGCTCCAATATGTCTGTTAGACTATAAGGTGCCACAGGACTCTTTGCCAATATTTACCATATATATATCACAGGCTTGTGCAAATTGGTGTTTGTACAGTTTTGAAGATAAAAGGATTGAATGTTTATGAGGAGGAGAAGGAGGAAGTGGACGAACAGAGGTTGTGGATGTCCGGGGTTGTCAAGTACTACATTCAGGATGCTCATTAAAATGATAGCTGTTCGACACGCAAAACAGAATTTCAAATATAACCATTGAGATGTGCCTTGTTATGCGTATTTGAAGATTGATGGTGTGTGTATTTTTACATGCATTTCTCTGTTGCTCTTTTGCTAAATATATATTTCCAGACAAAAACAGAGTTAACATTGAGAGTCCATATCAGTAATTTAGGGTAAACTAAATCACAGAGATGTTGTAATTATCTCCCAAACAAGTATTATAAACCTAGGAAATTCAGAGCTAAGGTGTAATTTAAAAGAAATCCACACATGGTAAGGTATGGAAATAATTGAGGACACCCAAACAACTCTGCTTTATTATAACACAAGGGATTTTTGTAAATTTAATGTGTGTCTTTTAAAATCAATTTAGACTAATCTAGGACCACACACACACTAAAATATCACTCAATTATTAATAAAATAATAGCTAGCTCTTATATAGCACTTTTTGTCCTTAGAGAGCAGTGATTTACAAAAGGAAGTCAGCATGTTATCCCCATTTTACATATGGGGAAATGGAGGCACAGCAAGGTAAAGTGACTTGCCCAAGGTCAGCAGACCAGTGGCAGAGCCAGGAACAAAACCCAGATACCTGAGTTTCAGCCCGATACTCTACCCCCTAGGCTATATGATAGTAGAAACATTTCAACTTTTATTATAATGAAATGTTTTCATGAGCCTAAAACAAAATATTTTGAAATGATGATTACCTTTTCATCCCAAATTGAGATGAAACCAAATTTCAAAATCTCAGAATTTCTCATGGGATGGAAATTCCAATTTTCAGCCAGCTGAATAGTGTCACTACAGGGCAGAGTTAAGGTTGCTAGGGTGCTCTAGAGTATATTTCCATAGCTTAACATATTTGGATTTCTTTCCAATCTAAACTTAATTCTAAATTTCCTGGGTTTGATGATTGGTTTGGGGATAATTATAATATCCCTGCAGGGCAGTTTACTACAGCTGTGCAGAGAAAAGTAATTTTGTTTCACAGAAGATTTTGATATTTCAAAATTTGGTTTCATTCATTCATTTGGAACCCTCCACCCCAAAATTTCAAAATGCTCCACAAGACAGAATTGAGAAGTGACCCAGGCTCCCCAGCAACCTGCCAGATGGGTTCTGCCAAAGAACCAGGCAGACAAGCTGGCAGGAAACCAAGCAAGTTTCCTATGGAAGTCTGTCTGGTGGGCAGGGTACTGACAGAATCCTGCCTGGTTTCCCGAGGAAATTCATAAAAATTGTGCCAGCTCTGCAAAACATTTCAAGTCAGACAAATATGCAGTTTCTGATGAAAAATGTTTATTCTCTAGTTTACCCTAAATTGCTGCACATTCTATGTTCCTTACCTCCAATGTATTGCAGTTTTTGTATGGAGACTCATACGTTGAAGCTTTTTGTGCAACTGGAGAAGAAATATATTCCTTCCCCTTGGTTCTTTGCTTTCTGGTAACAGTTTACCAATGTTTATTGGTGCAAATGATTATGCACCTTCTTTCAGAGTTCAGTTACTGCAATTCTAGACATATTGCAGTAACTGAACTCTAAAATATTGCAGTATTTATAAGATAAGATTCAGTTCTGCTTAACTAGGATCACAACTGGAGTGGTTAACGTTTGACAAGGAAGTCACTCTTTCCTTCTCAGGTACTACATATTAACTGATTCCTTGAGATCAACAAGGGTTGCCCCTTTAGTTAGGTTCCAAGTTCATTTAAGCAAATAAGTTAAACACTATAGTTCCTGTAAGATTAACATGTTTCCATTACTTTACTACACTGTGTTGTAGGAGAGGAAAATCCCCTTATCTGCACCGCTCTGATGTGTATGATAGAAAACTCTCAGTGATGACTCATGTTGTAGTACAACAAGCCTGTGCATGTGATGACTGACTTTCACGGATTGGGAAAGTAAGGGGCTTTCCACAGAACACTGCTGCATTCTGAGTGCTTTGCAGGGAGATTAGCTATTGTGTCTGTTAATTGGTTTGTGTGAAATCTTGGGCAGCAGAGGGACCCCAGAAAGCACATAAGGCAGCAGAAACGTATGGAATGGCCGTGCATGGTGAACACCATAGCCCATGGCCCTGTGTAGATGAGCTTGAATGAATAGGGAAAGTTGTTGGTAAGCTGAAGGAGTGGCAGGGTGTAAACTAGTGAGTTTATGAACTTCATGAATACACACTGGGCATACTGCGCCCCTGGAACTATTGTAGGTCATAAGTTATACTCTGTTGCAACTAGATCTTCTTGTCTTGCAGGATTCTCTCTAGTGCGAGCAGCTGTTTTGGTTCCTATGCACAGCCAATTTCACTGTAGCTAATGTAAAATTCCTTGCTCTTATAAAATACACAATACTTTACACCATGAGCCCCAAACACAGGAGCTGACAATAATGGTATTGCAGGATTCTGGGATATTTTTCTAGTGTCACACTAGAATATTATTTTAATATAGTACATCTAGAGAGGAGGGAAAGAATACAGCTTGGAGGAACCGAAACCTTCTGTGGGTTCCCAGAGTGAGCCTTTGAAGCCCTGCTATTCAGCATGCTCTATGGGGGGGGGGGGAAGTCTGCGTTTGATATTTACAGCATTGTAGGCCTATTGTGCCTCCACTGAAGGAGCAGGACTGGACCCTGTGAATATATGGTACAGCTCACTGTTACGTTGTTGTTTAAATATCATTTGAAATTTGTCACTGTTGCATGAGTTCCTGCAGTCCCTGACTGTTTTGCATTCAGAGAAACAGTGAGAACCTGCCCTTTGTGAAGGACACCATGCCCTTAAATCCCAATAGCAAAAATCAGTATGTTGTCATATTGTTTGGGTGGGGATTTCCCCTGATAATGGAACAGAGATGCCTTTGAAGAGCTGAATGATAGCGAAGCCATGTCTTGCACCTCCAGATTATGAGAAAAGTAGGAGATAACGTGGAATTTCAAAATCCACCATGAGAGGAGAGGAAGGGGGGGATAGCTCAGTGGTTTGAGCATTGGCCTGCTAACCCCAGGGTTGTGAGCTCAATCCTTGAGGGGGCCACTTGGTCCTGCTAGTGAAGGCAGGGGGCTGGACTCGATGACCTTTCAAGGTCCCTTCCAGTTCTAGGAGATTAAATAAATAAATTAATGGAGATATTCTATTATTTTATAAGAGGCTGGCAGTAAATTTTTTATGGAGACTTTTCCCCTTCTTCAGACTTGGCTTTATCACTGCTGTAGGTGCACTTCACTGCAGAGTTTAGGTTAAGTTACGTGTATATAACTTGTGCTAACAAGTGAGAGCGGCTACATAGTGAAATAACACTCCCGCTGCACAGCGTGATCATGTTAACAAATGATGAATTGTGCTATTTCCCCTCACACAACACAAACACACTCCCCCCTGGGCCACTCAACTCATGCGAAGAGCACCGCCACTTGGGTTAAGGGTTTTTTGTGTGGATAGGACTCAAGTTAGGAGCAACGCAAATTAAGGGCCAGTCTACACTAGAAGTGCTACATTGGCATAGTTGCCCCACTGTCACATGTCTGGTGAAGATGCAGTATGCTGACAGGAAAGAGCTCTCCTATTGGCATGATGATTTGACCTCTGCAAGAGGCAGTAGTTATGTGAGCAAGATAAGTTCTCCTGCTGACATAGCACTGTCCACACTGATGCTTAGATCAGTGTAACTTATGTTGCTCAGGGGAGTGGCTTATTCACACCCCTGAGCGACTTAAGCTATACCAACGTAAGTGGTAGTGTGTACAAGCCCTATAACTAGAGTTAACTCTGCAATGTGGACAGGGCCTTAGTTTGATGGGTGTTTAAAATAGTAATGAGTGACACATCAATCAATAGTGTCAAGTTTCAGGCCACAAGTCCCTGCATCTCACCCTGAGAGCAGCAAAAGACAGACCAGTGGAGGTTCTGAGGAGGGACTTTAGTGCTTCTTCCTTTCTTCCCTACAGTGGTTTCCCCTACTGAGGCCAGAGAAGTGGGTTAGAGGAGGGATGTGTGATTTTTGCATAGTTTTTAACTGAAACCATACAAAATAAACAAAACAAAAACCCCCCACAACTTAGTCCTTCCCAATTTAAAAGTAAAACTGAAACAAAGATTTGATGAAGCCCCTGGCTAGAAACCAAAACTTCGGAGTTTCTTACAGCTCTATTCTAGTACCGGCCTCAGAGCACTCCCATGTGGTGCATAAGCTTCCCCTCATTTTATAATCTGAAAAAACATTCAGTTCCACATTTTCAAAAGTGGCTTTAATTTTGAGTGCTTCAATTTTTGATACCTAAAGTATCTCAAATTGGGCAACCAAAAAAATAATAATCAGAATTAAAGGGACATCATCAATTCAAAATTTGGTTTAAAAAAAAAAAAAAAAAAAAAAAAAAAAAAAAAAAAAAA
>NW_020664419.1:74875902-74967249 GCF_002925995.2 Terrapene triunguis
AAAAAAGTAATTTCAGGTGCTAAACCTGCCCCTAAGTTCCCCTGTTCACACACACACACACACACACACACACACAGTGTGTGTGCTTACACAAACATTTTAAAGAATGTTTCTTTCTTCATGTGGCTGTCTGAAAGACCCACACAAAGAAAGGGGAAATTGACCAACCACACAAAGCAGATAATCACTTGTCTTATCAGTACAGTGCTGTCAAATGCACAAAGCAAACAAACTGGGGGGGGGGGGGGGAGATTGATTTTTTCCCCCCCTCTGCAATTTTTTTCCCAGCTACGATCATCATAAGTCTTACTTGTAACAAAGGCAGGTAAAACATTTACAGACAGAAGGGGTTATATTTGAGTTCACACTATCCCCTTAAAGGTCACTTTACCTTAATGACTTACTCAAGGTCACTCAATGACTCAGTGTCAGAGTTAGGGTTGGAACCCAGACCTCCTGAATCCCACTCCTATGCCCTGCTTCCCCCATGCAGCTAGGTCACATCACGCTTGGATAGCGCACTGAAAAATTGATATAATCTACAAGTGAGAGAAATGCTCTTTCTGGAATCAATGACCTGGTTTGCATACTTCTTTCTGCTCTGTTAATTAAGGTTCAGAGCAAAAGTAACATCATGAATACGCAATTATAGAAAGTTAATAGTTTTGTAAGAAAAAACAGAACAGTACATGGAAAACAATGCTTCACACTTTATTTTTGCTGTATTTGTTCGGACATATTTCTGTGTAGAATTTGCATGCTGTCTTTTTGACTAAGTATTGCCACAGTTTATATCCACTCCTGAAGACATCCTGAAGACAGCATCACATTATTTATCCAGAGCTGGAAGCAATGTCTATAGTTCAGGTTTCCAAACAAACACTCTCTATTATAAGACAGTTTTCAGCTGCTTATAACTTCACTAAACTTCAACTATCTGGACTGAAGTGTCCCATACAGACTTGTCTACCTCAGATTGACATTTTTTGAAACATCTCTTTCTGAGAAATATCTAAACAGTTTTTGCTGAAGTTAGGAAAATGTTTTGCCCTTGTTAAATTCTTACAGCTGTTTCATTAAGAAGCTCTCACCCCTCCATCCTTTCAAGCAGGGATGTCACCACAGTATCAGGGACGTGCCTTTTTCCCCTCCCTGTGAAAAATCTATCCAAATTGGGCTAAACAGCTAATCGGGACTTTGCCTGTGATGGCTTTTTCTACAGCCAGCATCCACTGTGGCACCAGGCACTGAGAGGATGAAGACTATCTATCCTGTGATCTCAGTGCTCATGCTGAGAATGCCCAGGAGAAGGCTAAAGCTGGCTGACTAGAATGCAGAGGGCTGAGGAGCAGGGATAAACTATGCGAGTGATAGGTACAGGAGACAGATACAGGCTACAGGACTAAATGCTAGAGCAGGGGCAGGCAGGGTTTGTGGAGAAGGAAAGGTCTGTAGCTGCTAGATCACACTTCCTTCCAGAACCTTGAAGAGAACCCAGGATTTTTGAGTCTCAACCTCAAAATTCCTTTGGTGCCTGGCAAACAATTGTGAAACCCACTGGCAGTGTGTGTCTGATCCCCCACTAGTGGCTGGTCCATATAGAGGATAACAGCCTTCTGTTTCAATCAGTTACTCCATTAACTCCAGTGACAGAGGTCTGAGTTGTGGAACTTGGTTATGACCTGTGTAGGGAACAATATAGTTCCACATGATGGAATTTCTTGTTTTTTTTCCAGTTTTATAAAACCCTTGGAAATTACATACAAAACTTTCTTGATTTACAGAAGAGTGAGAGGAGAATCAGCCCCCCAAAGTTATTACTGAACTAGCAGATATTAAGTGGGGTATTACAAGAAGATTTTTGCACCACTTAGAGGTGTAAAAATGTGTTTCACACACACACACACACACACGGTAGCTATGAGGATAAGTAGTTTCTTTAAAACCGTAGCTATCAAGTTTTGGGCAGCTATTTTATGCAGATTATGTAATGAACTAATTTTCTTATTTGCAAATAATTTGCATAAGTGCCATAAATTTACATTTATGGACAATATAGTTGGTCCCAAGCAGCAGTAAGTTAGGACATGCAACTGCACAAAACTTAGCAGCTATGGCTGAGAGGGAGGGCCTGTGTTTAAAGGTAGCTGTGATCTGGTTGGTTAGGGCTGTGGTCCAGCCATCCAGGAGTAACAACAATAGGATAAACAATCAGGGTTTGAGGTCCTTAAGAACTATACAACAACAATTTTTGGTCACTCCTTACCTGGTGTGGATTTGACCCAATCTTGTAAAGATGAACAGTTCTGTGTCCTGCTCCAGATCATCCAGTCCCCCAAGTATTTTAGAGTATGAACAGTCACTTCTGGAATCTGGAGAGTTGCTGTGCTTCCTCTCCTAAAGACAGCAGACTATGCTGGCATCAACATTGTATCATAATCCAGAAGCTAGCCCCTGACATATAAACAGGGAGCAGTTGTCACCTTTTCCTGGAAATCAAGTATTAATCTCCTCAGTAGGCCTCTAACTGCTGATATCTTGGTGACCACACTGAGTACTGGGACCCAGGCCCTCAGGAGCTAACAGCACACTTGAGCTAAAGAGTCAAGCTCTCAACCTGGGCCTGTAACAGACTCACATGGCTAGGGCTCACAGGAGGACACATAAAAGCACACCGAACAGTGAGTGACATCTGCACTTCAGTGTGAGGAGAGAGAAACCTGGCATTGCACCTGTGCCTGTGTCTTGCATACCACATCATGCAGCGCTACCACCAAGTTACCGGGTGAAGTGTGATCATTTCCTTTCCCAGGTGTTCCCTGAAAAGGATTTATTTGCCCTTTACAGGGTATTAAAGCGAAGACATGTGTTGGGAGGTTCATGTTAAGTGTACTGTCCCATATGATCCCTCTTCCATTGCTCAGCTTATTCATTAATTTTCTCCTTGTGGTGGGTCAGAGAGGCCCCATACCAGCAAAGAAGAGGTTAAGGAGAGCCTTTGGGCCTAGCTAGCCCCTCCCTGCTATGCCTGCAGCCAATGCCAAGCCCAGAAGGAAAAAGGAGAGAGACTGGCTCAGAGCTGACTGGCCAGGAAGGAGCTCTGTCTGAAGGAGCTTCACTTGCAGAGACAGACCTGCCAGCTGGAGCAGGCACTGGGGAAGAACTGAGAGATCCCAAGGAGCTAGCCACTCTCGAATAAGAGACTGAGAACCAAGCCCAAACAACAGGCAAGGATGCCCCTCTCAATCCCGCTCCCAGAAGACTAGGGGGGACAGACAAGTGTTGAATTACAGCTGAGTTTTCTTTGTAGAACGTTTTTGAGACTGAATCCAGAAAGGGGATAAAACTGACAGGACAGTTAGCTGGCACCCACCTCAGTGGACAGTGAACACAGAGACTTATTCCCCCACCCTGGAAAGGCCTTTGGCTACAAAGGAGCATTTGGAGGGTCCCCAAGGGGGTGCTGCTCCAGACACACCATTACACTCCTTTACATTACTGCCTAATAATAACTTTCATCACTTATTTTTCTTACATAATAGCTCTTGTGCAATTTTGTTTGTATTACTTATTTCTGTTCTGGCATAATGAGAATTCTCTTTAAAATAAAGTCCTGAAAAGTGTAGTTTTGGGGGAAATAATTTAAGGGCCCCTTCATCCCAGTTTAGATCCTTGTAATCAGTCTTTGTTTAACAAGACTGTACAGTTCCAGTAGAATACTTCTGAAGTTATGTATAAAGAATGTAATTTAAATGCTAAGAGTTTCCTCTTAAACCATTTACCTAATTACAGTTAACCCTAATGTCTTTCCATTTAGTGTATAACCTTTGTTGACAGCGAGAGATAATTTGGCAAACAGATGTATTAACTAGAAAGGTCAAACATGACAAAAGCCATGTGTGAGCCTAAGAATAGATAAATATTTATTGGAGTAAACAAATTAATGTACTATTTGATGGCTATGGAAAATAAAGATAGCTCAAATAATATTTTATAAGTGATACATACTTTTTTGCTATATTGTCAGAGAATGAATGGCCATGAAACCCATCTTAGCAGGACCTTATATTTTGCAGAAGAAAATTTCTTTATAATTCATTTTAGAAGCTTTCCTACTTCCCTCACATTCATGAAAATGGCCCTAATTTCACAGACAACCTGTCTATTTGAAATTAGGACATATCTTGAGTAAAGGGTGCTGATTTTTACTCAAAAATGGTCCTGCTTTCAAATGACAACCTGGCAGGAGGTATTCAGTCCCTCACAGGATCTAAGCCCATGTAGTCAACTCCCCATGTTAAAATAAATTCTTACAACAGTTAATTTAGCCCTTGTAACCTTCTTCCAGGCTCTGACATTCTTCCAAGGACAAAGCACTAAAATTTGACAGATGTTTCCTATAGCTGTTTGAAAAACCAAACCCAACAAATTGCAAGAAATTTTTGATATTTTTAGTGCTTTTCAAACTATCAACACTTTTAAGAGGCGGGATTTCATCAAAGATGGCTATTGCTTATTGTTAAAATGTTGGTTGTTTTTCCAACTTCCATCACAAAGCAAATTTACAACAAACAACTGCTGAAAACTACAACACTAGAACATCAGGTACAGTCCCTCCCCACCACTTGTACAAGACATTAATTTCACTGGAGCTATAGAACGATGGGTCCAAGCCTCACCCGGGTGCATCCCGAATACTACCTACACAAGGCTAGTAGAGAGACCTTCATGATACCCAGGGAGTCCAGAGGGGCACACTTTGGTGCAGAAAGCCAAGGTAGGGGCCCACAGTCCATTCCACCCTTATTGTTTATTCTATTCTCATCTCAGTACTTTAATTTTTTAAACCAATCAGCATCCAGAAAAAAAAAAAAAAAAAAAGTCAAAACGATGTTCTATATGGGATACATTTTACTCCCACACATACTCTTGCACAGCTTTCATTGACTGATGAGATTTGTATGCTCATTCTCTAACCCAAAGACAGAATTTAGCCCTAAATCTGGAAGCGCTTAGAATTTGAACTGCAAATTTGCTTCAGTACATACCCAGTTTTTCCTGAGGCCCCCTCGAATAATGGGATTCAAAAAGTCAAATCACACAGTCTTTAAATTGCCCTACTTGGGCAAAACTCCCCGGGACATTAAGGGGCATTTTGTCTGGGTAAGGCCTGGCCAAACGTGAATAATGACTATGAAGATAATTTGCAAGACTTTTCTAGTATTTAAAAAAAAAAAAAAAAAAAAAAAGTGTGAGGATTTCTTACTTGTTAGTGTTTCCAACTGTCAGACAATGCTTTTTAAATCCATGTTGCAAGTATTATTCCCAAAGTTTCCAGCACTATTTACATCATATTCTGATGTACCCTCAGACATACACCATATTGTACTATCATTTAATTCATACTTTGATATGCACATTAGCACATGTACCTGTCTTCTTGTTGTGCCCTAAAGCAAAGCACTTCATAAGAAATCATATTGCAGCAGTAAGAGTAATCAATAATCCTTTTGGACTACGAGGGAGTCCATTAATTTTAAACCTTTGTAGTATGATCAATTGCTTAGGACTTGGAATTGCTCTCAATAAGATTTTTCAGTCATCTTAAAGGACCCTCAGACTTTAAAGATGCTACAGAATTCCTGCTGAGAGTAGACATTGAAGTTTTATAGGTATCAAGCAGAATTTTATGAGTGTCAGTCTATAACAATAATATTTTGCTCTTTCAGAACCAATAATTCACTGCTTGCTCCACTAGTAAATTCCATTAAGTTGTCCAACTATTGTATGTATGCAGCTACAATGTGCTTGGTCCTATTTTTGCATTATTCTGCCTGACTTCCTATTTAGGGTAATACATCATCTATAATGGTCTTAAATGCAAGGAATGTAATTCACTGCAGAAAAGTTTCATTGTATCTAATAAGAAAGAAGCTTTCATCAAAAAATAAATAAATAATCAATTTTCAGACATAACTGATCATCTCTGATCAGCCTCAGTCAGCCTTGTGATCACTCTCCCCCTGTGTGATTAATGAGGGGGCAGGGATGACCTAGGAGAGAATGCCTTAAAAGTCAGAGACTAAGTGACCAAGGGGAGCTAGCGAACAGAGGACTGCAAACAGGCCATATTGCCAGTGCCAACGCTGCTCCTGTCTCCTCCACCTGTATCCAGACAGACAGCTTAACCATGGGTGCCTCTACACAGATACTGGTGTGGACTTGCAGAGACTGTAGCCTGGATTTTCTACTCACAGAAAGCCAGGCTGGGGGGACCATCCAGTGTGAAGTGTGCCTGCTTGTGGAATCTCTCAGGAGCAGGTGGGAGAGCTACAGGAGGCGGCGGCTAGGCTGAGAAGCATCCATGCCCATGAGGAATTCCTCTAGAGTATTAATATGGAGACATCTAAGGCTGAGGAAGCTATCCAGCTACAGAGGACTGCTATCACGCCACTGAGGGAGGAGGATATGGCTCTGTCACAGGGAGGACACTGGCTGCTGGTTATTTCTGGCGGCAGGCAATGCTCCACGCCTACTCCCAACCCACCCACTATGGTGATGGAAAACCGATATGCTGCCCTGGCAACGAGGAATCACCCCCAAAAGGTGGAGGAGGAGAAGTCATGTACCCCCAAGGCTGGGAGGATCACAGCCTCTACTCCCAGGAGGAAATGTAGAGTAGTGGTGGTTGGTGACTCTCTTTTGAGGGGGACAGAGGCACCCATCTATCACCCTGACATGGCATCCTGGGAGGTATGCTGCCTGCCAGGTGCCCATATCCGAGATGTTATGGAGGGATTGTGGAGGATAATCCGGCCCTCTGACTACTACCCCATGCTACTCATCCGTGTGGGCACTGATGATACAACGAGGTATGACCCTCAGCAGATCAGAAGTGACTACAGGGCTCTGGGAGTAAAGGTGAAGGAGTTGGGAGCGCAGGTGGTGGTCTGGTCGATCCTTCTGTCCCAGGCAGAGTCAGATGCATCCTGGAGGTGAATGCCTGGCTGCGAAGATGGTGTTGCCAAAAGGGTTTCAGAGTCCTTGACCATGGGATGCTGTTCCAGGAAGAAGATTGCTAAGCACACATGGGGTCCACCTATTGAGGAAGGGGAAGGGCATATTTGGATACAGACTGGCTAACCTAGCGAGGAGGGCTTTAAACTAAGTTAGAAGGGGGCAGGTGACCAAAGCCCACAGGTAAGTCAAAAAACAGGGAGACTTGGGAGAAAGGTCGGAATTGTGGCGGGGGGAGCATGGGCTGTTATAGCAGGGATAAAGGAGAGACAAGACAAGACAGAACTGGGGGTGGGGGGAAAAAATCAAATCAGTATCTTAGATGTCTGTATACTAATGCAAGAAGTATGGGGAATAAGCAGGAAGAACTCAAAATGCTGGTAAACAACTATGACATGGTGGGATAATTCACATGACTGGAATATTGATATAGAAGGGATACAGCTTGAGATGAAATAGGAGATAGACTTGTTGAAAGTCTCTGGATAAGGATAAAAGGGGTTAAAAAAAAACAAAACAAAAAAAAAACCACCACACCAAGGATGATGTCATGGTAGGGGGTCTACTACAGACCACCTAACCAGGAAGAAGAGGTGGATGAGGCTTTTTTTAAAACAACTAAAAAAATAATCCAAAGCACAGGACTTGGTGGTGATGGGGGACTTCAACTACTTAGACATCTGTTGGGAAAATAATACAGCAGGGCACAGATTATCCAACAAGTTCTTGGAATGTACTGAAACTTTTTTATTTCAGAAGGTGGAGACAGCTATCGGGGAGAGGCTGTTCTAGATTTGATTTTGACAAATAGGGAGGAACTGGTTGAGAATTTGGAAGTGGAAGGCAGCTTGGATGAAAGTTTCATGAAATGGTAGAGTTCATGATTCTAAGGAATGGTGGGAGGGAGAACAGCAAAATAAAGACAATGGATTTCAAGAAGGCAGACTTTAGCAAACCCAGGGAGCTGGTAGGTAATATCCCATGGGAAGCAAGCCTAAGGGAAAAAACAATTGAAGACAGTTGTCAGTTTTTCAAAGAGACATTATTAAGGGCACAAGAGCAAACTACCCCACTGCATAGGAAAGATATGGCAAGAGACCACACTGGCTTAACCAGGAGATCTTCAGTGATCTAAAAATCAAGAGTGTCCTACAAAAAGTGGATGATAGGTCAAATTACAAAAGATGAATATAAACAAGTAACAGAAGTCTATAGGGACAAAATTAGAAAGACCAAGGCACAAAATGAGATCAAACTAGCTAGAGACAAAGGGCAACAAGAAAACATTCTACAAATACATTAGGAGCAAGACCAAGGACAGGGTAGCCCCATTACACAATGAGAGGGGGAGGGGGAACAACAACAGAAAATGTGGAAATGGCAGAGGTGCTTAATGACTTCTTTGTTTCGGTTTTCACCAAGAAGGTTGGTGGTGATTGGACATCTAACATAGTGAATGCTAGCGAAAATGAGGTAGGATCAGAAGAGGCTAAAATAGGGAAAGAACAAGTTAGATGTCTTCAAGTCACCAGGGCCTGATGAAATGCATCCTAGAATATTCAAGAAGCTGGCTCATATCTCCTCAGTCATTAGTGATTATCTTTGAAAAGTCATGGAAGACAGGAGAGATTCCAGGTGACTGGAAAAAGGAAAAATATAGTGCCAATCTATAAAAAGGTAAATAAGGACAACCTGGTGAATTACAGACCAGTCAGCTTAACTTCAGTACCCAGAAAGATAATGGAGCAACTAATTAAGCAGTCAATTTGCAAACATCTAGAAGATAATAAGGTGATAAGTAACAGTCAGCATGGATTTGTCAAGAACAAATCACAAGATTTGTCAAGAACAAACCAACCTGATATCTATCGCTATCAGAAAGCTGTTTGTCCAGATCATCATATAAGCTAATATAAGGTGGGTGCATAACTACTCTCTGGGAATGGTTTTTCAACTAGTTATCAGTGGCTCATAGTCATGCTGGAAGGGCGTAACTACGGGACCCCACTAGTTACGCCCTTCCAGCAATAAATGTGGTATATCTTGACTTTAATAAAACTTTTGATATGGTCTCACATGACCTTCTCATAAACAAACTAGGGAAATGCAACCTAGATGGAGCTAATATAAGGTGGGTGCATAACTACTCTCTGTAAACAGATACGAGAAATAATTCTTCTGCTCTACTCTGCACTGATTAGGTTTCAACTGGAGTATTGTATCTAGTTCTGGGCGCCACGTTTCAGGAAAGATGTGGACAAACTGGAGAAAGTCCAGAGAAGAGCAACAAAAATTATTAGAGGTCTAGAAAACATGACCTATGAGGGAAGATTGAAAAAAATGGATTTGTTTAGTCTGGAAAAGAGAAGGCTGAGAGCGGACATGATAACAATTTTCAAGTACATAAAAGGATGTTACAAGGAGGAGGGAGAAAAAAAATTGTTCTTCTTAACCTCTGAGGATAGGACAAGAAGCAATGGGCTTAACTTGCAGCAAGGGAGGTTTAGGTTGGACATTAGGAAAAGCTTCCTAACTGTCAGGGTGATTAAGCACTGGTATAAATTGCCTAAGGAGGTTGTGGAATCTCCATAATTGGAGATTTTTAAGAGTAGGTTAGACAAACACCTGTCAGGAATAGTCTAGATAATACTTAGTCTTGCCTTGCTTGCAGGGGACTGGACTATCTGACCTCTCAAGGTCCCTTCCAGTCCTATGATTCTATGCCAGGGGTAGGCAACCTATGGCACGCGTGCCAAAGGCAGCACGCAAGCTGATTTTCAGCGGCACTCACACTGCCTGGATCCTGGCCACCGGTCCAGGGGGCACTGCATTTTAATTTAATTTTAAATGAAGCTTCTTAAACATTTTAAAAATCTAATTTACTTTACATACAACAATAGTTTAGTTATAAATTATAGACTTATAGAAAGAGACCTTCTAAAAACATTAAAATGTATTCCTGGCACGCGAAACCTTAAATTAGAGTGAATAAATGAAGACTCAGCACACCACTTCTGAAAGGTTGCTGACCCCTGTTTTATGCGCTCCCTTGTGACTCGCAGGGCTGTGCACTCTATTCTTCTTCTCCCAGAACTTTTTATCCAGACTCTACATGCTTGCTTATCCAATCACCACCCTTATTGAGGTCTGGGTTTATTCAGACAAAATAAACTCAAAAATAAAACTCAAAGTCCCCAAAATCTGTCCCAGGGCCTGGCTCCTACCTCAGAGTCTGGGTGAACAAAAGGATTCCTTCACAGACTGCTTTTATCAGTTCTTATGATGTGACCCTGCTCAGAGCTGACCCCCTTACAGAATTCCCAGAGTCAACCTCCACCTCAAGAATTGCTTCATAGAAGGAACCTCCTGCTTGAGGTTCTCTACCCGTGCCAGGTGTCTCTGGTTTAGCAGGTCTGCTCCAAGCTTCAAGTCTCCTGTAGGCAGCTCCCTCACTCCCTTGCTTTTAATTTGAGTGAGCATGTCAGGGAACCCACTGCATGACTTACCATCTTCATCTGTCCTGGACAGAAAATCCATGTTCTGGTGGTTCTTGCTGAGAGGCTGTATACAAAAACAAAAGGGCTGTAAGGCAAGGTACAAACAGGTAACCAAAGCATTTGAATTTATCATCTGGAGCCATCAGAGCGCTGTGTGGTCAGTGACAAGAAGAAAGGGAGTCCCAACCAAATAGTGCAGGGCTTTCACCGCCCACTCTATTGGTAGATATTCAGTCCTTGAAAAGGAGTAATGGGTTTCATGGCCCAGGAGTTTCTCACTTGTCTACAGAATGGGATGTTCCTGACCATGGAACTTCTGGGACATTGTCGCTCCCTGGACCCAGAGCGAGGTCTCTGTGTGTGAAATAAATTCTTGACAGAATTCAGGGCTACACGGTACAGGTTTGTTACAGAGACACCATTTAATTTCTTGGAACAACCCATCACATTGGGGAGACCAAGTGACCTGCAGAGCACCTGTTTTGTTTTTAAACGAGATCCATAAGGGGAGCTGCTAGAGAGGCAAACCTGGGTACAAGTTTCCGATCATACCCTTTACCATTCCCCACCAGATACCATAAATATGTGGTCTCCTGTTTCCCTAATGTGCATTCCTTTAGGGTTGCAGTTACACTGGCATCCCATATGGACTGAAGGACTGTAGCTAAGTCCCTGAGATGGGTTGGCCAATCCAGACTGTAGACCACCATGTCATCCAGGTAGTCCGCCACATATGATTGATGTGGCTGCAGCACTTGGTCCATTAGTCTTTGAAAGGACATATTAAACTGAAAAAGGCCTACGGGTGTTGAGAAGGCTGTCTTGGCATGGGAATCAGGGGAGAGCAGGATCTGACAATAGTCTTTAGTTAAGTCTAACAAAGAGATATATTGGGCTTGGTTAAGCCAAATCCACCAGGTCATTAGCTTGGGGCATTGGGCCTGCATCAAAGTCAGAGTTCACAGTGATTTGGCAGAAGTCAATGCAGAATCGCATGGTCCCATCTTGTATAGGGAGAAGGACCATCAGACTACACCAGGAATTTCTCAGTTCCTCGGCCACAACTAGTTTTAATGTCTCCTGGACTTCCTGAATTAACTGGGACTTAAACCCCTTTGAGATTGGCTAGAACTTTTGACTGGACTCGGTGCCAGGTTGTATATGAATCTGGTGGGTTACTAGAGGTTTGTCCAGGAAAGGGGGAAGATACATCCTGCTACACCCACACCAGAGTCTCTAATTGCCCTGTCTGGCCAGTGGACAACTCAGCCCCAAGGGGGAAGCACTTTAACCGCTATCACAACAGGTTCTGGGAGCGGAGGTCCAAAATCCTCATCTCCTTCTTCTGAATGGATGGAAGAAGAGGTTTTCCTGGGCCCTCCAGGGCTTTAGCAGATTCACATGATAGATCTGCTTTGCTCATCAACAGTCTGGGCAGTAAACCTCAATTGACCAGATCTATCTTCCAAATGACCTCATAGGGGCCCTGCCATTGGCTAGGAGTTTTCTTTCTGCTATGGAGCGATAGGAGGACTCAGTCACCCAGTTCAAATACCCTCATCCTAGTTCCCTTATTATAGTTCTGGGCCTGGCTCTGTTGGGCCTAGAATAGTTTGGCCCACTCAAAGTGACTAAGGCAATCCAGCAGCTCCCTCATTTGCAGAACATAATGGAGGACAGTTGATGAGCAGGTAGACTGGGTTTCCCCATGACTCCTTGACTAGATCTTAGATACCCTGGGTTGTCTCCCATAGAGACGTTTGAAAGGGGAGAAGCCAGTAGATACCTGAAGTACTTCTTATACTGCAAATGAATGGTACAGCAGCAGTTGATCCCAGTTTCTAGTTTGCGTCCCAACCAAAAAAAAAAAAAAAAAAAAAAACCACAAACACACCTCTCTCTCAGCATAGACTTAAGGGTTTTATTAAACTATTCAACTAGGCCACTGGTCTGAGGAGGATAGACCAAGGTCCAGAGTGACCGTACCTCTAAAGGGGAAACCAGATCTGTTGAAGCACTTGCAACATAAAGTTTGTCCCCTGATCAGTGATAATTTCTGAGGGGATGCCTACCCTGGAAAAGATCTGCAGTACCTTCTGCCTGAGGGTAGAAGCAAATGTTTCACAAGGGAATGGTCTCTGGGTAAGTTTGTGTGCTGGAGCACTTCTCTAGGAGGCCTACAGTGTCAATCTGCACTGTTTCTGACAGGGTTGTTAAGAGTGGGAGGGGAATTAAGGGCGCCCAGCCTCATCCCTTATGGGCTACCTTCTGGCAGTCCAGACAAGAGAGACAAAAGTATGCTACTTCCCAAAACATACCCAGCCAAAAGAACCGGGCCAATAGTCTTTCAAGTGTCTTTGTCTTACCCAGATGTCCAGACACTGGGACCTAGCGTGCTAGTCTCAACAGTTCTCACTGAGCCAGTTTGGGAATCTGGCTCTTCTGTGTGAGGTTGTTTCTCCATCCAGTATAGAATTTTTGTTGCATAACTCAAAATGGGGAAATCGTTGGGGGGAAGATGGTTTCCCCATTGATCATGCTACCTGGCTGAAACACTCTCGGAGGGTCTGATCCTCATGCTGAGTAATAATAAGATCGAAAAGATCATCTATAGGATCAAGGTGGGTGAGGTAATATCTTTTATTGGACCAACTTCTGTTGTGAGAAATACAAGCTTTTGAGCCACACAGAGCTCCTCTTCAGGTCTGGGAAAGGTGCTCCCAGCAGCCACCTTGCATTTTGCTGTGACACTGGGAATACCCTTCCCCAGACCTGAAGACAAGCTCTGTGTGACTCAAAAGCTAGTCTCTCTCACCAACAGAAGTTGGTCCAATAAAAGATATTACCTCACCCACCTTGTCTCTCTAATATTCTGGGACCCACAGGGCTACACACTGTAGTAATCTAGAGGATGGTAGTCCAGGGTGGGTAAGGTCTCAGTCTTGAGAGTTGACTGGGATCAGAGGCACAGAGTTTCTATTCAGTAGCAAGGGGAGGTGTTTCCAGTCGCAACCCAGGATTACAGGCCATGGAAGCTGTTCTGCTTCCCCACACCCTGGGACACCTCACCTGGTTGGCTACTTGTAAGAGAACAGAAGCAGTTGGGTAAGTATGTCCTGCCTCACATATGCAGGAAATTTGAACCATTCAGTCACGTTTGAGGGAGGAAGTCTCAGTGCAGGAGCATTGGCCACAGCCAGAATGCATTATCCCTCTACCTAGTCCTATCTTGAGGGAACTAGGAAGGGTCACATGGCCTCCCTTGTGGTAAGGTTTGGTTTCTCAAGGTAAGGTTTGAGTTCTTACCTTGTTGGATGAAGTGACACCTGAGATAATCGCACTCCATCATGGCACACTCTCATGGCATATAGTCTGACTGCCCATAATGATAACATATGATTAAGCCCTTTTGAATGGTCAACAAAGATGCCTTTGGGCCTGGTACCTCAGAGCGCCAGCCCCTGGAGATCTCCAGGAAGGTAGGAGTTCTGTCCCTCAAGTAGGTCCTGTACTGTAGGTACCTCCTTGTTCCAGGGGCACCAAAACCTGGCCCAGCTCCAACAACTTTGTAATTACCAGGGGGACTCTCCCAATACTCAAGGCCTCTGCCTCCAAAAACCTCTCCACCGTTTCTATGGCCTCTAAGACAGATGCTGGGTAGAACTCACAGACCCAGGCTTGTATTACTCTAAGGAAAATTTTAAAACACTTGTTCCAGAACAATGCTCTCCCTGAGGTTGCCCATGGTCTTGGTTTCCAGGGTCAGCCAATGAATGGCCAAATCATGGAACCATTAGGCGATGACCAGTGGGCAGCCCACTTTTGGGAATAGTTCCTCCAATAGACCTCTGGGGAAAATCCAAGTCAATCCAATATGGCAGCCTTCAGAGTGGAATAGGACTGGGCTTCCTTTTCACTTATGGACCAGTAAGCAGCATGGACCTCTCCAGTTAGATAAGGGGCAAGCTAGGTGGCCCAGAAGCTCCTCTCCCAGCCAGTGGCAACCACAACCCACTCAAATGTTGTCAGGAACATTCAGGGCGTTTGGAGTTAGTCAATTTGTTTAGGATGGGCCCTGGGAGACCCTCAGTAGGGAACACCCTCATGGGATTGCTCAGCGGGCCTTGCACAAAAGCCTGGGACTGCCGATTCCATCCCTGATCAGGCATCAAAAGTAAATGAGTTAGCTGTCCCCCCCCATGCACCTCCTCATGGCCAGGGTGCCTCTCCAGTACACTGCTCTTCAGTCTCTTTTTACACAGACTCTACGCACTTGCTCATGCAATTGCCCCCTTATTGGGGTCTAGGTTTATACAGATGAAATAAACTCAAAAATAAAACTCAAAGGCCCAAAAATCTGTCCTAGGGCCTGGTTCTTACCTCAGAGCCTATGTGAGCCAAAGAGTTCCTTCACAGAGTCCTTTTATCTGTTTTTAGATGGTAACCCACCCTGGGGTTCAGCGTGTCACTACCCTGCTCAGAGCTGATTCCCTGGCAGACTTCCCACAGACTTGCTTCAGCTCTTACATGGAACAAACAACCTGAGGTTCCCTCCCTGTGGCTAGGGTGACCAGACAGCAAATGTGAAAAATCGGGACGGGGTGGGGGGTAATAGGAGCCTATATAAGAAAAAGACCCAAAAATCAGGACTGTCCCAATAAAATCAGGACATCTGGTCACTCTACCTGTGGCAGGTGTCTCTGGTTGGCTCCTTTAGCAAGCCTGCTCCAGACTTCAAGTCTCCAGCCAGCAGGTCTGTCACTCCCTCTGGTCTCTCCCAGGTTCCTTTGGAAAGTTTCAGCCTACATCTTTATTTGAATTCAGTGGGACTACTCATGTACTTAACTTTAAGCACATGCTTTATTGGGCTGGGGCTTCTGTCACTAGCATATCATGAGTACGAGAAGGAGAAGGGTAGCTAATGCACTCCATAGCTATGACAGGGTGTGGCCAGTTGGGTTGTGTGCTTCCCCGTGGACAGCCCTCTCATCTCCTGAACACCTGATAGCATCTGCAGCAGGTGCAAGAAGGTACATGCAGTTCCTCTGCAAGGCAGCAGTAATCATCAGAAGAATTTCCTAGGAAAATTACAAAAATATATAATATAGTCTACGCAGTGAGAGATCAAGAATTATTATGAACTAGCTACTTGATCACTCAAGCCGCAAAAGCAGATTAGCGATATTAATCTAAAATAAAAGAAGTTTCATAGTGTGACTAGGAGGAAGTAGATTGCAGAGTTGCTTGAAAACACAGTTTTTTAAATCTGCAGACTCTTTTCCTCATGACTTGTATTGCAGAAAGAGCTAAGTAAGTGAATCTATGAAAGGGTTACTGCTCTCCCCACTGTTGACACAAAAGAACATTTTGCACCTGTTCTCAGTAAATGAAGGTTTGTTTTGTGTAAAAGCTAGTTCATCACCCATGTGTCTGAAAAACAGGCAAAACCCAATTTAATTCTAGCTACAACCAGTGTGATATGTTGAAAGAGCAAGGATGAAGGGCAGATCTATTGGAATCAAGTTTCATTAGCTTTGACATGTAAACATACCTTCACCTGAAGGTTGTTGTCACAGTGAATGCAAACAAAGGAGATGGCCAACTAAGCAGAAGCAATCTAATGTGTTCTTTTCCTTTAATCCCAAGACTATTAAGTACTATTATATTAGATCAAGGCTGACATCATTTCTGAGCTGTCAGTGAGCTGTTATTCTGAGGCATCTGGAATATACCAAGCTTATAAAATGAATAAAACTACATACTCAATATTCTCTTTCATGTGTAGTTACTGCTATGATTTCTAAATCATGATTTCTCTTATGCAGTTATTGAGACATTTTCACTAGATTTAGATTTGTATTAGATTCTCAGCTGGGTAAATAAGTGTAACTCCATTTGATTTCAATAGAGCAACACCAGCTGAGGACATGCCCTATCTCATCTAAGAGTCAGGTGACATGGTAGGTCATAGAACATAGTTGAATCTAATGAGATGTTAGGAGTCAAGTTTAAGTTTTTTAAATTGCATGAAATTGTCCGTTATAAAAAAAATAGGGACAGAGAATTTTTTTAAAGACCTATTTAAAAAAATCCCATAATGAACTTTATTGTTTCTTCTACTTTGCTTGCACCTGTTGGTGCTCTAACAGCTCAAGTGTTTTTCTTCCTCACTGCAGACTTTAAAACAAGGCTCTACAGAACTCCCTGCTGGCTGGTGCCGCTGCTGCAGCTGAGTAGACCCACTTTCCTTTCCATCTCCACTAGGCTGACCTTCAAATTGTATCGCCCCCTTTTTAATCCCACAGTCTTTATTTCAGATCTTATAATAAGTCAACAGACAGTAAAAGAAAATTCCTGTGGGAGCAGAGCCTATGGTCCTATTATAAAAGCTTAAATGCCCCACCTGCTGCTTGACCAGTGAAAAGCTTGGATTCACCACTCCATTCCAGATTATGTAAAAGTATTTAAATCCTGAGTGACAGTATTTCCTAAAACAGCTGTCAGGCTCTCCATTCGTGTGAGTGGAGGGGGGACTCTTGGGAAGGTTGTTGAAAATTTTCCTGTCATTCACTCCTTTGACAGAACAGCTGCCACCTTTTTAGTCCAGGTGAAGGTAAACAAAAGAGTAATTTACAAATAATCAGCATTAAAAATATATATACTGTTTTAGATGTTGTTGTCTCTCCCTTTCTGTCTTTCTCCTACTATTTCTAGGCACCAGTGGCCTATTTGCTTGTATCACCACAGAAGGCGATGGGGGGGAGGGCACACTGGCTCTGTGAATTGTTCATTTGCCAACCCTACTCAGCTTAATATGTTTCCAGGCAGGAGATTAAACTAAAAAGGCGCTATCGTGTTTGCAGTCAATCAAATGTTTAACTATCCCCATTTATCTTACTTAAGTTGTACCATTGTCAGGTACTGCCACCCTTGGTGGCATTTCAAAATAAGCTGTTTATCAAAAGAAACAAGAGCCTGGGATTCAGTAAAATGAAGCCATTTGTTGCGACAGTGGCTAGTATTCTACAGTATCTGTTCTCAAAAAACTGGACTCAGCACCCATTAGAGCCAATAGAGAGAACCTCACTGATTTCAATTATCAGGGAGTAACCGTGTTAGTCTGTATCCACAAAAACAACAAGGAGTCCAGTGGCACCTTAAAGACTACCGGATTTATTTGGGCATAAGCTTTCATGGGTAAAAAACAAATTTGCAAATTTAACACCATTAACTTGGGCTTGAATAGGGACTGGGAGTGGCTGGCTCATTACGAAAGCAGCTTTGCCTCGCCTCATCTATTATTGGGAGTCGACTACATCCATCCTGATTGAATTGGCCCTGTCAACACTGGTTCTCCATTTGTGAGGTAACTCCCTTCTCTTCATGTGTCATTATATAATCCCTGCATGTGTAATTTTCACTCCATGCATCTGAAGAAGTGGTTTTTTACCCACGAAAGCTTATGCCCAAATAAATCTGTTAGTCTTTAAGGTGCCACCGGACTCCTTGTTGTTTTTACTGATTTCAACGGGGTTTGAATCAGGTCTGCCTATGTTTAAATTATACAGGTACTTAGTGATTCAGATCTGTTCATGCATTGTATTATTTTTTGGGGAAAAAACATAGAGGACCTGATTCTACTTCCACTGAAGTGGAAGTCAATTGGTTGAATTTCAGTGGGAGGTGGCTTCAGGCCCATGACGTGTTCAATAGTTTTCAACCTGTGGTCCGCAGACCCCTGGGCATCCGCAGACTATATCTAACGGGTCCGTGAAAGGTTGTCGTTATCATAGGATTGTGGTTTTCAACCCCCTGGAGGTCTACAAACTATATCTAAGATTTTCAAAGGGATCTGCACCTCCATTTGAAATTGTTTAGGGGTCCGCAAATGAAAAAGGGTTGAAAACCACTATTCTACATCAACCACAACTGATGTAAACTAGGCTATCTGTATTTAATTAAAACAAAGATGCATAATACATAAACAAATCTAAGTTGTCATATGACCTTATTGTCATCCTTGTACTCACTTCCCCTCATCTGGCCATCATTTATTTCTTCTATCTTGCATCTTGTGTAAAATTACATTGTAAGCTTATTGGGGCAGGGACAATGGGCCAGATCCCTGGCCCCTCATTTGGCTGCTTTACACTATTCAGGCAGAGCAAAGCAGCCAGAAAGTTGCCCTAATGAGGCAGCTAGAGATTCCCCTGGCATAGAGGACTGTCCCAGTAGTGTGAAGCCACCATAGCCAGCTCCACATCACTTGCTCCCAGTCCTCCACCTTGGTTTAGGAACAGTCAGGAGCATGGCCAAAGCACTTTGCACTCTCGTGATCCTCAGTCAGGGGAATGGTCTCTAGGGGACTGGCCCTCATAGTGTAACTTGCTGTCAGTCAAAGCAGCCAAAGGATTGGACCAAGGCCCAATTCAGCCCTTAGTCTGCCCCAGAACTGGGAGAGCAGAAAGGCAGCTTGGAGCCAGTTCTTCCCTCAGTCCTGCACTAAGTGCAATTGGGCCAGACTCAGGAATCTTGCCCAATCCTTCTGCTTCTCTGTAAAGTGCCCAGCACAGTTTGGGTGCTAAATATATCAGTACTGATAATAAATATTAGTATGGTGCCATGTGGCTGTCTCTCTCTCACTCACGCACTCACGCCACACCCATAGCTAAGCAGAGTTTTAACAGGAGAAGAGCGGGAGACTCCATGCCATCCATTAAGGACTTTGCTATTGATTTTACATGTAGATGGGAAGCAGCGTAAAACATAAATGACAAATCTATTTTTCTTTCCATTTTTTCACTACCCCTCCCCTCTTTATAACTTGGTACAGTTACAAATGCCCCTAGCAAAAGGCCAGGCTCCTGCATTAAACACTCACAAGCAAAAAGGAAAAGGGCACCAGCAAACAAGAACTCTGATGCAATATAAATTAATCATCCCACTAAATCTTTTATTTAATAAATTTATGTAGTTAATTCTTAACGGCTGAGAGAATTTTCAAAATTCAAGCTGCTATATTTACCATTTACCTAATTAAATTTTGAATAACCAGTCTGTTCTTCTCTGAGATTCTGAATAGGTTGGTGGGCGACTTCGAAAATGATATTTTTTTAAAATGCGAACTTAACAGGTCCTGATACTGTGAGGGTCTCAGCATCTTCTGCCAGTGTAAAGCACCTTCACTGCTCACTGCTGTCAATGAGAGTTGAGGGCACTCAGCACTTTGCAGCATTGAACCCTATAACCTCTATTACATCCTTCCTACAGCCTATTAGAGTGTGGGAACAGTTCATCAGTGGAGGTTTCAATGATAAATACTTGTACATTTGGCAAATATATATGTATATAGTGATTAAAGACCCTTTTCCGCCTCACAATTGCATTTTTATCCCTTACACATTCATTTCTAATTTTAGAATTATTGATTTAATACATTCAAGAGCTTTACTTGGGAAAGGAGAGGGGAATGCTCAATGGTTCCCACCATGTATCATTAATCATCTCCCACAGAATCTACTAACATTTCAGGCTCTAACGAAGCAAGTACGAGGATAGAGAAAAAGCTAAAATCTGATTTGGCCAGGGGATTTTTGTATGTTTAATCTGCTTGTTTGTATTCAAAAGGCCAAGATTCTTCTATAAATAAAAGGGAACCCGTAATTTTACTGTCTTCAACTAGTGCTGCAAATTGGTATGTTCTGAACATACATATGAGTCATTCTTTCTAGAAAGCCTGGAATTGGACTGTCCTGAGTGCCCTTCTCCCCCACTGACGTCAGGGAAGTTGAGGGCACCTTACACCTCATGGGATCAGACTCTGAATGCTCATTAATCCAACTGATATCTTAAATGGAATGAGCTTGGCAGTTTAAGGTCAGTCCCCAGTGGTCTGTGGTAACATTATCAGAAGAGCCATTTGTCTCAGGAGTGAACAAACATTGAAACCTATCGACCTTTCCCTTTCCAGAGTTCTTGCCAGCATTGGTAGCCTGGAAAAAAAGATTCTCATGTATAAGGGTTCTGCTAAAGTTATTCATTGTCAGCACATTGTGTGATATTGTGATAGGGCTGAGCGCCTGGTATGTAGCATTAACAGAAGAGGCAACAGCTCTAACCTGTTGAGCCTCAGGAAAAGCAAAAACATGTATTTAAAGTTTCTGAATCAGACAATTAAACCATCAAAGGCCTTTGGTAACTTTGAACCTGTTGACACTTGGCCTTACTGGCATGGCAATGCACGCAGTATTACCCAGGACATGATGCTATACAATTTTGCTTCTTTAATTCCTTAATTCTGTCCTCCTGAACTATTTCTGACTTCAACGTATGACAAGTTCAGAAAGAGTTCAGACTCATCACTTGCATGGGAGGATTGAAACCGTAGGGTTCCATTTCATGGAGCTGGTGCACTGGCACTGCAGGAGTAAGAAGAGATACTTAAAATTTGTGCCAGCCTGACACATACACTCAGTGCTGCTCAAACCTGTAAGCTTTCCTCATCACAATAGAGAATTCTAACTCAATCTGCAACCTAGGGCAGCACAAGGAAAAACATGGCATATTAAAAGGATGCTGTCAAAGTTGATAGGCCCAAAAGCTCACCTGCCTTTTTCCCCTTTCAGTACATTTGTTTGAAAAATCCACTTAACACTTATACTGTGGTGGTGTTTTATTTCCTGAAATAAACAAGTCGGTTCTCTTCTATAAGCGTATCAATGCCAGGAACTACAATAGCCCAGTGTGCGTGCATGAAAAAGAAAGAAAAAATTCTAGGAAGGGAACAACTTTCCATTTCAGGCTTCCAAAGGGTTATTAAAAACAACTGTGAGAAAAAAGCAGGATTTTAAAAATTGTGAAAAATACCTTGACAGGTTTCTTTTCAAGTTTAAGTTACAGATCCAGTGCTCAACACAAGGCAACATGCCACTTTCCTACAAAGTTAAATTATTTTAGCTCTTGATTTATTTACACTTGGTAATGAAACAATATATCAAATAGTGTATGTGATCTAGTACAGTGCTTCTCAAACTTTTTTTTCATGGATCACTTGAAAATTGCTGAGTGTCTTGGCGGACTACTTAATGATGTTTCCAAATGTTGTTTGTACTGTTACCAACTATTCTAAAGCGCTTTGGATAAAAGTGCTATATAAAAAACATGTAATAATTAATGGTTTTTTTGTTCTACAAATAAAAGCATATTTTAATATCAGTAGTGTTACCTTTCTAATGTGATGGATGTGCCCTTCCCCCCCCCCCCCCCCCCACCGTGGCAGGCACCATGTTTGGGCTGGGAAGGAGGGAGGATCTCTCCCTCTCTCCCCCGCCGCGGCAGCCCCTGAGCTGGGGCTGGGAAGGAGGGGGTTCCCTCCATGGCAGCCACAGCCCTGGAGCTGGAGAAAGTTGCCTCTTTCTCTGGCCACCGCAGCCCTGCATGTTCCAAATTCCCCCCAACCCCTCTTCTCACTCCACTGCCCCCTCCCACCTACCCCATATTCCCCCCAAGACCACCACCTCACATGTGCATCTTCTCCAGGGTCCAGGCACCTAATTAGTGGAGCCATGCCTGCCCAGTTCCACTAATTAGGTGGGTGGCCCTTCATTCTCTCGTGTGCAGCCACCCAGGCACGCACCTTAGAGGGAACTATCCATGGACCACCTGAATGGAGCTTGTGGACCACTGGTGGTTCGCGGACCACAGTTTGAGAACCTCTGATCTAGTATATTAAAATGCATTGTATCCAAATGGGGAAAAACCTCCATTCACGGTAAGGGAAATGCTTGCTATGTTATGGAAGATGGGACCACTATCAGCAACTACCGTGTTTTGTTGATGCTTTAATAAAATAAAGTGAGTATTGTGGAGGTAGCATTTCATTCAATATCTGCAAGAGTATAGGAATGCAAAGAACTTTATTTGACCGAAATGGGGCTGACTGATTCATTAGCCATTTATTGCACTGAACTGGAAGTCCAGAGATCCAAATTCTATTCCTAACTCTACTACTGACCTGCTGCGTGACCTTGGACAAGTCTCTTCAATTCTCTTTACCTCAGTTTTCCCCTATGTTAAAAAATGGGGGTGATAATTACCGTCTGGTGCAAAGCACTTTTGAACAAAATCCTGGCCCCATTGAAATCAATGACAAAGCTGCCAAAGACTTTATTGGAGTCAGGATTTCACCCTTTGAGACCTATGGATGAAAAGTTTAATTATTATTACTTAAAGGCAAGTCAGTGGTTCATTCTTTAAAGGCGTGTGCGTGTTTGTTTGTTTTCAAGTGAATTTATTGCTTGCTTAAAACACCAGATTAGGAAGAGAAGAACTATCATATCGGAACAGACTAATTATATAATTTAATCTGCTAACTAGATACTGTCCACGGCCTATAACCAATGCTTCAAATGAAGGTGAACAATCCCTGTCATCAACGTAGACAACTTTACAAAGAATATTGTACCACAGGGGGAAAATATTCTTGGCCCTCGCAAGTAAATTTATGATGTGAAGCATGAGAATTAATAGCCCTTGTAATTTTATTCTAGTTAGTTAAACTGCTATTCCTTTCTTATTTTTATACTTAGCTACCTCACAGGGTTGTGAGGGCTTAATTGTTGTTTATAAAACATGTGGAGAGCTTTACATAAAAGGGTGCATATAAGTGCAAATCATTTATTTTAAAAATGTCTAATCTTTCTTTGAATCTTATTGAGCCATTTGCTTAAAATATATCCTGTGGCACCAAATGTTACAGATTAATAATACAGTGAATTAAAATATGGTTTTCATTTATTGTTTACAAATGTGTTGTCTCTTAATTTAGTCAGTTGCTCCTTTTGCTTTTACCAAGTACAGAGAAGTGTATGATTGACCTCTATACAAATCGTTATTATTATTAATATCCACAATATTGATTCCTTTCCCCTAAAACCTAGGGAAACCCCTCCACGCGTGCTCCATAGGAGTTTAGATGTGCGCCTGAAGAGTGGGTAGGCCTTGTGGAGATGCTGATTCTTTGTACTGTTATGTCCCCAAGTCGCCCTAAAAGAGAACAGATGCAAGTTACTGCTAACTGAATCATCAAGGAACTCAACCACATGTATCTTTAAGCATGTGAATAGTCCCCTTGACTTCAATAGGCCTACTCATATGCCTAAAGTTACACACATGCAGCATTGGTGGCTAATTAAGGGAGGTTCCACACTGTGAAAGAGAGAAACATTGAAGAGTAAAGGGACTCTAGGGCCAAGGTTGCTGGGCTGTGGTGAACCTAGGACAGTATCCAGCACCTCCCAGGAGAACGACTTGGGTGTTAGGGAAACTACAGTATTTGGGAATGAACTCACAGGGCAGTCCACATAGTGCAAACCCTGCTAACCTAAGGAAAATAGCTGATGGAGGCTCTGACTTTCTTGTAGCTTTTGTCCCCTAAATGGATCGGGCTGGTCCCAAGTGATCACAAAGGATTTTAAAATACTAGTTCTTTAAACACATTCCTTTATTATTAAAAAAAGAAGTACATAGAGCTTCCTGAGTACGTTCGTCTTCCTGTAGGAAATCCCAGATTTTTGCCCCTTCTTCGTTTTTCTGAGTTGTCCTCTTGAATCTGGCAAGATAATTTTTTGATTAGCATGAATTCACCCCTCCTTTTGGCTACATCCTCTTGGCATATACAGTAATTGAGACTCAGTGACCTTTCACACTACATCTACTGATCCTCTCAAAGAATCTACTGTATTATGTGGGTCAATGGAACAGCAGAAGTCTGAGTCAATGCAAGTCAGCATGTCTGATACAGTATAAACACTGCATAAACTCCTCCATGTAGCCAGCTTTATTTTGTATTAGTCAGAAAAGGTCAAGGTGAAATTGGAGTATGGATAAAATTGGTCAGTATTTGGAATCAGTCCCACTTGAGCTTGATTTCCTGTTTCTCAGGAGGAAAAAAACTCCCTTTTATTGTCTGGATAACAAGTTTTTTGAATGTTGACATACATGTAACACACAAGTCTGACACAGTAATTCTTTGAGTGTCTTGAGTAAAATTATCAATATGAAGAGACTCTTAACTGCACATGGTTGGCAGCTGCTATAAATTCACCTTATAAATCTTAAGGCCAAAGCTTGTAGTCTTTGCATCTCTGCTTATATTGCAGTCTTTGTTTATTCTGTGACTTTCAAGCACAGGTATAACGGCTTCCTAGAAGAGCTGCTACCCAGCTGAAATTCAATTTGCAATCATATGTTTCTTCTTAGGAAATACCCACATGGGATTTAGGGCCAAGGTTTTCAGAACTGGCTGGTTCCAGTTAAGTGCCTACATGCATATTTAGGGATCTAAATATACAGACTTCTTTTCAAAAGCTGAAGGTGCATATAGGAGTTGCTGGGTGCTTAGCACCTTTGCAAACCAAGCTTTTAATGCAACTGTAGTTGCATCTACATTCATCTGTTACAGAAAAAAATATCACCCTTTGGAGGGGGTAGTTACATGCACTGTTGATTAAACTACTGGAAAGTAACTGATTTAGCATACATAAATAAATAAAAATATAAATAAAAGACCATTTCTTTACATGCTATGTAAACTACCCCTTATTTTAATGGGAATTTGTCAAATTTAGAAATGTGATCTTTTCTTTCTTTCTCTAGCTCAGGAACATCCTACCATCTTAGAGCAAATCCCCAGGGAGGGACCCGGAAATACCAGCAGGTTCCCTTTGGAGAAGCAGAAGGGCAAAACCTCCAAGCCCCAAGGATTCCAGGGTCCTGCAGGGAAAAGCAGCTGCATTAGTGTGCCAGTCTCTAGCAGGAGGCTCACAATGACTCGCCGGTCACCCACACACAAGCTTCCCTGCAGATGCAGAATGAGAGTAAGGGTCAATTTGAGTAGCATTAGCTGGCACCTGGACATACATTGGGCTCAGATAAAATCAAATTGGCGTGGCTGCTCTCCCAGCCCTGCCCCATTCTACCCCCAGCACACTCCATCACACATTATAAAGCCCCATTTTTGCATGCATGGAGTGCAGGGACTTCTGAATAGGGTGACCAGACATCCCATTTTTAAAGTGACAGTCCCATATTTAAGTCCTCCTGCAGGTGTCCTGACTTTTTCTTTAAAATGGGCAAATTGTCCCATATTTTCTGTCCCCCCCCCAATCAGCTCCTGCTGGTCCTGCTGCTGGCTGGGTCCCTGCTCACCAGCCACCCACCCACTTCTGGTGAGTTGGAGGTGAGGGGTCCAGTGGCTGACGATGGGGGTGGGTGTGCAAGGCTGGTGGTGGGGCGAAGATGTAGTGCGCGCAGCCAGTCACTCCCCCTGCCGGTCCATCAGCACAGCCCCCGCTGCGTGCCAGCTTTCGGCCAGCAAGGCCCCACCCCATTTCTTGCTGGCACTGGCTGTGTGCTGTGAGCTGTGGTGGCTGGTGAGTGTGGGTAAGCGCCAGGTGGCAGCCAGTTACGTGTCGCCTCTACTGCCCACCCATCAGCCCTTTACATGCTCCCCACTCTCACTGTCCTCTCCATGCTTTGCCCCTTCGCCCTCCCCAGCTCCGCTGCTCCTCCATATCCCCCCCGGTGGGCGCGTCTCACTCCAGGCGCTGTGTGGAGAACCAGCCCCTGGTCGGAGCGCTCAGCTCACCAACAGCCTGGCCAGCAGGCTCCTTCCTTCCCCCACTGCCTCTGGCTGGGCTGGTGTCCCAGGAAAGCCCAAGACCCTCTGGCCTCGGACACTGTCCAGGAGGAGCCAAGCCCTACATGTGCCAAAACCCCTCACAGCGCTGGCACCAGGGCCGGCTCTAGGTTTTTTGCTGCCCCAAGCAAAAAAATTTTTGGCTGCCCCCTCACCCTAGCCTTGGGCTCCCCCACACAGACCCCTGCCTTCCCAGCCCTGGGCTCCCCGCCACCAGTGCTGACTCCGCCCGCTCCCCCCTCACCTCCAGCCGGTCCAGCGCTGGCAGGGTTGGGGTAAGCAGCGGGCGTCCCGGGCCGTGCCTCAGCCCAGGGTCCCTCCAGCCAGGGCTCCTGCCTCCAGGAGCGGCCGGGACCCAGGAGGGCAGAGCTGGGGGATTGCCCCAGCAGGGGACTGAGGAGCTGGTACAGGGTAGCCCCAGAGGGAGCGGAGCCCTGGAGAGCGGGACGCAGGCCCTGCACGGCAGCGCCCTGGGCACCGGTCCCCACTATGGCCCTGCAGCTGCTCCTGGTCGCCCTGCCACAGTCCCTGGGTGGCTCGGGCCGCTTCGCCCAGCCCCGGCTGCAGCGCTGGGGGGCGGTCGCCCTGCGGCACCTGCAGGCAGCTCCGTGCGCCCCACGCGGTGGTCCCCAGCCCGAGTGTCCCATGCTTGGAGCCCGCTTAACCCAGTAACAAGGTGCGGGTGCTGCTCCCCAACTCAAACCACAGTGGTCCCAGGGCGACCCCCCCCCCCACGCACTACTGCTGGCAGGGCTGGCTCTAGGCTTTCGCCACCCTAAGCAAAAAAAAAACGATGGCCGGAATGCTGCCCCTGAAAATGTGCTGCCCCAAGCACGTGCTTGGTTTGCTGGTGCCTAGAGCCGGCCCTGGCTGGTACGAGGAAACCTCTCCACCCTTCAGCTAAGCTCTGGAGTGGCAGGGGTGGGAGCAGGGGAAGTGATTTCCAGCCTGTTCATACCCCGAATATACAGGCTCCACAACAGACACATGGGCTTAGCACCTTCTTCATCCCCTTTGCCCTGGGTCCTGCCTTCAGGGAGCGCGGGGATGCTCCATCTCCTATGCACCCTCCTCTACTGAGCCACCTCTCTGGCCGGGTTCACTGAAGCCCCTGCAGTCAGGTTCCCTGGGCCCTGGTGCACAATGCGTCCTTAGGGCTTAACCCCTTCCTGTCCATGCTGTAGCCAGAGGACAGGAGGCAGCAGGGTTAGAGAGAGAAGAGCTCGGCAAAGACAAGGGCCACGTCATCCCTTTCCCCCTCCTTCTCCCCTGCAGCTGGAAGCAGCTCCTGTCCCTTCCCTCCTGCACAGTGCCGAAAGGCTGCTGCTGGCCACATTCTGGTGTGAACACTGGCAGAAATCGGGGGGTGGGGGGGCATGTGACACTGCAGGCCCCCTGCCTATGTGTTGCCTCAGGAAGACATGGTGGCAGGTACCAGGAAGGCGGGTGCATTCTGGGGGCCCAGCTAGGCATGGTGGGTGGAGAGCACCAGGCAGGGAGGATCGGGTCAGTCAGTCACCCCCCCCCCCCCCCCCGGAGGGGGGGGGGGGGGGGGGGGTGTGTGTGTGTCCTCTCCCTGTGTGGGGGGGGGGGAGGGGGGAGGGGTGTGTGTGTCACCCCTCCCCATGTGATATGTAAGAAGGTAAATAAAAAGAATCCACCTACACACTATTTCTTCTTAACAGGGGCTCAGTCAACTTGCTGTTAATTTGAACATTTGTACGACTGATTGCCATTGAACTCACTTGAATATGAGTAATTTTACCAGGTGTCCTGAATTCAGTATAGGGAAATATGGTCACCCTACTTCTGAAGGATTATGGAGACAGGGACACTCAAGTCATAGAGCTACTGCACCTTCTACTTACCCCTCTTTGTGCCCACCTCTCCAAAGCTGTCCACTGCTTTCTGCTCTCCAGTGCCCAGGCTAGTAGAGTTGAATATACTGGCCTCTGATTGCAAAGTCTGGATGAGTCTTTCCCAGTTTTCCTTTTAAAAAACTTCTTTAATACACTTTAAAACAAATATTTCTCCACAATCCTGTGCTCTGGCAGGTCTCTGCTGTCTTACACCTTTTCAAGGGTGCAGCAAGTGCTGCTTCTGGCATGTGTCTCCAGTGCCACTTACTTTTTTCAAAGGCATAATGCATATAACTACCATCAAGTGGGCTGTGGACTTACTCCCCCAGTACATCACTGCTCCTAGGTGGCAACATTTTCTAGGTCTTTTTCACTGTAAGTTTGTGAGGCTGTAAATTATGCCTTTCAGAAGCTAGGACTGGGTGTTCTTCTGGAACTAAGCCAGTTGAAGACAGGCTGATGGAAGTCTTGATGAAAAGAAAACGAGGTTAACAAACATGAGGGATAAAAGGGATAGACATTTGAAATCTTTGACTACTCTCATTGACCTCTTACTCAACATTAATCTTCCACCTATATTTACTGTAAGTAAATTGAAGAGCAAGCTCTGTGATTTCCTGCTGGAACCGCTGCCTCAACTCTGCTTTGTCACACTCCCACGGTGTGCTAGCACGGACTGATTGTGCTGAACAAAGACTAAAGGGCTTGTAGAAGGGAAAAGGAGGGGCCAGAATGATACCAGCACCATTCTTTGGACTGGCTAATTTGCCATGGGCATTGAGCATGCAAGCAATGGCAGATGTTATGCTGAAGAGAATGTAATTAGTAGGACTCTGAATTATATTGGCCAAACAGCAAGACGCCCAGGACCTTGATTCAGATAAACATCCAGAAATGTGGCCATATAAGAGACATTCTTTGGTTTGAAAACCAGTGTGGAAATATCTTGAGAACAGGATCTTAATGTGAGTTTTCTAGTTGTCCTGGATTGCAGCCTAGCCAGAAACACCACAAGAATAACCTTTGTTGCAGAATTCAGGTATTTCTGCTGCAAGCCTACATCTCAAAATCAGGAAAAACAGTTCTATGAGAGGGGGTGGGAAACACTTTTCAAACTCTTCAAAAGAGATTTGTGCTCAGTTCAAGTTTTGGAGGAAGGTGCAGGCCGGTTATTTTATCTAAATAAACTGGTTTATCCATTCCTATCAACGAGATACTATTTGAAGATACTGGATAAATTCGACATAAAATTCATATGGACCAGAAGGCATATATGTTACTGGATTGGATAAAAAGAATTTCACTCCTAGATCTAGAGAGATATTTCCCTCCATCCAGAACTGCAACTTAAACCTCTAAGATTTGTAGCTCCAAATAGCGCAGCGGATGCAGAATGCTAGAAGAAGACATGGAATATGGGTAACCCACAAGTGCAATGAAACAGCAGATTTATATATTTTAAACTGAATATGGCTAGCATTTGGCCAACTATCAACCAACTATAAGGTGTTATGCCTTTAAAACACAGGCACTCAATGGGGTGCTATATAGAGGTTCATTACCCCAGCAGAAGTGTTTGGCAGCATTAGCTCTGAGGCAAGCACAGAACCCTCTCCTGCCCTGCCCCGAGCTCTGAGGCTCACAGGGGGAGCATGACTGTTGTTGCACCCTTTCAAAGAGTGCAAGGCGCACTCCCCACCTAGGGCCAGCTCTGCTAGCAAGTGCAGGGAGGCAGTGGATGGACACACTTCTATCTTTGTCCTTCCGTCCCCCATGTGCGCCTTAGCTTGACTAGGAAAAAAGGCTGCAGTGGATATTGTGTTAAACAATTCCCGGTTAAAGTTCTGGGAGGCACCACCACCTATTTCGGTGTCAAGATAAAGCCTTGGAGAAGGCAAGGCTGCTGTGCATGCAGCTAACATCATGTCTTTTGGAGGTTCTCCAGGCACTGTGCAGGGTTGCTAGGAGAGGGAGAGGCTCTTTGTGTCCTTTCCCCACTCTCATGCACACCTACACATGGTAGATCACAATCTTGCCCTGCTTTAGCTGTGGTGCCAGGCACCCTGAGAATAAATGGTGGATAACGTATTGGCAGGCTGCCTGTTGTATACTTCCTGGCACCTCCATTACATAGCAGGAGTACTCAACACTTACCTTAGGAAAGGACTAGTTTTCCAATGTGTGAGAGAAGGAATATATTCCTTACACATCAAGAAAATGAAGATTCATCTTGACTAATGTCGGACACATATTTGGGGTAAGGAAACGTTCAGCAATTCTAATTTAGGACTTAAAGCAACAGTAACATTTTTGACGTGTTAACGGAGAGTTATAAAATACTAGCTTAAAAATAACAGAACAATAAATACATTCTGAAGCAAATGCAGCAGAATTCATGGGAGTTTCCGTATTGCCCTTCAGAAGTTTCAGAAACAGCAGTGATTTTTTTTCTTCCCTCTCCAAAGCCGGTCACAAGGCTCTTAATTGCATCATTGTCATGGAATAACAAGATGATACAACGAGATAACTGCTGAGAGACACGGAGGAAAAAATGACACATAAAGCTCACAAATCCAGATTTGAATCCTCTATGCAGATCCAAAATTGCAACCAGCTCTGTTCAAAGTTAAAGCAAAGCCACAAGTCTTTGAAGTGGTGTTCGTGATCTGACGTAAGATACAGGACTAAGGTACGGATACTGCAAATGTCAAGGGTCAGCTTAGCACCATGTATAATATGCATCAAAACTGAACTGTGTGTTTCTCATCTGCACCCCATTAATAAAACCCCAGAGTCCCTAGTCCAGAGCAAAACAGCATCATGCCCACTGAAGTGATTTTCCCAGCTCTGTACCAGAATTCATTTCTACACAGATGAAGAACTTTAAAGAACAAGATTCTGAGCAGATGGCACAGTCTTGTGGGTAAGGGACACTCGTAAGCACAAATTCTGCTCTCCTTTACACTGGTGTGAATGAGAGCAAAAATAGTCCTTTATTGTGTAAAAGGCAGTAGTTTTAATTCACTCCAACAATGAAAACAAGGTGTGTGGGGACTACAAACAGCTCACAAGTGAATAGGTTTTATTTCACAGAAAAAGCACTGGTGATGGACACAGCACAAGAACTTGAATACAGCTGAGCCAGAAGCCCAGTTCTGTTCAGTCGGGTCAAGGAGCATTTAATCACTGGTTTCAAGGAGGGCAGGATGAGTCCAACAGGCCGCAGTAGCATCTCCACACAACTATTTTCAATAAAATTGTGTTAATTTCCAGGTAATTAAAGTATTTCAGTGCTAGAAACTTGGCTTCCCTCTGATCAAACTCTACCTACACCTTCTTAATAACAAGTTCTGTCATCATCCAGCTGGATTGTATAGATCACTATGGTGGTATATAACACTACTAAAGTTGGGCGTGCAAGAGTATCAGCAAGTACTGGACCCTGTCCATTTTGTAATCACGGGGCTAGTCAGTTGCCCTTTGTTATGGGGTGAATTGTTCCAGCTCATTTACAAATGTCCATGTGTGAATACTTCACATCTGTAATGCAACAAGAGGGATTATAACAAGAGTAGCTTCCACAACATCTCCACCAGTAACCCACACCTCTTTGTTCTGTCTGGATCATCTGCCATATGAGATCTCACCCTGACACAAGGTTAATTAACAAACTCCAGCTTTATTGTGGCTTCTTCAGCCTCATGGCTTCTCAGACATTTCCCAGGATGTGTCCCCTCCCATTTAGTTCTCCCCAGGAAACAGTATGCTGCCTGAAAGTATCTGCTAGCATTTTCATATGGTTACAATACCAACCTGAGGATATTTAAACTAATACCACACCAAAAGACAACTAATGCAATACATTTTTGTGATAAAAAAGAAACCTCACAACCTCGCTGTTGTGAACCTCCCTCCCCTGTTGACTAATGTGAACTCTGTGCTGTTCGATCTAACATAGGTCATAAATTAATTACACAAGTCATCACATTGAATTCAGGGACCAGTTATGTGAATAGGAGTTTGCAATGTACAGGCCCAGTCTTGCAAACTCTTCAGGGTAGGGGGTCATAAGTAAAAATCACCTCCATGATTTAGGATTGTAAATCCCATTGGATTTAGGGTCCTAAATCATAGAGGTGCTTTTGAAATTGTAACCCGTCTCTTGATTCTCTCTGTAAAGCACCACACATGCAAATAGTGTTATGCGCAAATGTCTAACAGTCATTTAACTTCATTTATTTCAGTGTATAATCTTCCTTTTAGTGCCCTACCATTACTGTGTTCACTGAGGTGGGTTCCTGAGAGAAGATACTGCAGAGTATTCTCAGCATAAAAAGTAATTTCATCATATCGATGAACATCTGAATAATTGAACATTCAGTGAGGATTCTCATTAAGAGGTGGTGCTGACCTCCTGTGATAAAGATGACACTAGCCCTTCATGAGGGAGTCTGGACTTATGCTAACTGCATTTCCATGTATGGAAGTATAGAGTGCATAGGAAAAGATTGCCAGGAAATACCTTCTTCAAGATGAAACTAAATCAAAATCCTGTCTGCTTCAACTCCAACGTGCTTTGAGGGCACATTTTAAACGTGAACCTGACTATTCATGAATATTCTGCTCTATATCTGAAATTTCCTAAAGATGTATCATGGGAAAATGTGTTTTCATTAACCAGATTATTTATTATACATAACTAACACACGGTGGGCAAATCCTGCTTTTACAAGTCATGGGATTTTACAAATGTAACAGAGCAAAAATGTGGTCCAGGATTTCTACTGCTTACTTTATATATGTTTATTTTAAGACCTAAAGTTAATTGTGTATTTTTGTAGCGTGTAACTGATTTAAGAAAATTAAAACACCTTTAGTAATGATGAAAAGCGTTGGGTTGACAGCACCAGAAACTGAATTTGTCTGTTTAAACAGAGACCATGTACCCCACCTGTGCCCCACTCAGGGGGGCATATCATTTTTGAGATGAGGCTGACAAGAAGGTTGCCTGTAGAGCTGGTTCGGAATTTTTCAACAGAAAATGTCAGATTCATTGAAACATTGACCTTTTGTCAGAAAATGTTGATTTGTTAAAACCAAAACTGTTAATGGGAACGTACCAGGGGTTTGAGAAAACTTTCATCAGGAAAGGTTTCTCAGTTCCAGAACAGAATCTCTGGTCAAAACCAGAGACAGAGACCAAAACTCCAGAAGAGCTAAAAATCATGTGGTAGTGCACTCAGCTGGGATGTGGGAGACCCAGATTTGAATCCCTGCTCTGCTGGATTTAGAGCAGAGACTTGAACTCAGGTGAATAGCCTAATTGCCAGGCCATTGGCTCTTTAAAAAAGGCTCCAGAGGTGATCCCGGCAATTACATCCCAGTAAGTCTAGTCGCAGTACTAGGCAAATTGGTTGAAACTATGGTAAAGAACAGAATTACCAGACACATTGATGAACTTAATTTGTTGTGGGAGAGTCAACATGCTTTTTGCAAAGGGAAATCATGCCTCACCAATCTGATAGAATTATTTGAGGGAGTCAACAAGCATGTGGACAAGGGGGATCCAGTGGATATAGAGTACTTAGATTTTCAGAAAGCCTTTGACAAGGTCCCTCACCAAAGGCTCTTAAGCAAAGTAAGCTGTCATGGGATAAGAGGGAAGGTCCTCTCATGGATCAGTAACTGGTTAAAAGATAGGAAATGAAGAGCAGGAATAAATGGTCAGTTTTCAGAATGGAGAGCGGTAAATAGTGGTGTCCCCCAGTGGTCTGTACTGGGACCAGTACAGTTCGACAGATTTATAAATGATCTGGAAAAAGGGGTAAACAGTGAGGTGGCAAAAGTTGCAGATGATACAAAACTACTAAATATAGTTAAGTCGAAAGCAGACTGCGAAGAGTTACAAAGGGATCTCACAAAACTGGGTGATGGGGCAACAAAATGAATGGCAGATGAAACTCAATGTTCATAAAATGCAAGAAAGGGATAGATAATAAGACAGAAAATATCATATTGCCGCTATATAAATCCATGGTACACAGGGCCGGCTCTGGCTTTTTTGCCGCCCCAAGCAAAAAAAAGCAAAAAAAATCCTGTGGGGCGGCTGGAGCGCGGGTGCAGGGGGGACTCCCGGCGCTGCAGATGTGCCCTGGGCAGCGTGGGGGAGGGGGAGGGAGCGGGGGGAGAGAGAGAAGGGGGGTGGCCAGGGCTTCCTTCAGCCAGGCGCTCGCCACGCGGCCCCTCCCACCGCGCCGCCTGCCGGGAGGGCTCCGTGCCGCTCCAGTCAGCGGGCAGGGAAGGACGCAGGCTGCCCTGCTGGGCTTGCTGCAGACCTGGCACCGGCTGGGGCAGACGGAGTGCGCAGCCCGTTCCCAGCAGGGTGCTCCCCTCCTCCGCGCCGCCACCCCCTACAGGGCGGTCGGAGCGGCAAAGCAAAAAAAAAAAAAAAGGATTGGAGGGAAGCCACCCCTTAGAATCTGCCGCCCCAAGCACGAGCTTGCTCGGCTGGTGCCTGGAGCCGGCCCTGATGGTACACCCACTTCTTGAGTACTGTGTGCAGATCTGGTCACCTCATCTCAAAAAAAAGATATATTGGAATTGGAAAAGGTACAGAAAAGGGCAACCAAATTGATTAGGGGTATGGAACAGCTTCCATATGAGGAAAGATTAATAAAGACAGGGACTTTTCAACTTGGAAAAGAGACGACTAAGGGGGGCTATTATAGAGGTCTATAAAATCATGACTGGTGTAGAGAAAGTAAATAAGGAAGTGTTATTTACTCCTTCTCATAACACAAGAACTAGGGGCAACCAAATAAAATTAATAGGCAGCAGGTTTAAAACAAACAAAAGGAAGTATCTCTTTATACAATGCACAATCAACCTGTGGAACTCCTTGCCAGAGGATGTTGTGAGGGCAAGACTATAACAGGGTTCAAAAAAGAACTACATAAGTCCATGGAGGATAGATCCATCAATGGCTATTAGCTAGGATGGGAAGGGATGGTATCCCTAGCCTCTGTTTGCCAGAAGCTGGGAGTGGACGAAAGGGGATAGATCACTTGATGATTACCTGTTCTGTTCTTTTCCTCTGAAACACCTGGCATTGGCCACTGTCGGAAGACAGGATACCAGGCTAGATAGTCTGAACCAGTATGGCTGTTCTTATGTTCTTAAAATATTAATGGGATGGGAAATCCCATCCAGCTCTATTTGCCAGACTGTAGTAGTTACTGTGTCCACTGGTCCACTAGAAACCAGATGGGGATCATGAATTCATTTCACATAGTCCACTAAACAGCTGTTAGATTGTCTGTCATTGCCCTCTGCTCACCCCCATAAACATTCATGTTATATTTATTTCTTTAGATTTTTTTAAAATGTAAGACACAGACACACCCAGGCTTTATTGACTTTGTACAACTAGGGTTAGATTCACTGATAAACTCCAGCCACTTTGTACTACTACGATGATGCAAAGCAGCTATTAACCTGGCTTAAACCAGTGAATCTGGTCTTTAATTTTCCGGAGTAGTACACAATGGACTGCCCATCTCACTAAAGAGATCTACTGAAAACAAGACCCCTTATGACTGCTATGTAGATCAGTGGCTCTCAACCTTTCCAGACTACTATACCCCTTTCAGGAGTCTGATTTGTCTTGAGTACCCCCAAATTACACTTCACTTAAAAACTACTTGCTTACAAAAATCAGACATAAGAAAAGTGTCCCAGCACACTATTACTGAACAATGGCATATTTTCTCATTTTTACCATATAATTATAAAAAAATCAATTGGAATATAAATATTGTACTTACATTTCAGTGTATAGTATGTACAGCAGTATAAACAAGTCATTGTCTGTATGAAATTTTAGTTTGTACTGACTTCACTAATGCTTTTTATGTAGCCTGTTGTAAAACTAGGCAAATATCTATACATACCCCTGCTTGAGAACCACTGATGTAGAAGACATAGCAATCAAGCTCACACCCTCCGCCATCCCCTCTCCAAATGCCTGGGGAAATAGAAAGGATTTGCAGCACATCAAGGAGTTAACAAATTTGGGGTTGGGGCCAGTAAATTCAAAGAAAGGGTCCCTCATGGAGACTGCCTGTAATGTGATGGGTACCCAGCAGCTTGCCCCTATTTTCTGGTTTAGCCTATTCATAGTCACCAGCTAATCTTAATTTTAGGGTCTGATTGTGCTCCCTAGAGTGAACACCCACCCTTTATTTTAAGATGTATTCCATTGTATAAAATGGTACTTTTCAGTTTTAAAACATTTCATTGTACACTTGAAAGCAGTAGAAATATACACTTAGGGGGGAAAACAGGATATGCTAAAGGAAATGGTGTTTCCCTAGAATGTCCCTTAAATAAAGAGTTGTCCCTTATTTTTCACATGGTTTTCCCTTATTTCCAGCCAACAACAGTGGTCACCCTATTCCTTATGGGGGTGGTGTGGTCACACTGCCCCAGGGGATCTCAGAGAGATTGGGCCTCAGGCGTGCCCCTCCTCAAGCTCCCCAGCATTCCATTATGACGGTGCAGCCTGCTTCCCTCAGCATTCCTGGCCAGTGCTGTGGGCCGCTGCAGAGAAGAGAGCGTGGGCTGTGTTCTGTCTCTTCCCTGCCCCCTTTCTGCTGATTTAGAGCCCTGGAGTACAAGAAGGGAACAACCCATCCCTTGCACCGATGGTATAAAGGGAAAGGAAAAGTAAGGCTCCTTGTGCCCTACCCCTACAAGTGCATCTGTGCAAGGGCTACTTTCCCTGGCCCTCCCTAAAATGGGGTTGATTTCAAAGATATTGGAATACTAAACCTACCATGAAATAATTCCTTAGCTTGATTGTTAAAAATTATGTGAAAACTCAAGTGAAAGTCTGGGCCTATTCAGGCTTTGTACTTAGGTCCATATGGTTAGCAGATTCAGATGCAATCTATGACACTAATCTGTTACATGCAACATGATTTTATTTTCAATTTTTTGTTAGAGAAAACTAGTGTAAGAAGGAAAAATCCAAATAAGGCACTGGACTGGGAGTCAGCAGATCAGGGCTTTATTCCAGGGCCCAGTCTCAGACTGCCTCAGGGACCCTCAGCAAGCCTCGAGCTCTCTCTGCCTACGTTTCCCTATTCCTAAAAGGGGAATGATACCTACCTATCTCAGAAAGACACAGTGAAGCTTCTTTCATTGCGGGTTATAAAGGGCTTTCAGATCCTTGGATGGAAGGTAGAAGTACCAAGTTTTTTAAACAACTTGATTTTCGTAGCTCATAGAAACATTTACAGAGAATAGTTACTTAAAAATCAACCTTTAACTGCTACATCTTCAAATACAGTATTTATTAACTGTAGTATCCTATGGCCTGATGGGCTCTGGCAATCCAGGCCAGCAGTAAAGTCCCTTGGCAGGCCACTGTCTGCTGCAATACGTTTTAAAACAGCCTTTGGGTTACCCTACTTGCACTGGGGCTGGCTCAGCCTACAGTATCCCTCCTGATCAAGAGGCAGAAATGCAGTGTAAAGCCACCATTGTTTTCTACCTCCTTTCTCATGCACTGATCCCTGCTTTGGTGCTTCTGGGGGAACCTACACCCGTGTCCCTCTCTGAATGTGAATTCTGTCAGATGGTTTATTCACCAAAAATCTGGTTTGTTTTGTAACACATCTAAACTGTGTTTATTCCTTTCCCTGTGGAAATTTGGAGAGCCAGTTCCAGCCAGAACATACACTGGTGTTGTTTTACCAGTTGTTCTGTTGGTGGATAATTTTCCCATGTTTTTCTGGAGGAAGAGGGAAAAAATTCTAGATTGCATTTCCTTCAGATTGTAAAAGTAGAGGAAAATATTTCTCTTGCTGCAGCCATCCCATATCCTCTCAGTGCATGAGGAGGAGGATTAGAGTCTTGATTTCTTGCCTGATGGGGAATCAACAGAAGCAGAGGGGTTTTGTTTTTTTAAACACAGGACAGATCAGACTTACCAGATAATGTAGATGTTGGATTGATTGGAATTTCAAGGAATACATTATGAATATGACCTATTCATCCTTATTTTGACCTGATGTTTTCTGAAGAGGGGTTTGGCTTGGCTCAGCTACACTATGAAAAGCAATCAAAGCAAAATAAATTAGTAGAAAATCCAAATAAAAGCCTCTGCTAAAAGATGCTGACAGCTGTGTAGTCAAGGGAGAGTACGAGGTGCCAGGCAGCTCTCCCTAAAAGCAATAAAGGCCCAATTCACATACAGAGTGAAACACAGAACAGCTACAAAGGGCAGCTGGTAGATCTAAAGCAGAGCCTCTCAACTGGAGGAGTGCCAGCAGGAAACAGGTAGTAGTACCATTCTGATTGTACTAGGTGGAATGGTTAGTCCAGACTGCCATTTCTATGATATGCAGTGTGGTTGTAGATGTGTTATTAGACAGACAAGGTGGGTGAGTAATATCTTTCGGACCAACAGAAGTTGGTCCAATAAAAGATATTACCTCACCCACCTTGTATATCTATGATAAACATAAAAAAGCAGCTATGATTTGGACTTATGTATTTTTGCAAAGTGTCCCCTAGCAACAATTCTATTAAAGATAAGACCCTATTGAAATCAATAGATGTTTACCATTCACTTCACTGAGCTTAGGATTTCATCCAAGGCATCAAGACAAAGAATAACAGATTTGAATTATTTATATGCAGTGCCAAAGACGTGTTACGTACTTTACAGAGCAAATCAAGAAAGCATAACATGGTCCCTGTCTCAAAGGTAACAGCCTAATTTTAGACACTACACAGCATCTGAGTGTAACACACAAGGGTGGAAATGGGTAAGATGTATGTCACGTACTGAATGGAGAATATAGCAGGAGCTCAAATAAGTAAGTTTTAGTATCATATCCTTGGTGACAGCAGGATAGTCCAACTTATTTTTAATATAAATTTCAGTCCTTTCAGTTCTGATTACAAATATTGAAATGAAAAAAAAACCTAGTAAGAAATAATGCCCAATACATTTTATTTACAGTTTCTTATAAATAGCTAATAACAGTCCTTGGAAAATTAGGACTTGTCATGTACCAAAAATATTTAAAGTCAAGTGGGCTGGATACAGACCTGGAACTCAGGAATCCCCATAGCTCTGCGTTTGCCTCCCTGCATGGCCTGGAGCCAGTAACTTCACCTCCTTTTCTTAGGCCTGGTCTACACTAGGACGTTTGGTCGATATAACTATATCACTCCTGGGTTTGAAAAATCCACACCCCTGAGTGATGCAATTAAATGGACCTAACCCCTGCTGTAGACAGCGCTAGGTCACAGGAGAATGCTCCCATTGGCCTAGCAACCACCTCTCAGGGAGGTAGATTGCCCACCCCCATGACAGAACCCTTCCCATCTGCATAGGTAGTATCGTCACTGAAGCACTACAGCTGCACCATTTTAAGTGTAGACAAGCCCTTAGTTTCTTTATATGTATGGAGGATAACTTTTGCCTCACAAGGCTGTAGCAACGATTGATTGGTTAATGTGTGTCTGGTGCTTTGAAGATGTAAAGCGCTACATGCTATGAATTATTACTGCAAACAAGGCTGGCCATTCACTGGCTTGGTTGTGGAAATACAGGGGACTGGCGGCACTATCCATGAGATTTCTTTCTGATTCACGTGGCACAGCCTCCTCCCTCTGAAAATGCAAGTGGTTTCTTTTATTGGAACCATCATAATAAGACAAAATTATTCCAACAACAGCCTGGTTGACATACAGACTTGTCCAAAAATCAATGGTACTGTTTGCCCTTTGGATCCTTTACAGAGAGACCCAATGAACTCACTTTTACTGTGGGATGGTCAAGAAAATAAAGAAACCGAGTCCTTAAGCTACCAAACATTTGACTTTGCATGACTGAACGTATTTCGGGGAAGCAAAAGGAGGTTCCGCTTTCAATGCCGGTTTGACCCTTATGCAACTGCTGCTTTGCAGCTGCCCTCTCTTTTTAATGTCTTCCCCTCAGTGGTTTGGCTGAAAGCAGAAAGTGTAGTGGTGGATAAAAGCTCTCACACAGGGAAAAAAAGTAATCTAAACATTTTCAAAGCTCCGAAGAGGTTTGAGGCTTGTGTGAACGGTAGACAAGGGTTCGCTTTAGGTCCTGGTGACTTCAAAACCAGTTGGCCTCCTTCTAGGTGTAACCAAAACAAAACCTGAAAGAGGCACATTAAATTAAGTTCCACTAAAAACAGAGGGTGAGGGGAAAATGGAAAAGGACAACACTGGATGGTAGAGCATGAATGATTCTAAGAGAAAATTCCAGTTGAAAGTATTATAAATGAAAAGCTAAGCCAGCTGTGTTATTTAATGGTGGGGAGCAGATCCTGTGCAGGCACAGTGACTGCTTTTCATAAGTTTTCTTATGATACTTACACATTCCGTTCAAACAGATAGTTCACACCACTACTCAAAGTCCCATTTAAAGTCAATAGAGAGCCATACAAAAGTTGATTTTGCTTTGCAATAGGTTTGGCCATGTTTTTTCTTCATCTGTCTCTTGCGGTTTCATGTGCTTTGAATTCTGATGAGGTATTAGATTCCAATTAACCCGAGAATGAAAAATTAGAAGAATTTGACACTCAGCTACTTTTGAACCTCCAAAACCCTTTGGCTCCTGAAAGGCCCCATGAACACCCTTCAAGAGACATCTTCTGAGGGGGGGGAAAAAAAAAGCCTCAAACACCTTGCAAATCTCTCTCTCTTTTTCCAGGGAAGCGGTGTGACTGGCTGCCACCCTGTTCCCCCTGCAATTTGAGGGGTTAGCAAGGTCAGTTTGCTCCCCCTCAATCCACAAATCTTGTCCACATTCTCCACCCTGCTCTATTCCCTTTATGCCACACCAGCACTCAAGAAGCAGAAATTGGCCACACCTCCCCAGCTAGAAATTCCCTCTGCATAAGGGAAGCCTTGAGCTGGTATAGCTGTCTCCTATGACAACCCCCCACACACATCAGTGAAGTGTAAGTTTTATCAGTGGGTGAGAATATATAGGAATCCAGCCATATGAATGGGTCAGGTCTTTCAGGTGGTATAAATTAGCATAGCTCCATTGATTTCAATAGCACTACACCAATTTATAACAGTGAGACTGGACTACTTTGTGCCTAGGTTTGTGGAATTACCACGCTAAGGTGGCTAGAAGAAGGTGTAAGCTATCTTCCAAGTTTATGTGACACACCACTGAATCTGGGGCTGTGTGTCTGAAGACATGGTAAGAATTATAGCCAGAGAAGGGACAATCACTACACTTAAGATTCAAATCACTTTCCATTATAACCCCTGACTTTCAGATGCTCATACGTCATGAAACAATTGCCTTGGGGTTGGTTTCTACCCATAAAGGTAAAAAGTCATTTTTTGAACATTTGAGCTGCTTTTGCGATTTGAACAAGAGGAGACAGTTAATAAAAATACAAGTTTCCTGCTGATAAAGAGTAATATAAAGGCTTAATTGGAACAGACTTACAGCTGAAATGGCTGAGGTGTGAAAGTTGTCATGTGTATCTAACAATACTCCTTCATCCCCTGAATTGCAATTTAGGAAGGTCAGGATGCTGTTTGAAAAGAGAAATGTTTAGAATGAAGGTATGCTGACAAAATAAGCAACACAAATAACAAGGAAAAGAGTTTTTGCAATGTAGTAGCCAAGTTGATCCAAGATGGGCACCTGAGGCTTGGACCCTGAACCCACATTTGGGCACTTAAATCAGTGGTCAACACAAAGCACCTACCACCTCCCCCCACAGCCAATGTCTAGGTCTATAAATATACATTAGCATCACTGTTACAGTGACTGTTATGGCAGTGAAATAGTAGAAAGCAATGAAAAATATTGGGACAAGCGACATGTATCAAAGGCTGCAGAACCTTTTCAATTATATTTTTTATAGTATATTATATATTTAGAGACTTTGTGTCTCCCCCTTGAGCATTACTAAGTTTTTAAATACATACATAATACTATTTCTCAAGTAATGCATATAATTCACTGAAAGTATTCAGCAGCCTTTGATATACAAAATGCTTCCCTGAATATTTTTAAATTAACTCCCCCCAAAACTGTTCATGCAATAATTAGCTTGTATGGTTAATCAAAAATCAGGAAATGTGCAATCTTAACTATGGTAATACTCATATACAGGAGGGCACATTCATTTTCTGATCTGATCTTTTTAAAAACCATACAACATTGCATGAACATACTTTTTTGGCATTTAATTTGATACCCAAAGTCTGTGTTTATCTGCTTAGTATCATTTAATAAAAACTTTCCATTCCAGAAGTTGCATGTATAATTGTACGTATGCAAATAAGGTAGGGGAATATGTTCACGTATGCTTAAGTGTGTGCGTGTTTGAATCAGTGTAGATTTACTGGGCATGTGACAAATTTAGGAACCTTTAACTGACCTAAATGATTTCAACACTCCTATTTTTTTCTTCCCAAGAACACATCACTTCAGGGAAAGTTTGTTGATTAATGTGCTCTCTCAACTTCAGAGAGATCTAGAGATTACATTTCCAGCAGAAAGCCTGGCGAGGTTAGAGCTGGAACTTGTTTCAGCCAGTAAATCACAGGACTATGCACCATCAGCCAGGCTCTGGTATGATTTGGTTCAGAGCGATTCCTATCAGACTGCTTGATATCAGCATCTAAAGATCAGGTTTCTAACCATGATGCAAACAGATGCAATTTTCTCATGATGCAAACAGGTGCAATTTTCTCATGATGCATTTATGGGTTTAAAAAGTCCATAAAGTATTGCAAAATGTATGGTTCAGGTCAAGAATAACTGAAGTCCAGAAATTGTGCAACACATCAAGTACACAATGACAATAACTTCTGGGTTTGTCACCCAAACAACGCACAGACTGGTTGGTAAATTGCCTAAATGTGACAAATAATGAGTGTGTCGGTTGAGCAAGGTTGCTACACTACTTCAAAACTTGTGGTTGGCAACAACACACTGGATTGCTGAGTCTGCTCTTTTGTGAAGATACAAAACATAATGGCCAAGTAGTGCAGAGTCAGTTTTTGCAATGAAAAATTGCAGAATTAAAGTACAGTGCTCAGTGAAGAGATCTAGTTTATTACAAATCATTTGACAGCTAAGAAGTAATTTAGAGTTTCCTATTCAGTTTTCTGAACTGTAGAAGTGAACAACATTACGACTGATGAATTTTATCCCAGTGCTTTACATATAAAATAGTTACAAGTCTGAACACATGATTTGGAATTTTTTTTTAGTTGAAGGTACAATCAAACCAAGTACATCAAAAGCTGGAGTAGCTCCTCTGAATATTCAGTGGGGGAAATATCTAGTTATTACGGTTATTGAAAGAAATTTTAATTCACATGAAACAAAGATCAAAGTCTTGCAACACAATTGAGGTTTTTACATGGCCCTTCACAATCATTAATGGATTTTAGCCTTATAACATGCCTGTGAAGTACGGGATGGATTTCCACCAACCCAGTTGCATAGGTTTGTCTGCAGGAACATATGTTATATAAGTAAAGATTCTCCAAGCAGTCTAGGTCGGACATTTAGACATCTCTTCTATTAAAATTAGATATTTATCTAAATCCACTAGATTGTTAGAGATTTTCAAAGCAAATTGTTCTTCTACTGGCCTGCACCCTCTGAAAGGAGAAAAAGTTTCCCAAAAGGTTATAAAATCATATCAAATAAATAAATGTTATGGGGGAAAAATGAACATCTGTTCATGGATATTCCATGAGCCAAAAAAAAAAAAAGAAAGGAACAAGCAGCAGCTAGATGCATCTGATGAATTATTCATTGCAAATTAGTCACTCAGCTGTAATAAGATAACAGCACAAGTGTCAAAATGCTTAAATCTAGACATCTTCAAGGACCACTTTTGTGATCTCTCTGCCCTTTGCTTTTAAAACCTTATGGAATCCCCTGTGGCACAGATGTATAGGACATTTTTGTAACAAGCCACATACAATTTAATAGAGAATTATATATAACCCTGCTATAGCATTCTACAAAGATTGTTTTTAAAAGGAAGTTATATCATTTAAAGTAATGTCTATTGCACCCTTAAATTTTTTTGGAAGCCTATTCACTTCACTCCTATTACATTCTATGCGGGACTTTTCCACACGAGAATATCCACCCACACAATATCACTATCTCCTCCCCCGACATCCCCTCCTCTTTACAACCCCCCCCCAAAAAACTAATACCAATCTTTTCAGTTCCTCACTTCTTCTCTGCCAGTTCTAGATTATTTAACCATCCTCATCTGATTTTATGGGGTTTCTAAATGAACAAGTAGTTTGCTAAATGGATTGTGCCAATAAACAAACAGAATGCAGTGGGACTTCCCCTCCCCCCACCTCTTGTTTCTAAAAAGATGAACTTTTCTTGAAATTGATGAGCGACTCAACAGGAACTTTTAAAGTATTTTTGTTTGTTTTTGTGGGGGTTGTTATCTTATGTGTGCTGGTGATAAGGCTGGGGGGGAAGGGGTGTTGGTGATGCTCATAGGACTTATAATTACAGTCACAAAGTACAATTGTCTATTCAGCTTGGATCATTTGTTTACTAAGTAAAACTGCCAAACAAGATTTGCTGGTTATTCCTGCCACTTGAGAGAGGATAGCCCCCGGCTCACCGAGAGGTAAACAATACCACCCAGAGATTATCGAAAGGGAACACAATATATAGGAACTGACAGAGAAGAGCAAAGCACTTGCAGGAATTCAGTTCTAAGGGATGGATTCAAATTCTGTTCATTTACATGAACTACCATTTCATGGCAGAACAGAAAATGAAAAGCAAGCAATGGCTCCAAGAACAAGTTGGTCTAACATTGCTGTTAGGTTGGGGATGGGGGAGGTTAAGCTAAACAAGACAGATTTTCTTCAAACAGTCAGACATCTGGCTCTTACTGTATTCCAACACAGCCCCTGAAATCTGATCTGGATTCATGTAGCAATGAGCATTCTTTGAAGTTACACATAAACACAAAGGCTTTATCAATACAGCTATTCATAACCAAGTATAGGGAAATTCATCCAGCCCCAGCTTGTCCCAACACAAAACATGATCTCCATCACAGCATCGAATTCTGAGGAAGGAGTCCTACTCCCCTAGCACATAGTGCGGAGTTACTCAAGCTGTGTGTGAAGCAAGTGGGAACAGGAGTGGAATTCACCCTTCAACTTACAGACAAGTTACAGGGCTGCAACACAGCCCTTTCACGGCCCGAATTATTTATTAAGTGTGTAGTGGCAACAGTGTGTTAAGAGCTTTACAGGCACCTCTGAAAACAAGGTTAACTTTGTTCCAAAGAATTTACTATCAAAGAGCTTAAATTAGCCTACATGTTGGAACAGCAGCCACCACCCCTCTACTCCTTGATGTAAGGATTTTCAGTAACTGGACTCAGATACAAGTGGATCCTATACCCCCTGCCTGCCCACCCCCCAATGGCTCCCTCCATGCTTGCATAATTGGAGCTAGCACGAACACGCCTGTGATATGGTTGTGGTGACGTGGGTTCCCTGTCCAGCCTCACTGCAGGGCTTACCTGGTGCAGGTTCCTTGACACTTGGGAGATTTCCATTGCAGAGTTAAGTTGAGAGATTGGGTGTGTCACTAGACCTTCTGGGGGGATAGTCCCTGGTTCTTTGTGCTGCAGTAAGCTGAGCTACTCTGATTTTTTTCTCAGTGAATTATGGGAAAACTTGTCCGTCCTTCTGGGCAAACAGAGGGAATTGTGGGAAGGCAATGGAGGACTGTCAGCACTTGAGTGATTTAGGTTGTGTCCTCACTACAAAGTGGACAGTTTATCTGTCAGAGTGAAAGCAGAACCCAAGTGCTAACTCACACCCACAGCCAGGCCTGCTTACCTGGGTTGAAAGCAACAAACTTGAGTAAGGGGTGTGGGTGTGAGTGTGTATGTATATGGAGGGTGGCGTGACCACCATCCCGAATTGGGTGGGACAGTCCTGAAATGCAGAGTTCAAGTCCCAGTCCTGTCCTAGGCACCGACTTCCCCTGTTCCTGGTGGGTACTCGACATCCCCCGCCCCTGGTCCCACCCCACCCCCATTCCATCCCTCCCCCAAAGTCCCCGTCCCCTTCCTGCCCCCATTCCACCCTATTCCCCCAAGTCCCCACCCCTGCCCCGCCTCTTCTCCGCCTCCTCCCCTGAGCGCACCACGTCCCCGCTCCTCCCCCTCCCTCCCGGAAAGTCATAAGTGCCGCCAAACAGCTGTTAGGCGGCGGGGCAGCAGGAAGCACTGAGAGGGAGGGTGAAGAGTGGGGACATGGCGTGCTGGAGGCAGGGAGAAGGAGGCAAGGAGGGGGGAGCATGGCTGCCGGTAGGTGCAGAACACCCACTAATTTTTCCCCGTGGGTGCTCCAGCCCCGGAGCACCCACAGAGTTGGTGCCTATGAGTCCCGTGCTGAATGACTCCAGGACTGCATTTGTCCCGGATTCCCTGCGGTGCAGCTCTGCATCTGCCCAAGGCTCAGAGGTGGTGCTAGCCTCTTCTCGGTGGGGGGGCTGAGGTAGGCCTTAGCCCTACCCCCCCCCCGCTCTTGCCATGAGGCCCTACCCCTTAATCTTCCTCTCCCCCACCCCGACTCCTCCTGAGGTCCCAACCCCCTGGCCAGGACAGAAGCTGGAGCCAGGCAGTAGTAAGCTGCCCAGGGAGCCCCAGACCCTTCACCTGGCTTAGGCAGTGTGCCCTGGAGGGTGGGGACATGGGACAGGGGCTGCTCTCAGGCACTCTTGTCCTCTACCCAGGGCAGGTGGAGGGTCTGGGGCTCCCCACAGAGGCCCAGGCTCCCTGGGCAGCTTTTACCTTGGCCCAGCTCTGGCTTCTGGCCTGACCAGGGGTCAGGGCTCCTGCAAGTTTCCCAGTTTTGCCTTTTGAAAAGGTGGTCTCATAACACGCAAACTAGGAGTCACCAAATGAAATTAATAGGCAGCAGGTTTAAAACAAACAAAAGGAAGTATTTTTTTCACACAATGCACAGTCAACCTGTGGAACTCATTGCCAGAGGATGTTGTGAAGGCCAAGACTATAACAGGGTACAAAAATAAACTACATAAATCCATGGAGTATAGGTCCATCAATGGCTATTAGCCAGGATGAGCAGGGATGGTGTCCCTAGCCTCTGTTTGCCAGAAACTGGGAATGAGTGACAGGGAATGGGTCATTGATGATTACCTGTTCTGTTCATTCCCTCTGGGAAACCTGGCATTGGCCACTGTCGGAAGACAGGATACTGGGCTAGATGGACCTTTGGTCTGACCCAGTATGGCCATTCTAAGGTTTTTAACACCTGATTAAAAGCCCAAGTTAACTCTACTATAAGAAGAGTTTTAAACAATGGAGTAGCCAGTACATAAATATATTGTTTTCCCCAGCACACTGTGTCTCATGATAAAAACCTGCACATGCATATAACTGTCCTTATACAAGTCAAGTGACCCTGCTCTTACCTTAAAACTTCTTACAATTAGCGAATAAGCTATAATTATTGTTTCAGAAAGCTAATTATGTTGTTGAAGCCTATGCTGCCTTGTAAAATTACACATAGTGTTTCATTTGAGCCTCTGATAGGCTGCACCCTGAAAATCTCCTTTGTAAACAGGTCATTCAAATATCTTTGTGACTCCTTAGCACTCCCACAAAAAAACTGACAATGTGTACACACCTTCAATTACAATTTTGGTCTAGTCATCAAATAACATTACACAAAGAGTGCTCTGTTTGTAGCAGATATGGGTAAATATTGTAGTGGCCTTCCCCGCCTCCAGTACCTGGGTACAGGTGGCTGCAGTTTGAGAGAGAGAATGGAAAATTGGAACTGTGTGTTCACATGGTGTGTTGTACCACAGGTCACCAGCTCTGGCAGAGGCAGTCAGAGCTCTGATGGCACTGAAATTTTGGGGCTTTATAGTTAGAGTAGTCTTGACAGGGAACTCAGACTCCATTATGTACTGTAGATGACAGGGTCTGCTTGAAAGAGGGGCATTCTCCTGCTACAAATTGGGTGTGTCAGTACACCTAGGACTGACCAGCTGTCACAATTTAAATGAGGGAGATTATAAGTGAGCTATTGAAACACACAGCAAAATCTTTCTTTGTTAGAAAGTGAGGCTTTAAGAATGGACTTAAAAGAAAAGCAAAATGAGTCTCCATGAGCGAGATCTGGCAGATCTCAAGGTACAGAATCAACTTTGACATAAGCATGTACAAAGGCCAGAGTATCATGGCCATCTTTGTTGCATCTCAAACTGGCCCCATTGTTGATGAATGATAAAATTCCACCAGTACACTGAAGCCCATGGGGATGTGTTCCCTATTTGTAGAAGTATATGAACAAGTGCTGCACCTAACCTGTTTCACAATGCAGTGCCCTCTCATTCTACATTGAATCATATTGGAATAGGGAGAAGAGATTCTTACAGCAAAGGTTCTCAATCTTTACAATATCAGGACTTCCCTACCATCTAGCCAGGGGCTAGCTGGAATCCCATAGCTCATAGGGTGGGCAAACTACGTCCCGGGGGCTGCATCCAGCCCTTCTCAGATGTTTTAATCTGGCCCTCAAGCTCCCGCTGGGGAGCAGGGTCCAGGGCTTGCCCTGCTCCGACGCTCCAGCCGGGGAGTGGGGTCAGGGGCTTGCCCCACTCTGTACATGCCGTGGTGCCGCACAGCTCCCGGAAGCAGCGGCATGTCCCCCCTCCGGCTCCTACACTTGGGGCAGCCAGGGGGCTCCGCATGCTGCCCCTGCCCCAAGTGCTGCCCCCACAGGTCCCATTGGCCTGAAACAATGGCCAATGGGAGCTGCAGGGGTGGCGCCTGCGGCCGGGATGACACGCTGAGCCACCTGGCTGCCCCTCTGCGAAGGAGCTAGAGGGGGGACGTGCCGCTGCTTCTGGGAGCTGCTTAAGGTAAGCAATGCCTGGAACCTGCACCCCTGATCCCCCCCCTGCACCCCAACCCCCTGCTTCAGCCCAGATCCCCCTCCCGCACTCTGAACTCCTCATTTTTGGCCCAACCCCAGAGCCCGCAGCCAGAGCCGTCACCCCCTCCCACACCCCAACCCCCAATTTCTTGAGCATGTATGGCGGGCCATACAATTTCCATACCCAGATGTGGACCTCGGGCCAAAAAGTTTGCCCACCCCTGCCATAGCTCCACGTTTAATAATATGGAATGGGCAGGGTGGTCATGACCCTTGACACCTGTCTGAATCCCCAGGCTGAGAACTCATGCTTTACAGGACAGAAAGAGACAGGAGAAATATAGCAGCAGTATTTTATAATGGGCAAGTATTACCCTCATTTTACAGATAGGTAAAGTGAGGCACAGAGGGTAAGCACTTATCCGAGATCATGCAGTGAAGTGTTGGCAGACCCAGGAATACAACCCAGGTCTTCTTATTCGCAATACCTTGCTTTGTCTACTGGGCCATGCACAAAGCCATGAGAAAACCTGAACGTGACAAATTTTAGACAACATGCTACAGAATCACTATTAAGAAGGGTAAAAAAAATTGCTATTTCTATCGAGTGTTCAGTCTTTATGTAGAGCAGGAACTAATAGCAATATCTCAAATACCACTGTGTGGAAACTGTTGGCAAACGTTGACTCTTTAAAGGGGATGGCTGTATGATGCTAGACTTGTATCCCTTGAGACAGACCATATGAAAGCATGCTAGTGGTATAGAGATTGTTGTTCCTTTTGGGGTATCCATGGACAAACCTAGCCATTAAATCCCAGCATGACTGCCCTGTTAGCCAGAGTTCCCCAAGAGAAGTTTCCAAACACCACAAAACAGAAGAACCACAGACTTGCATTCAAAGTGGGTCTGCTGCACCACAATGTCCCTTTTAAACTGTAAATCCTCCAAGACATGGATTGTGTCCTGATCTATGTTTGTACAGCACTTAGTACCATAGAGCCCCCAATCCTGACTGAGGCTTTTGGACACTACCATAGTCACTAACAACCACCCTTTCTCCTGTGTGACATTGTCTTCATCATTACAAGAAATGTGTGTGCTTTGAAATGGTATAAGTAGATAGTGAGGTTCGGAATATGACAGCTACCTATGCAGCTAGCAAAGCAGTACTAGAGGCGGGGGTGGGGTGGGGAGAACAGTTATTGCTCTTTCCTGTTACTTAGAGGACTTTGGCCTTGGTGCACCTCGTGGTCATTATAACAAGCTTTGTGTAAATACAATCAGCTATTCTATAAGCCACCAAATATTTAGTTCTTCCATTTTGCTGTTGTTGTTTTAAGGAGATACAAGTTGCCCTGAGGGCACTCATGTTACCATGAAATGAAAGTTGCCTGTAAGGTAAGTAGAGCTTCAAAACAAAAAAAACCAACAGTTGAAATGTCTAATATATTGTGATTTATTTTATCTTCAGAACACATACTCACGGTGTGAATTCATGTTGGCAAGCCATGAATGAGGTCAGCATGTTGACACTGGGTACAGATTTTTTTCTTTTCACAGACACTTCAGGGTGGGTCATGTGATCAGTCACTACTGTGCTTTGCCAGTCACTGTGTTCTACTGTATATGAACTAGCACATACCCTGACCTTAAGGCAATAAATGCAGCCACACCAGTGATTTCAAGGAGAGTTTTACATACAGATCATTTGCAGGATAAACCCCACAATACTGTCAAAAGAGTGGAAAGGCAAGCAGCCAATTACACATGAATTATTCTATCTTCCGTTCAACCTGACTTGGGTGGGGGTTTTGTTTTGGACCTTGGAAGTTCTTCCAGTCGCTTGGACATTGATAGGTACTTAATGTTTGTCTGTTTGTTGACTGTCATACCATTACCATAGGCAGCACAGAGGGTAGGGGGCATGTATTTCCTGCTCTTAGGTGAAGCACACCTGGGGCAATATTTTACTTCCAGACTAGGCCAAAAGAAAGGATTAGTCAACCCCCAATTTGCTCAAGGAGTTTGTCCTGGGCTTCTTTCAGGCCCTCTTGCAATTTCACAAGGTGTTAATATATAATAATATACCTATCTCATAGAACTGAAAGGTCATTGAGTCCAGCCCCCTGCCTTCACTAGCAGGACCAAGTACTGATTTTTGCCCCAGACCCTGAGTGGCCCCCTCAAGGATTGAACTCACAACCCTAGGTTTAGCAGGCCAATGCTCAAACCACTGAGCTATCCCTCCCCCCCAAGACTTAGGGTAAGCCTCTCTCCATTTTCCTGTTGTTAAAGGAAATCACCATTTAGTTCCATGTCTGGTAATTTCTTGCTCCAGCTCTCTGGCTGAATAGTTAGTAGTCTCTCTCCTCTTGAGGCAGGAAAGAGTCGGGTGGGTCAGGAGACCGCTAACCCTAGCAAAGGGTCAGTCTCCAGCCTTTGTTCTTCAGGCCATACTAACCCCTCTGATAGAGACTGAGGAATCAAGACCCACCCACTCATCTGGATTCCAATCCAGGTACCCTGTGTGAAGCAGCTGGAATCAGTCCCTTCCAATCCCTTACTGCTTCTAACCTCACCTCTCCTGTAGGCTGTTGCACAGACACGTTCTGTGAGCCTCTTCTTCTGGAGGTCCAACTACCTGGGCAGCTTCCTGCCAGTCCATTTCTGCAGCACCCTGCTCTCAGTGGTTCCTCAGCCTCTCCAACAGTCACCTCCCTTCTGATCTGCTGTCAGCCCTACCAGAGGAGGCAGCTCATCTCCCTATGAACCCTTATAAAGGTGTGGGCAGTCCTTGCACACTCCCTTGTGGCCTGGTGTGGTGCTGTGGGTGTGCCCCACCTTAGTTCCCTTCTCCCCACACCCACTGGGGCAGCCTACATTTGTTTAACAGCCTGGAGCAAGGAGAAGCCAACATACACTAACAAATGACATGCCTCCTTTTAATAGGGTTTCAGGACAGGAGAAAGTACAATACATGTTCATAAGGGCCTCACCTCAGGGCCCTAGGTTAGCTCCCACACTTGAAGTTCACAAAGTCTCTAGTTAGGCCCATTTTCTAGAGCCTGAGAGGCAACCACCACACACTCAGTGGCGTAGCCAGGTGGAGGGAACAGGGGGAGCGATAAAAAAAAAAGGGGCGCCACCCGCTGCAGTTTTATTTATCCGGCCCTTCATTCGCTCCAGGTGTCTTCGGCGACACTGAAGGACCCGCCGCCGAAATGCCGCCAAAGACCCGCGGAGCGAGTGAAGGTCCCCCCGCCGAAGTGCCACACTGTAGCCTGCAAAGCTTCCACCCCCATTTCTCCTGCTCAGTTCCCTGTTTATAGAGCCTAGCAATAGGGTTGCACTGGGCTGGGCCTCCTTGATTACACTCCATCCTATCCCTTAAAAGGGTAGTACGCTCCTACCCAACTCTCCCCCCTAGAATCTTGTGTGGCCCTAGAGCAAGTTCTACTGTCTGTCCATGGAGTATCTCGGCACTCCATAAGGGCAATCAATTTGACCTCACTAGGCTTCTGCCCTAGCCACCTTCCTTTCAGCATATCCTCCAGCCAAAGGAGCACTTCCTGCTTAACATCACCAGGGAAGTTTGCAAGACCCTTGGCCATACTTTTATCCTCATTACTGACATACACAGAGACCAGAAGTTGTGTTCCCCAACATCTTACATAGCTCATCTGATGAACAAAATCCTCCATATAGTCTTTGGCACATCATAATTCAGTGGGCTGAAACACTTCACCACACAGACTAACTTTCACTTGAAAGATTTAAAGTCTGGGGAATATCTTCAGGGCTGCCCTCTCCACTTCCAGTAGTTCCACCTTCTCATCCTGGGCCTCAGTGATCTGGTACTGCTGGAGGATTCTCTCACAAAGCTCTTCCTGGTCTCTCTCCAACAGGTGGCCTTCAGCTGGGCCAACTCCTGCTCTTTTTTTATGCCCTGAGCCAAGACACTTTCCCAGGAGGAACCTCTCTCTTCCAGCTCCTGCCAGGCTTCTGCTTTTTGGGCCTGTAGAGTGTTCATCTGTGCAAGGATGTCAGCCAAAATTCCCTCAGCTGCAATAACCTTCTCTAATTCTTTCCGGCTTATTAGTGGATGAGTTTGCTAGATAGTTGTAGATGGTATCACCGTTCCTGCAGCTTCCATTGTCACAGTCTCCATATTTGTGTCTGTTGATGCCCTTCAATGGGAAAATCCACTCCTCCCCTTGAACAGGCTTCTTGAATATCCAAGTCATCACTCCACTCTACCATATAGACAGCCTTTGGTAAGTTATTGCCATGTTCTCCACTATATTGCATGTACCAATGCTCTTGTTGTATACCTGTGTCTTCTCCAGAGTTGTCAATGTTAGTCCTTCCAATGCCTTAACTTCTTCCAGGAGCCAAGTCTTTTCCTGCTTCAGTTTTTATAGTTTCTGGGTTACTTACTTTCTTCTAATCAGAGCCTCAGGCCTGCAAGTCTCAGTACACACTCTTCTAGTCTTTTAACTGCCCTACTCCTGGCCTGCAGCTCATTCTGGAGTTGCTCCTTTTCAAGCTGTAGGGCTTGTTTAAGCTCTTCCAGTTCCAACTGCTGAGTAGATTTCCTCTTCTACAACTCCTTTCCCCCCTCAGTTTCCTGGTGGCAAGCAGCCTGGCATTTCTTGGGCTACAAATCCATCGGCTTTTCCCATTGGGCTATCCTTATTTCCAAGGCCACAGGAAAGACTAGTACTTGTATGGCATCACCGATATCATTGTTCTTTCCAACTCCTGCATCTTGGCCTTTGAGTCTGTCTTTACTTGGCTGACCTGAGGATTTATATTCCTCAAGCTGGTTGTTTGCTATCTCATTATTGTCCTGCTCCTCCTCCAGCTGAGCCTGGCATTGCTTCTTCTTTAGTGCCTCTTGACCTTGAGAATTGGTAGCCCCCACCATCAGACCATCCCTGTTGTGAAGTGCCTGGCACTTTCCACATTTATCAGCTGTAAGTTTCTCTTGCCTTTGGTTCATCTCAGCCTACATCTGCTCATACAGGTGCTGGAGCTTCTTTAACTGTGGGGCTTCTTGAACCTGGATCTTCTCTTGAAGACAGCATGCTCATTTTCCAATGTGTTGATTCATTCCTTCAGCTTAGTCACAACCACGTGGCTTCTCTCTTTCTCTACAACCAGCTCTTTCTGCCTGTCTTCTAGTTCTGCTTTTGTTCATGTTGCTCAGCTCGTTTCAGTGATAAAGATAGCATGCATTTGGGCCTGCAAGTTAATTGTTAAATAACATCATCAGAGCCCTTGTCACACCTGTGCCCAAAGACCCCTGGAACTTTTGACCTCCTGTCAGTCTTTGCCCTGGTTCCCCTACTGCAGGAACCTTGCTGCCCCTCGGAGAAACTAACTGGGTCATGTTCGGGCTCCTGTATCATAGAATCGTAGACTTTAAGGTCAGAAGGGACCATTATGATCGTCTAGTCTGACCTCCTGCACAATGCAGGCCACAGAATCTCACCCACCCACTCCTGTATCAAACCCCTAACCTATGTCTGAGCTATTGAAATCCTCAAATCATGGTTTAAAGACTTCAAGGTGCAGAGAATCCACCAGCAAGTGACCCGTGCCCCACGCTGCAGAGGAAGGCGAAAAACCCCCAGGGCCTCTGACAATCTGCCCTGGAGGAAAATTCCTTCCCGACCCCAAATATGTCATCAGCTAAACCCTGAGCATGTGGGCAAGACTCACCAGCCAGACACCCAGGAAAGAATTCTGTGTAGTAACTCAGATCACACCCCGTCTAACATCCCATCACAGGCCATTGGGCATATTTACCGCTAATAGTCAAAGACCAATTAATTGCCAAAATTAGGCTATCCCATCATACCATCCCCTCCATAAACTTATCAAGCTTAGTCTTGAAGCCAGATATGTCTTTTGCCCCCACTGCTCCCCTTGGAAGGCTGTTCCAGAACTTCACTCCTCTTATGGTTAGAAACCTTCATCTAATTTCAAGTCTAAACTTCCTGATGGCCAGTATCAGGTTACTTAATCTCCCCATATACTCATGCTCTGAGGCTGAGGACTGAGTCAAGGCATCCCTGGCAAGGATCATGGGAGAGGGAGAGAGAAGTCTGAAACTCATGGCCAACCTCTGTCCCTGAAGCTTGCCTCCTGGCATATGTTTCTGGGGGTATCCAGGTTTGCTCAGGCCTACGGTCTTTTACTTCCCCATAATGACAGTCCCTTGGGCCAAAGTCCTTGTAGGGCAGCATCTTCTAACATGCGCCTTTCCCTCCACATCTAAACTTGTTTTAGGAGCCAAGTCTTTTCCTGATTGAGTTTCATTACTCTTCCTGGCCCCAAACTGTGTCCCTTCAATTCTTTGTCCAGCTTCTGCAGCTGTTTGGGTTCCTTAACTCGGGGTCCCAGTATTCTTAATAATCCAGACCTGCCCAAGGCTGTCAGCACCTGTGTCCTCCCACCATCCATAGAGTCTCTGGTTCCCCAGGAGCAGACCCAACCTATTGGGGACAGCCCACACACCCAATTGACAGGACCCCATGTGTCTTTCCCTTTCAACATTCATGATGGCCTTCAGCCCACCAGGTCTCCCACCAAGCCTGGGAGCAGAACTTCTGAGGTTGTCACTGTTGCTCCATCCACCAGTCTGAAAAAATCAGACATCTCACAGCTATAGATAGCATAGGCAAGTCTTGGCATTCTCATCCCTCCTTGATGGGAGGGTGTTTCAATCCCTGTTTAGGCACCCTATGTACAGGTGGGCGCAGTTTCTGCTAACCTCTTGTGGCCTGGGGTTGTGCCCCATCTTAATACCCCTACCCCCAATTGGAGCAGCAGTAGGTTTGCATTAACAGCTTGGGGCAAGAATAAGTCAACTCACACTAACAAACAACATGTCCCCTTTTAAAAGGGCTTCAGGACAGGAAAAAGTACAATATAAAATTCATAAGGTCCTCACCTCAGGGCCCTAGTTCAGCTCCCAAACCTGAAGTTCACAAACACAGTCTCTAGTTCATGCAGTCTCCTCAAGCAAACAACCACCACTGCAGTCTGCATGATTTCTACTCTCCTCTTGTTCAGCTACCTCTTCCTGTTTATATAGTCCAGCCCCAGGACAGAGGCAGACCACCTTGATTCCACCTGTAGGCCCCAGCCTGTTCCTTAAAAGGGATAGTACACTCCTTGAGAGCCCTTCAGTGGGTGGGACAGAATGGGGTCTGGACACCCCAAGATAGAGCCCATTCCCAGAAGATGGAGGACAAGGCCTGCCACTTTTCCATGGCCAGCCAAGAGAAGTTGGTACTCAGAACTCTTTTCTGGATGAAGGGAGTGGGGCTGGGAACAAAGTAACCATTGATCAGCAAGAGCCCGACTTCAGGACAACGGTCTATGAACATGGTAGAAAGAGGTGGCTAGGTTTGGGTTCTAAAAATTCTTATCTTTGTTGAACATTATGGACAAGTAAAGAATTCCTACCCAAAGTTCTCCAAACCCAGACACCCTCCTGTCCAACATCACAGTAAATCATAGAAAGAAAAAACATCCAAGAAGTAGTTTGAGGCAAGAGATTTACTTAACTCCAGTAGAGTCAGAGCAGCTTCTTGCCCTACCGATGGCTAACAGCTCATAACCTTACCTGTCCACCACCTGCCTCTGAGGCTCTAAACACCCTTCAGTTCAGCAGAGTTGAATTTTATTTCTCTTTCCACCCAGCTCTGATCCCTATTGCATCTCGTTTGTTTAGACCCTCTGCCCCAGCCTACACAGGAGGTTTGGGATCTGAAGTAGCCAAAGCTCAGTTTGGTCTTATACTGGCTTCACTTCAGGTTTTGTACAGTGTTGGGCCACAATGAATGATGCAGAGCAGCCTCTTCATTTAAGTTGCTGCCAGGCCCAGCAGGGGATCATATCTGTCTGTACCCCAAGTTCTGTGGAAACCGAACCTCCACATATGAACAGTTTATAGATAGATAGATAGATATACAGTTACCGTATATACTCGATCATAAGCTGGTTCATTTATAAGCTGACCCCCCCAAGATAGATAAGTAAAAATGGAAAATTTTTATAATCCGTTCATAAACTGACCCTATAATTCAGGGGTCAGCAAACTTTGGCTCCCAGGCCATCAGGATAAGCCGCTGGTGGGCCGAGATGGTTTGTTTACCTCGAGCGTCCTCAAGCATGGAGGTAAACCTAAGTAAACAAAGTGTCCCGGCATGCCAGCTGCTTACCCTGACGGGCCGGGACAGCAACTGGTGGGGAAATTTTTTGCGGGGGAGAAGCTGGGAGTCAGGGGAGTAACCCCTGTGACCACCCCCCACATGACCCCACCCCTAGCCCGGGACCCCCACACTCTCCCCATCCCATCCCTTCCCACCTTATCTGGGGAGGGCCGGGGGAGGATGCCTCTGGCCTGGCTGGAGCTGCTCCAGCAGGCTGAGCAGCGCGGCTGCAGCCTGCTCCGGTGGGCTACAGCCTGCTCTGGGGGGCGGGGCTGGGCGGTGTGGCTGCAGCCTGCCAGCCCTGGAGCTGCAGCTGCTTCGGAGGCTGGGGGGAGAGCAGCGTGGCCAGAAGCAGAGAGACTCTGGCCCCGCCTCTTCTCTTCTGTCTCTGCTGGCTGTGCTGCCTCTCCTTGCTCCCTCTGTTGGGGGGAGGGGCTGTGTCCCACCTCTCCCTCTCTATACCTGTTCATAAGCCGACCCCCTTCTCTGGTGCTTCTCTTTTTTACTAAAATAATTTGGCTTATGAATGAGTATATACAGTATATAGTTAATATAACAGGCATTAACGGTCCAGTGGATGGTCTTTTAGCTGGTCTACAAGTATAGTTACCATATACAAACATAGCATTTCTTTACAATTTCTTATTAGGAATTTAAATTACTGCCTCGTTTTTAAGAGAATAATTCCTTCTTGTGTATGTAACCCTTCTGCCCATCTCAGTTGGCAGCAACAAGGGCCGGGTTCAGTGTCTAGGGGTTCCGTTTCAATAACGCAATGCAAAACCAGCTCAAGCCCCCAACCAGTGACCTGAGACAATTACATACCACCCCCCAGGTGCCTCTAAGAGGCAATACTTCCCCTCTCGCAAGCACGGAGTCTGAGTGTAGCAAAATCCTTTTAATAAAGGAGGGAAACAATGTGGCATTCTGTTGGGGAAACACCACAAACAGGATTCATAACACAAACCTGAGCAAAAGACCCACCCCCAAGTGAGTTTGGCAGTATCTTTTCCCCTCAGAGACTTAAGTCCAGCAACCCAAAAATTACCCCAAAGTCTCTGTCCCTGGTCAGTGCAGCCCCAGAGTTCAAAAGTTTATCTGCAGAGTTTTACCTCCCAGCCTGGGCGGTGGGGGGGGAGGCACAGCGGTGTTATGGGGCACCTTATGTGGTCCGAGGCCAACTGCCCCGCCTCTCCATGGGGTTCTGCTGCAGTCTTCACCGCGAGCCACTCCACCAGCCACTCTGCTCCATCAGCCATCCCGTGAGCAGCTCCAGCTGTTCCGCGAACTGCTCTGCCAGCCGCTCTGCTCTACCAGCTGTCCCACAAACTGTTCTGCCAGCCGCTCAGCAACATAGCTTCAGGCCCCCCACAACACTCAGTGATTTCAGCTTGTAGTAGAGGAGCCTCAGTGCTGGTGCACCATTGGTCTCTGATAGTCCACAGTAGAGAGAGAGAGAGAGAGAGAGAAGGCAGTGCAATAGGTATCTCAGGCCCTCAAAATGTGGGCCCATATCATCAGGTACAAATCCCTGTCCCCAGCCTCTCTCACTTCCCTGGGTTTTGGAACCCATGTCCCTTGTCCAGCGAGTGCTATTTAGTTGATAGTGAGTCCCTCTGTCATAAAACAGTTTCATTGTCCTTGATTCACATAATCAGGGTAACAACACTTTATTCTTCCTGCCCCAATAACAGAGAAACTGGGGATCCCACAGCAGCCAAAGTGACCATTTGGGCTGCTGTGGGCTCGTGCTAGGCAGGGTGGGAGTGCCTATGCAAACAAGATCAGTGCCTGAAGTTCTTTTCCTCAACTTGCCACAATTCACCACCAGATGTCAGGGTAGAGCTCATCCTGACTCTGCTTACATGTATAAGAATGAAATAAAAACAGGGTTTGATAGAATCCTCAGCCCATTCTCCTACTCTGAACCATCATGCTATCCTGTGCTTCTCTCCCTCCCTCGGCCTGCTCTGTGCTGTACTCAGAACCCCTTATTTGCAGATTCTTGGAATCTCAGAAACACCTGTGTTTGTTCTGACATTTAACCCAACAGTATAGATCATCCCAGTGCATTAAGAAGAATTTGCAGGTGCTAGCGTAACTTAGCACAACACAGCTCTAGTTGTATGATCATTTCTTTCCAAGCTGTGGTAAAAATCACTTCTACTCACAAGCCAAAGGAGTGGGTCTGCTTGCTGGCTACCTAAATTAGGTCTTTGCAGCAGGGCTTCTGTTGTAGAATAGTACTTCTTTTCTTTGTGGTGCTTATGGTAGCGCCTACCTAGGGAAAGCTGGTCAGCATTTTTATTCTGAACTCCAGATGTAAAAGGTATTTGTAAACATTCACTCTAACCTAGGATTTGGAGTTGGGGTAGCAGGGTGTGAAGGGACACAGTAAGCAGTTGGTGTTCACAAACAAATCTCTACCAGGGCTGCCTGGTATTACTGTTAGAGAATGAGGAGGGAAAATAGAAGAGCCAAACAAACAAAATCCAAGTAAAAAAAACCAGATCCGTTGTTTTTAACAATGATGCATCCCAACAACATGTTGTGGTTGTGAATGTTAAATTCCTCTTGGGTATTTTTAATGAAAACACAGCTTTCATTGATGTAGTATTTAGGGACTGATCTTGGTCTCAGATAGTCAGATGCATCTCATTGCAGTATCTTGTAAAAAAAATAAAATAAATAAAAAAATCAGCAACTGTGCCAGAAAATTCACAGCCAAGTCTGCAAACGTAGGTGCTGCATGGGCTTCTAAACAGTAGGTGATTTAGAAATCAGGTCTGATCACAAAATCTGAATAAATTTGAGAGGAGGGGTGGGCATTCAGCAGGTATTTAGCACCTCTCAGTCTAGGGCCCAATGACTGGAACTCAAATTCTTTCAGGTTCCATGATCATACAGCATTTCCCCCAAGTGCTATGTACTTATCCATCATAGCTTTTGCTTCTTGTGTAGAAGAATATATACTGTTCTCAGACACCACAACAAGTGCACTGGCATCAGTCAGAGATGCTTGTGCTCAGCACCTCTTAAGATCAATCCCATCTGAAATGCTTTTACCAGCCTACTGTATTTAGATATCTGTCATAACATAAGGGACCAATGTAATAGAAAATGCATCCCTTTGAAAGGCTGCGCAGAACTTCAGAAGTTATGCTAGACCCTCCCCTGCCACCCACCTAAAAAGGGGAAAGAAGAGAAAAGGATTAAATGCAGCCACACAGCAGTACCAGTATTGGTTGAATGGAGCCTCAAGGTGCTAAATGCATTCAGGGGTGTAACAGGCTCAGTCACCTCCTAACAACCCCTTTGTGGTCAGGGTTGGCTCTCCATTCCCCTACATCTGTTTCCTGTCTTCAGGCCCCTGAAGAACTTCATTAGAGGCTTTCTTGTGGCCAATTATACACCTGCGTTGGGTCTGGATTTATTAACAAACAATTCAAAAACTATCAACACAACACCTATTCAGATCTGCCAGTCCCAGGACTCTTCTTCAGTTCCAGACTGCTTTTTATCAAGCAGCTACTCCAGTCCCTTCTGGAGTCCTTTCCCACTCTTCCTGGCAGGAACTCTACAGTCTTCCAACCCAGAGTCCTATCTTCTCCAGGAAAGGGTCCAACTCGCTCCCAGTGCAGTCTCTTCTCCAGCTTTGAGAGGTCAGCATTCAAGTGCCTCAACTGTTCTGGCCCTCAGCCTACCTCAGATTCTAGTCTCCAGGCCCAAACCCTTCTCTCAGTTCGGGACTCTTATAGGAGCCTCCTGCAGTGCCTCTCCCTCTCTGCAGCTTCCTACTGATCTTATAGGGGACACCTGTCCTCCATTAGGCCCTCTCAAGGCTGTTAACACAGCAGAGATGGGCTCGAGCATTTCCTTCTAAAAAGGCCTATGACAAGTCGCCTGGTCTGAAAGATGGCTGCTATAAGAACACAACCCCACTTTCTTGCATAAAGAAACTTTGGTGTTGCCCAGCTGGCCCATGTTATTTATAAGCTATAGCTAGACAGTAACCAGTTAAGTGGATGAACCTTTACTATACAACCTGCCAGATTACCTAAGTGTAGCATTGTCTAATCCAAAAGCCAAAGTGCAATGGAAACATGTGACAGATGCCTGCCACTGCCTGGCTCAGATACCCCCTGTAAAGTTTACCATGAGTTATCAATGGGACTCATTTTTATTTCAATCAGCAAACTAATTTCCAGATGCTCACGATCCATGAATGTATAAATCTTCTGGAAATATATTCAGTTTGCAAATATCTACATTCATGGTTGATTTACGGTGTGTAGTTAATGCCTGATTATTTCATTGTGTCATTTGCCAGTATATGCATAATTCATGATCACACATTAACAAAACCCAAGAATGGGTAGATTCAAGATATTGACTCACAGCCAAAAGCAAGAGACGTAAATGAATATATGTGGATAGTTTAGGACTGGGGATGGAGGGAGAATATACTTAGACACCTCCGTTTTCTACAGCAGCTCAAATGTATCCACAGGATGTGGTATAGAACAATGTTAAAGGTAGGGAGAACATACAGTGCACTGCCTGCAAAATGTTGCTGAAATCTGAAAGATTTCAGCAACATTTTGCAGGCAGTGCACTGTATGTTCTCCCTACCTTTAACATTGTTAAGCATTCTGTCAGCCCAGTAACCCGATAATGAGCTCTCTTCATGCTACCATTATTCAGGCATGGATTCTGGACTCACTTTGGATGGTGGTGTAGAAAGAGGTGACATGATCCAAAGGACAGGACATGGAAGCTGAATTTATTGCACATATTGTACCCTCTACTGGCTGACTTGTATAACAGCTCTGGGCAAGGTCATCTGAAGCTGTCAGCTTGCCTTATTGACTGGTAAGTCACCAAAACATGTACATGGGAATTAAATCAAATTTAAGAAAAACGGTGCCAGCACAGAGAGTAAGCCTGATCCTGTACCACACAACCTATAAAAGAAAGAAAGGTAAAGAGCTTTAAAATGGAGATTAACAGAGACAAGACACTAATGTGCTTTTTGTGAAATGGGAAAGTATGGCAAAGAGTTAAGCTATAACAGGGCCAAATCCTGCAATCCTTTCTCTGTTAAGAAGAACTCCCATAGTTGGAGATTTCGCTGAATAATCACAGCAGGATTGGTCCCATAGAGTCAAAGCTCTCCGTGTCCCTAGACACTGAGAGATATTAGAGTCTTTTGGTACTGAAAGTCACCAAACTCTCGAAGAAGCCGTGATCTGTGGTGGTACTCTCACAGACTGTCCTGTTAGCTACTCCTGTAGTGGAGTAAACTGGTCCTTCAGTTAGAATTTCCTGTGTTACACTATAATTTATCACTAAAAACATCCCTAACCCTAAATATCCCAACCTGCCCATAAAACCCTACACCCAAACCAAGTACTAATGTTCCGAGAGCAGAAAGATATCCCACATTCCACTGTCTACCTGTTGAGAGCAGATAGCAAGGTTCAGAGCCTCTTGTCTGCTGACATTATTTAAAATTGCCAGTGCCCTGAAGTTTTTCCTCCATTTAGTTGCACCTCACAGCACCTCAGGAGCTCCAGAGCTGATTATTCCTCACACAACTGAAAGGGGGGAATCCAGAGATATGTCACAAAACTTAGGGCCCAAGCGTGAAAGTTGGTGATTATCGGAGTCATTTTTATACACTTCACCATAGATATACTTGGCACTCTATAGACAACTAACAAAATCCCAAAGAATTTACAGTTGAGATACAATAATATATGCATGACATAGAAGATGGTGGCATCAGACATGGGGATGAGGGGAAGGAGGACAAGATTTATTTAATATTGTGTTATTTGTATTAGGCAACATAGGAGGTATTTGAAGAAGGGAAGAGAAATACAGTAAGTACATGGTGCTCAGGATCAAGAACGCTTCGTTACAAAAGGAAGATATGTTTAAAATTGCATCCTATTTTAAAAAAAGATTATAGTGAGAAGAGGCACATTCTGATGTCACCTTTGCCAGTGTAAATACATAGTTACTTTAGTAATGTCAATAGGGCTATTCGAGACTTCCACTGATGTGACTGGGAGCAGAATCTGGTCTACAATTTCAGTCTGCCATATATTGTTAAGATGCAATATATTTCAAAAATAATTCAGACTGGAAAATAATTTGAGGACAAGTGGTGATAGCCTAGATAATGATGTTTCCAAGGATGCCTCCAAAGCCAACTTTTCCATAAAAAGGCTTAAAGCATGAGCTGACATTTACTTTCCTTTATGGCAGTCAGACACAATAAATGCAGCCATAATTTGGCTCTCTCAGAAGCAGAGCCATTGATCAGGGTTATTAAAAAGTTATTTAAAATTTCAATTGATCAATTAGTTTTGCATCATGCTCATCTGGTGTACAGTGAGACTGTGGTCAAAGACTAATCCCAAATCTATTCACTTCAATTGGGTTCTGAATCAGGCCCATACTGAATACTATGGCATCTTCAACCAGGCTTGGAACAGTAATGCCATGATTATATTGTAAATGGCAAAAGTAACCCACTTTCATTTTCAGGCAAGAAGTAATACTGATTACTTGTCATGCAGGCATTTTTGTTTTAAACTACTAAAACTTTTGGAGTATAGGAAAAAAATAAGTGAGAGGAAAATAACAAATGGAAGGTTCAGGATGATCAGCAAGAACTTCCTGATTTGTGATTTGTTAACTGAGGGCTAGTCTCCCAAGAGAAATTGCAGAAGCCACATTGTTGGGAACTTGTTTAAGTAGTCTATACGTAAACTTGGAAGGATTAGATTTTTATCTGTAAATGTTTGTAAATGTCAGTTTCACTACACACACAAGTTGACTAAACCATATTTCCAACAATAATAATCAAAATTTACAGATAGGCAAAGAAAAATACTGCTTGAGAGCTTAGAGTTTGATTTAAGGATATTTCTTTTTATATGTTGATGTGTGATGTTGACAATTTGTTTTAACAGTTATAAAGCTTTAACTTTTGAATCTCAACATCTACTGTTATTTAAATGATTATTTGACACTCCCCCATTGTGTGACCTCCCCATAATTTCATACAATTGTGAAACTTCAGATCAATAAAAATATAAAAAATACTTAAGAACAAACATTGATATTATCTGTCAAAATGATAAAAAAAAATTAATTCTGCCAGATCTATCTATAAAAGATACTAGCCAATGTACTGTAGGAAATAATTCTGCACTATCAGGGAAATGAACTTGATGATCTAATCAGCCTTTTCTCTCTTTCACTTGGGTTATTTTAGAAATGTAATCTGTTACTTTTGCAACACTGAGAAAGACTGAAATGCAGCCTACACCTTGCATATTTCTGGTTCTGACTGAAATAAAGGAAAGAAAACTCAAAACGTTGCTTCAGAAGAGCATGCTTTAAGAGAACACTCACAGCCAATATTATTCTTTGTGCTTCATAATGGCCAGTGTCAATCTCACAAATGTTGACAGCTTGTGTGTGGAGGATGTTTTAAGTAAAGGGGACAGACATGGTAGAAAGTTTGGTGTGGGTGGGTGTCTCAACTATTATCTTTCTCTTTCAGCAAAGGATTAAGCATTGATTTAGCTGGTGAGTAGCACAGAGAATGATGGCTCTGGTAACAGCTAGTAGAGCCAAATACTAAAAGCTTCCCCTTGGTATGATCCTTCCAGAGCACAACGTGAGGTGGGTATGCAGCTGCTGAGAACGTGGTGGGTTGCAAGCAAGAGCTGAATAGGACACAGGCTTCCCTTTCATGTTGTTTTTAAATGCTATTTCTAATGCAAGCTGACAATTAAAAAATGAGGCTTAATTTGATTCCAGGGTTTATACGTTTTTAGGGGTACATCTTAAAATGACATGGCATGAGGGAGTACATGCCTTCCCCAGGAAGGCACCCAGGGTATGTCTACACAGCAAAACCAAAACAAACAAACCAAAACAGCAGTGAGTCTCAGAGCCTGAGCATCTACACTACTATTTTCAGCCCTAGAGCAGGAGCCCCGCAAGACAGAGTCAGCTGCCCCAGGCTCCGAGACTCCTTGCCATCGGGTTTTTTTCTTTGCCGTGTAGATGTACTCAGATACCATAGTCATCAGAGAGCCCCACTAAAGCCCATTAAAATTCAGATTTTAGAAACTATCTCACAGTCTGAAAAATCCATCAGCTACAGGGTTAAATCTAATTCCATTAGGCACATTTCCAGCATAGGCTTGCTCAGCCCGTTTGTCATTTGCTTATTCGCTCCATGCTGCTTCAGAGCCTAGTACCACCGCAACACTACAAAACTCTAAGGTGCCACAGCATATTTCAGCACCCCCAGGATGCTCATACTTCAGTGAATCAGTCTGCATCATTCTGCATGGTTCTTTGTCAGCTAATCAAAGTGGTCTTCTATTTACTGTAAATTCAGCAGGATAAGTGTATTCTGTCCTCACAAAGTACAAACAGAAATTCCTCTCTCCAAAACTGCACTGCTTAGCATGTCAGCACAGCAGAGTGTGGAAACAGAAGACAAGTGTTATTTCAATGGAACAAAGTTACCAGGCCAACAGCAGATATATTTGTTGGCATAGAGTGCAGTGAATTTTGTATGCACCAGGGAAGAACCTGTTTAACCAAAGATCAAGTCTACACAAAAGAGTTGCATTCAGCACTGGTAAAGAGACTCATCTATTGCAAACAGTGCCAAAGATATAGAGTTCCCTGGAGACAAAATGTGGGGCTAGCTGAAAATGTGCTTGCCAAGCTGAAATGAAAGAGACAACACAATAGTAACTACTGAAGAAACAGCTGGGCCCGGTGGCACCAGACTGTCTTTCAGCCCATATTACCAACACTTGTTCATATAACAGTGTGTTCTGAAGAAGCATGTGTCAGTTTCCATTTGTTTACAAATAAATTAATGCAGTGCAAAGTCAAATGAGGTTGGTTTTGTTTTGTTTTTAAGTCCTAAACAAAATTGGAAAGGATATAGTTAAGTGATAACACTAACAGAATGCAACTTCATGCCATAATAATGGCCTACTGCTGACAGCTGAGAAATGCTAAGAGCAAAAATTAAAATAATCACCCCTCACGCTCTGCTAACGTTAATCACTTGTCTGCTAAATTCAAGGGTAGCAGAGTATGGCTATGGGCCAGATCCAGTCCATCACATCCTAAAATGTGGCTGATAACCAACCTCCTCCAATTCAAAAACGTGTCCTGGGGAGACGCCAGGCCCTCCCATGCAATGCACAGTTTTGAACTGGAGTGCCTTCCATGATAGGGCCTGCAATTTCTGCAACAAACGCTGTTGTAGTGAAAGATGAGAGCAGCTATATTCTGTTTCACTGTGTACAAGTTAGGTTCAGACCTTGAACCTATGACAAAATATAAATGCAGTTGAGCAAAACATGGGTGCCCCTGCTCTAAATTATCAGATAGGAAGCTTTTTTAATCTTCTGTATCAATTATTTGGATTCTCCTCAGGAGTCCAGGAAGGTAACCTTGATTGTCATTATGAAAGCTTCAGGTTTGGTTCAGCCTCTGCGGCACATACTACAGTGTTCACAATAAAGCTTTTAAAAGTTCTTCCTTGGATTCTCTTTTCCTGAGAAGGAAATCAGAAATAACAGGTTGGAAAAAATTTCAATTGAACAAAGCAGTTTTGTCCAAATTGAAATATTTCATGAAACAGTTTGATTTGAGGTTTTCTTTTTATGAAAAACAGTTTCCATTTGAAAATTCGTTTCCAATTTTTTTACCTCAAAAATTGAAATTTTCCATGAAAATTTTAAGCAACAATATTTGAAATTTTCACAGAAGTAAAATTGCATGTTTCCACCAGTTCTACCAAAAATATTAGTTGTGATCTGCTGATTCCGCCTCCCCTAGAGGCTGCAGCCAATCACAAAGAAACCCACTCCATAGGAAGTTTGGTACTTTGGTTTCTGAAGTCTTTTCAGTGCCTGAGTGAACATAGTCTTTCAATACTGGAGGACTATCACACATTTTTATATTTAAAAATGGAATGTTCCTGTGGATACAGCACTGGACTAGACTTAGGAGACCTGGATTCTATCCCCATTCTGCCACTAACTTCTGGTATGGCCTTGAGCACCTCCATATGTCCATTTCCCCTCCTACCCTTTGCCTATCTTGTCTATTTAGACCATAAGCTCTTTGGGGAAAGGACAATGTATTTTTACAGCGCACAGTGTAATTGCGTCTTAGCTGAAGCCTGTTGGCGCTACCATAATACAAGTAGTAAATAAACATGAGACATTAGTCAAGAACCCAAAACTGACAGAAATTTTCCTGTTAGAATAGATGGATAAAAGTGCCATATGGGCCATGTGTATTTGCTGACATCAGTGGGTGAGTATTTAATATGACTTTCCCTCTACGTTTCAGTCACTGAGTACTCTGGATTTGATTGTCTAGTGCTTAGTTACAAGGTAGCCTCAACTAAGTCCGGGCTGTCTTCAAAGGCACCAAACTAAATTTAAGTCAGTGGGACTATTCAGGGATATAAGGGGTCCCGGATCAGGTCTTTATATCATTTACATACACCCAGGAGGTTTTAACTAGAGCTGTACTGAGAAAGGTAATTACATTTCATGGAGGATTTTGATATTCTGCAATTTCGTTTTGTTCCTATTTGAAACAACCCCCCTTCCCCCCACACACACACATTTTGAAGTTCTCCATGAAAGGAGATACCTTGGAGTCTTTTACTCTGGGTGAGTCCATCTGGCTGATTGCCACAGACTCTGGAAGACCTGGGCTTACTGCCTCATGGACAGTCCCCCATAGCTTTGGAATTTTTTCACCCACTCCTGATTCGAAATTAATTCCTCAGGGCATGTTGCAATGCTCATTCTCCCACCCCACCTCCCCCAGCCTTTGAAAATGGGGGTGAATTGTGTGGAAGTGGTGAATTGTTGGAGAGAGAGAGAGAGAGAGAGGGGATTGTTTTAGCTTTTAGTTTGCCTGGCTTAAGTCATATTGGAGAGTATTGCTGCAATTCAATTATGTTGCAATTAGTTTTTCTTCCCCTTATTAAGCGTACATTTAAGTTATATCAAAACTGTGTATAGGGCACATCTCCTTTCCCATCTCTTCAACATGTTGAAGTGTTCCAAGATTAAAAAGAAAGATATGAGTCTGGTTCACTTTTCTGAAGCCAGTTTTCTTGCCTCCTTAATAAACATCTGATCTTACTGAAAATGTGTTAGAAGCAAGCCTCAGGAAACTTTCCCCCCTGAAATAAAGAACTTTTAATACCCATTTCCTCCTTTCAGTTATGCTTTAAGCACAGTTGTGCGGTTTGGGTATTTTTTGTTTGGTCTGATAGACACTCATAAAACTCCCTTTTTTCAGAGAAGTGGCACCAATTAGTGCTTCTATTTTCAAAGGTTCATAATGAAAACATTACTAGTCACTGTTTCCAGGATTTTGTAAGTCAGATGTATGTCTGTGTATTTTATATATACACACACACCTGAAATCCTTATATTTCTGTATTTACATGCACACACAAACACACACACACACACACTTATGCTTCCCTTTGGCTTGAAACTTGATGTAAAAGGTCACAGCTAAAGAGCAAATTTTTCTACCATGCTATAACAAGAAATGCTTTTACATAAGCTTTTTCATGCTAAGATTATATAAAAATAAGTGATTTTATCGGCTCCTCTAAATATACTGTAACTGAGCTATTCGGTTTAGAAATGAAGTTCCACACAAGTTTTTTCCAACAAAAATATAATATAATCTGCCACAGATAGAGTTAGCACCCTCATAACCCGCATACTAAAGGAGTCCACAGGTAAAGGCACTATGGATAAACCCTAGTGGTTTCATACAGTCACATCACAGTCTATACACATAAAATGAGCAAACTTGCCTCTAACTATCTGGCATTCCACCAGCTGACCACCACTACCTATCCCCTCCTCAACCCAAGTCTTAAGGAGAATTAAAACAGACAAAACATGTATCATACACCCAATTAACAAGTAGTTAGTCCTCACAGGAGGAAAAGAGACTGACATACTACAGCATCATGCTGATCAGATGATCAGTGGTCAATATGTATTCACCATACCTATGTCGTGGGGCTGATACACACCTCTCCCCCGCCCCCAGGGGTGACAGGGTATCACAGCCCCGCCCTTGAGTCTGAAGGGCTGCCCCACGTCTCGGGGCTGCGTGGCTTTGTGGCCTTAGTCCTTAACACGAACCTTGCTCTCAAGGCAGCGCGGCCTAGTGGCCAGAGTCAATATTACAGCCCTTGCTCTCAGGACAGTGTGGCCCAATGGCCAGAGCCAGTGACACGGCCCTCGCTCTCAGGGCAGTGCGGCCCAATGGCCAGAGTCTGTAATCCTGGTGTGTGTTGGCCAGGATAGGGGGACCCGGGTCCGCCCTCTCCACTGGGTCCCAACCCAGGGCCCTATCGGTGGTGGGGTTTCCCACCACTAACTTGGCGGGGCTCCTACCAAAACACGCCAAGCCTTGTTTCGGTTCTGTAACCATTTCCCCGCAAAGCTTCTCTGGGTTACTTCCTAGCCGAGTCTCTGGGGTTCTCCGTCTCTGGGATTCTCCAGTCACTCCACTCTCCGCAACATCCTGAGCCGTGGTGTCAGGGTTCATCTCCGACTGGCTGGCCTCCACGTGTGGGAGTGCAGGCGGTCCTCCCTCAGGAGCTAGTGACACACCTCTGTCCCCACTGGCGGTCAGCCCAGACTGAGCTGCTCTGTTGCCTTTTATATCCTGGCTCCAGCCAGAGCATGCCCTGCAGAGCCAGGGGGCATGGTCTCCTCAGCTAAGAGAGAAGGGTTAGCCCCTGTTGTATCAGTGCAGGGTTAATACACCCCATCATAACCTGTTTTTCAGAAAGGGAGAAAAAGTGATTCAGGAAACTACAGGCCTGATCCAGGAAACTACAGTTTGACCTCAATTGCATGCAAGGTCTTGGAACAAATTTTGAAAGAGAAAGTAGTTAAAGACAAAGAGGGCAATAGGGATAAAATACAACATGGTTTTACAAAAGGTAGACCTTTTCTTTGAGAAGATAACTGGTTTTTCAGACAAGGGGAATACAGTAGATCTAATCAACCTGGATTTTAGTAAGACATTTGATACAGTTCCACATGGAAATTATTAGCTAAATTGGAGAATATCGGTTTAATATGAGAATTCAAAGGTGGCTAAGCAACTGGTTTAAGGGGAGACCTACAATGGGTCATACTGAAAGGTGAACTGTCAGGCTGGAGGGAAGTTACTAGTGGAGTTCCTCAGAGATTGGTCTTGGGACCAATCTTATTTAACATTTTAATTGATGATATTGATACAAAAAGTGGATGACAAAAGCTGAGAGGTATTACCAAAATGGCAGAGGACCAGAATATCATACAATAAGACCTGGAGGACTTTGAAAACTGAAATAAAAGACCTGGGATGAAACTTAACAGTGCAAAGTGCAAGGTTATGCACTTACAATTTTTGCTATAAGTTGGGCACTTATCAGTTGGAAGTGACAGAGGAGGAGAAAGACCTGGTGTATGACTATGTGCCATCAATGTGATGCGGCCATGAAAAAGGTTAATGCAGTCTTAGGATGCATCAGGTGAGGTATTTCCAGTAGAGATAGGGAAGTGTTATTGCCATTATACAAGGCAACTCATCTGGAATACTGTATGCAATTCTGGTCTCCTATGTTTAAGAAAGATTAATTCAAACTAGAACAGGTGCAGAGAAGGGATATTAGGATTATCCAAGGAATGGAAAACCTACCTTATGAGAAGAGACTCAAAGAGCTTTGCTTGTTTAGCCTAACCAAAGGAAGGCTGAGAGGAGATATGATTGCTCTCTATAAATACATCAGAGGGATAAATACCAGGGAGAAGGAGGAGTTATTTAAATTAAGCACTAATGTTGACACAAGAAAAAATGCATATAAACTGGCCATCAACAAGTTTAGATCTGACATTAGACAAGCGTTTCTAACTATCAGAGGAGTGACGTTTTGGAGGAGTGAAGCCTTCCAATGGGAGCAATGGGGCAAAAAACATAACGGACTTCAAGACTGAGCTTGGCAAATGTATGGAGGGGATGGTATGATGAGATTGGCTACAATGGCATGTAGCCCATCTGCAAGTGCTAGTAGCAAATATTCCCAACAGCTGCAGATGGGGCACTTGATGGGGAGGGCTCTGAGTTACTGCAGAGAATTCTTTACCAGGTGTCTGGCTGTTGGGTCTTGCCAAAATGCTCAGGGTCTAACTGGTCACCATATTTGGCATCAGGAAGAAATTTCCGCCCAGGTCAGATTAGCAGAGACCGTGGGGGGTTATCACATTCCTCGGCAGTATGGGGCACAAGTCACTTGCTGGTTTAAACTAGAGTAAATGGTGGATTCTCTGTACCTTGAAATCTTTAAATCATGATTTGAGGACTTCAGTAACTCAGCCAGAGGTTATGGGTCTACTACAGGAGTGGGTGGGTGAGGTTCTGTGGCCTGCGATGTGGAGGTGGTGAGAATAGATGATCCTGATAGTCCCTTTGGGCCTTAAAGTCTATGAGTCTATGAGACCACACACCCCAGTGTACTAGTGAGTGTGAAAATAAGGCCTATGACTTCAGTGGAAACAGTGGAGTAAAGAGAACGGGATTTGAGCCAATAATAAGAATTTCAATTTGCATAATGCAGTGCTTTGAAACATGGGACTTTTATTCTGCGTCACTAAGTCACAGACGACTATAAGTGGGATGCACTGCATGTTGCAAAAGCCAGGCACAATAGGGTCTCTGTGGAGTAGAGTTTCAGAATTTACTGAAAAGGTTTCTTTGCATTAGTGGATTTAAACTAAACTTTTTTTTACAAAAATCTTTTCTATGGATCACTTTTCTTCACTGATAGGTGCATTTCATTTAAGAAGTTTAATTAAGCACTTGCAATGGGGAATTTTTTGCTATGGTCATTGGTGGAAAGTTTCCATTTTACTTCAGGGTATTACTTACATCTTTCATTTTCTTAGCCCATGTCACACTGGCAAACAGCAGCAACCACAGCCACCAACAAAGAGCTGAGAGATTTTGTAACATCGTAAGGCAGCCGAGTAGAACGGCAAGGTTTTAATTAGAGTTAAAAGAATCCCAGCCACACTCTGGGACATAATATTCTATCAAACCCCCATTAGACTGTCATTTACCTTTTTGGCATTTTATTTTTCTTGTAGTGTTTACCAGGGTGTTTATAAATACAAGTTCTTGTTCCTAAACATATCTTCTCTTCCTCAGTGATCCACAATCTGGTTTTAAAGAAGAAAGAAAGGGAAAGAATCATTATTCCCATTTTAGAGGTAGGGAAACTGAGGCATAGAGGTGCAGTGACTTGCCCACAGTCGCCTAGCAGGTCAGTACCAGATCCAAACATAGAACCCAAGTATCTTGATTCCCAGTGATTCAGTGTACAATGCTGCCTCTTTTCAGGAAATAAGGAGACATCCCTAATATTGTAGCTTCACCAAGTAAATCAGAGGTCGTGCTGCCACTCATTCTGTTCATTGTAGGTCTTCCCCCCCACACTCCACCAAGACCTGCAAGACCAGGGGGCAAATGATCTCAAATTTAATTTGGTTAGAGAAAAAAGAGTCTCTCTTTCTCTCCCAGAAATGTACTAAAAATTATTGCCCCTGTCAGGGATGATATGAAAGTTGGCTACCCAGGGCTGATTAGAATCTATTTGAGGCTTTTATAATTATAGCATTCTATAATTATAGAAAGGATAATGCTCCTACTTACACACAAATTCATGGGTAATTGTTTAGCAATGATGGGAAAGGAAAGACAATGCAGAAGTAGTATGACTATTTAATGAGGTTTCTGGAAATGTATTACATTATTTAAAGTTTGCTTGAATGCAGCAAAGGTTTGTTAAGTTGCCATCATTTTCCATGCTTGTTAAGTTCAGAAAATATGAGGTGTTAGGTTTACACTGGACATATGAAAGGCTAAATGCTGGGTTTAACCCACTGCCCTGATATGGGAGGGTGAAGGACTGTGAACCAGCAACATTTCCCATTTCCCAGCACCATTTGCCCTGAGGCAGGCACAATGCAAAGGGGAATACACATGAGCAACATTTGGATGCTTCAGTCAAAGCTTTAAAAGAATATTTAATGCAGCACTGGAGTTGCTATGTTTTTAGAGAAATGAATGGTTAAGAAATGTATCATGCTTTGTAATTATCCGTATCAATACTGGTAAAAGCATTGGCCTACATTTTCAAGAGTACTGCAGGATTAGGCCCAGGGCTTTTGCAGTGAAGTACGTTCTTCCCCCTCCCTGTGTGGTAGATGAAAATATGCAAAGTCTCCATGAAAGAGAGCAATCAGTGCTCATCTCTTCTGCACATACTACCGCTGAGCCTCACAAGATGGCAGCTGCCCTGCAACCAGCAAATTCTTAGAAGTTTAAAGATGGCTATAATTAATGTAATCAATGCAAATCAACATGGGTTTATGGAAAATAGATCCTGTCAAACTAACTTGATTTTTTTTATGAGATTATGAGTTTGGTTGATAAAGGTAATAGCGTTGACGTAATATACTTAGACTTCTGTAAGGCATTTTGATTAAAATACTATAAAGCTATAACATCAACATGGCACACACTGAATAGATTAAAAACTAGCTAACTGATAGGTCTCAAAATGTAATTGCAAATGGGGAACATTCAGTGGGAAACACTCATTTCCAGTGGGGTCACACAGGAGTTGGGTCTTGTCCCTACGCTATTTAACATTTTTATCAATGACCTACAAGAAAAGATAAAATCATCACTAATGAAGTTTGCAGATGATACAGAAATTTGGGGAGTGCTAAATAGTGATGAAGACAGGTCACTGATTTAGAGTGATGTGGATCACTTGGTACACTGAGCACAAGCAACCAATATGAGTTTAAAATATGGCTAAATGTAAATGTATACATCTAGGAACAAAGAAAATAAGCCATACTTACATGATTGGTGACTCTATCCTGGGGAGCAGTGACTCTAAAAAATATTTGGAGGTCATCGTGGATAATCAGTGACTATGAACTCCCAATGGAACACTGTGGGCCACTAAAGTGATGCTGGGGTGAATAAACAGTAGAAGTAGAGAGGTTATTTTACTTTTATATTTGGTACTGGTGAAAGCATTACTGGAATGCTGTGTCCAGTTCTGGTGTTCATAATTCAAAAAGGATGTTGATAAATTGGAGAGGATTCAGAGAAAAGCCATGAGACTGATTAAATGATAAGAAAACATGCCTTATAATGATAAATTAAATAGATTGAGTTCTTTGAGTCTAACAAAAAGAAGGTTAAGGGGTAACTTGATTACAGTCTATAAATATCTACTTGGGGAACAAATATTTAATGATGGACTCTTCAATCTAGCAGAAAAAAGTAATAGTTGAACCAAGACAAATTCAGACTGAAAATAAGGTGTACATTTTTGGCAGTGAGTGTAACAATTTACCAAAGGTTATGGTGGAATTTCCATCACTGACAATTTTTAAATCAAGATTGGATGTTTTTCTAAAACATATGCTCTTGGAATTATTTGGGGGAAATTGTATGGGCTTGTGTTGTACAGGAGGTGAAATTAGCTGATTGCAATGGCCCCATTTGGCCTTGGAATCCATGTATCTACATCAAAGTCACAATAGTTACACACAACTTGCACACTTGCAGCTACTTGAATGCTAATGTGGAAGTATGATCCATCATTACAGGGACATTGCAACACTGTATCATGCCTTTCGTTTTCACAGGCTTATCGGAACTGACACTTGATAATTCTTGTCTGGAAAAAGTTTCCAGTTTATTTTTGACTGGCCTTGTGATATCAGAGACGGGGCAGACAATCTCTTTTTATTGAAATACATGAATTGCTAGCGACACCTGTGGTGGAAAACATAGAAATACAGAAGGATTCTTACTGTATGCATATTACCTGATTAAGTTCATGGGGAAATGTTTGTTTCTTGTTTACATTCGTTCAAGATAAAGTTACACGTTTTATTTGGGCTGCAATGCGTGATTGGGATAAATTAGTTCACTTCAGAAATAGTCATTCCATTTGCAAAGCAACTGAGAAAATGCTAAGCTCCCATGTAGAGCAGATACACATGTTAGCAATAGGCTTAATGTCCCTGGGAGATTTTTCAAAATAGCTTTGAACGTATGGTTCTGTATGCTTTATTTACAAGAATTTTATTTCAAAAATCCCAGCAGAGACTAACTATTTTTGGCAACTGAAATATTACTCATGGTGCTGTTCAGCTGCATGTGATAATACATATTAAGAAGCAAATTTGAGATCTAATATTTTAAAGAACAATGTTAAGATGGACTGTGAATTATATTCCACAAAGAATTTTTTTAAGGAAATAGTTGATTTGTGTAGATCCTAGATAAGAGTCTGTGCAGATTTTCCTTGTTTTTATAGTGGGCTTTGTCTGAACAAACATTTTCCTATTGTTTGAGCAAAGACTTCTAGGAAACAAATGCCTGTGCACTATTCTGTCTTGTCTATGCTAGAGTATCTGTCTTTGCAAAGTTAATATAATACCAGAGATTTCCTTCTATGGCATTTCATGTTTTATGTATACTGTAATATCTCTTCATAGTGTAATCTTAAATATTTCAATACTGTCCACATATTTAGAGGGAAAAAATCCCCTCCCCCTGAGTTATGTCTATGAGAATTCTGGATTTTATCTATTCCATGATCTCCTTGGATTTGACCTCCCCTCACCTCCCCGCATAGCGTGTAGAAAGAATCTTATTCTTGGTGTATGTTTTCCCCCATAAAACAGCAGTATAATACTGTTCTTTTTGCAGAAAAGTAAGTAGAGTTTGAAACTTGGGAACAGTTATTCACTGGATAGAAGAGAAAATAGTGACACAGAGTCAAGCTGTTTCCATAATATCCATTTTATGGAGTGGCCCAGATCTCAACTGGTGTAACTATTAAAGTTAATGGAGCTACAGGCATTTGGGGATCTGGCCCATAATTGAGGATCTGGCCCAGTAGGTGTACACAGGGCCTGATTCTGATCTCACATAATGGTGATGTTGGCCACAGTGGAAGTACGTTGTTGTAAAATAAGTGTGAGATCAGAGTCAACCCAAAAATCTGTTGTTCACCTTGAACAAAGATGGTACACATCATACATAGCAAAGCCTTATTAAGGTAATGCCATCTTGAGAGCCCCAGCTGAAAACATCTAGGTCCCAGCCCTTAACTTCTTTTCCTGTATTCTGGTCTGGAAACCCCTGTCTTAAAGCCACACCTTTCCCTACCATATGGTCCACGAAACTGAGCATAGTTTTGCTTAGATGGAGCGCTCATCTGGGTCCAGGAAAAAAAGGATGCAAATACCTGACCTTAATGATCTGGGTGTCTGCAGTAGCCACATCATGCAGATATGAAAATATCTGTAAAGGGGCTTTACCAAGAGAACTTCAAATCAAGTATTTATATCTGAGTAATTCAATCATACACATTTCACTATTGCTTTCAAACAGAGCAGTGTACTACTGGAGTTGAGATCAACCTCTTCCTTCATGAGGGCTGATGATAATTACTTTTATTGATGTCTGGGGATGGCATGGCACAAAGAGAGGCTAAAAGGAAGAGACTTGTACTGGAAATGCAGATGTGCTGTAAATTATTAAGCCACTTTTCATGGACAGGAGCAATGGAGACATGAAGGGGAGCAACCTTCAAGTCGACCAATACAAGGAAGTCTGAGAGTCTGACCAAATTAGTTTTGCTAACTCCAGACATTCTTCTAGTTCTCTGGCTTTTGCAGAGATAAGGAAGGGAAGAGGGGAGAAGAGACTGGAATTCTATTAAATGCCTATGTTTATAATAGCACCCAAACAACTAAGGTGATGATTGATCAGGTAAAGAAACATTCTGGCTCCACCGAGCCACAACCTTCAGAGAGAAACAGAAAGTTAAAATTAGTTGCAGTCAGATTTCCCTCGCCCCAGGATGGACTTGGCTTCCACAGTGAACATTGCTGTTAAATTAGACCCTAAAGACTGTACTTGATTAGAAGTATAGGGATGCAGAAGTTTAGTTTCTTCATGTGGGAGGAGTAAGATTAAGAGGTTGGCACAGATTTGTGGGAGTCAGAGGTTGCGGTAGGGAGAGAAATTCTCTTCCCTGAGATTTACATCAGGGTGTAGTAAAACTAGATAAGAAAGAGCTTGATATGTTTATGAATGGGATTATATGCCTGGCCCAGGAGGCCCCTTTCAGTCCTATGTAGTTAGAAATATTTCCCCAAAACCAGTGACCCTTGAATGATAGGGATATGAGCATGGACTTCCCTCCCCTAGGTAACTCCAAAGGGACCTGAAGACTAAGGCTCTATAGCATTAACCTTGAGGTGGATTGAGTTTTGATCCATGTCTGAAATTTTCAGCTACTACCTGGAACCCAGATAAGTTCCTGAAAACTAATTTAGGGAATTTGAAACTGGTCTCCTGTTTCAATATTGAGTATTTGAGAGCCATTGGATGGTACCTCAGGAAAGACAAGTCACCCTGCAGTTTGGATCCCATTGAAGCCACAGGTTTTCTTGAATGCCTCCTCTGTTTTACAGTCAAAAGGGTCCTAAGGATACCCATTAGTGCACAAAGAGATCAGAAGGCTTGGAATGGAAAAATACTACAAAGCAGTCAACTTCAGGCTATGAAATCCAGAAGTATTCGAATTTTGGGGAAGGGGCAGGTCTAACTTGCAGACTCTTCAAATAACTTGCAAAAAAACAATGGAGAAGTCAGAAAAAGCACACCATTCTCCCCAGCACCTTAACTATTGCTGGAAGGACTAGTACAGCCTCCTCAAAAGTCTCCCCCTCAGGAAAATAAGAAGCCGGAGTTTCTCCTCTTTAGCTTGCATTTCAACCTGAGAGATTAAAGATATCAACCATTGTTGGCAGACAGGTCCGGCAAGAGAGAAGTGGATGGTGTCTCCACAGGCTGTGTAGTTCCTCCACTTTTTTCCCGGTGGGTTTTTTGGGGGGGGGGGGTGAAGAAGGGGAAAGGGAGAGATTCTCAAAGTTCACTGGCTCCTCCGTGCTGGCTCCTATGCTGGGGCTGAAGACATGAACTAAAATGATGTCAAAATGGGGGCTCAGTTTGAGGCAAGAATACACTGGGGAGACTGCAGGAAAAAATTGATGGAGAAGGATCTAGCATCAGAACTGTAGCTCCTGACAAACAGAGAAGAAACACGCCCAGGACTCCCATGAAACAAGCCATGGAAATGTGATATGTCATCAAACATCATCTCTAGCATATCATTATGGTCAGAATCCTCCATCCCCCAAATCTATGGGACCTTAGGACAGTACACTGCCTAACTCCCTAATAAAGCTATATCGTGATTTATCATTCTGTACCATTGTGAGCAATCTTTTCCGATAAAACAACTGGGGCAAGTAGCAAATAATTCACTGGGTTCAATGGGTGTTATAGTATTTTTCCAAATGTTAAGATCAATACAAAAAGTTATTTGGGACAAATGATAATAAAATGTATATTTTAAAGCTTCTCACTTAAATAAAAATGTTATTTTAATACCATTTGTATCATTGTTAACATTTAATTTGGCATTTCGATGCTTTTTTATTTCTTTGTTATAACTGGAGTTGGTCCCAGTTTGGGGACAGACAAGATTTAAAGGCTATAGAGAGGGGGAAGGGAGAAAGAGATTTCACTGAAGCAAAATAAAATGTTTTTTAAAAACAAGGTATCTGGTCCTTTAAATCTTGACTGTAAGATGTGGGCTGCTGTATCTGTAAATAGCATGCTAGTAATGTGTTCTACACTGTTTCACTGTGCCTCCCTGGCCCAGCAATCGGATGGCTCATATGAACTCAAGCAGGGAAACAATTCCTCATTCACAACTAAACAGCAACTCACAGCTGATCTTGTATGCACTGTTATGGCCCTTTCTACAATAGCTTGGACAGATGAAAAAGAGAGCATCAGAAACTGCTTCAGTGAGAATAGCATTTGAGATCACATGAGCACAAGCTAAACTTGTGTAGAAGTACTCACTGGAATGACTGACAGCTCACAGTCAAAGCCAAATTTACCGCTGCTCCTAGAACCGGTTGGCCAAGTTTTACAATTAAGCCAGACAGGACAGTTACAGACCCCGATATGAAGAACAACGTGCTCTTGATGAGTGGGGCAGTTCTTAATCTAAGGGTAGGTCTACACTTACCCGGTAGTTCGGCGGCGAGCAATCGAACTTCTGGGTTCGACTTATCGCGTCTTGTCTGGACGCGATAAGTCGAACCCAGAAGTGCTCGCCGTCGACTGCGGTACTCCTGCTTGGCGAGAGGAGTACCGTGGAGTCGACGGGGGAGCCTGCCTGCCGCGTGTGGACCGAGGTAAGTTCGAACTGAGGTACTTCGAACTTCAGCTACGTTATTCACGTAGCTGAAGTTGCGTACCTTAGTTCGAATTGGGGGGTTAGTGTAGACCTGCCCTAAAATGCTACCTACCAGGCTTCAGTTATAAACATCTTGTAAGACAATGAGGCTGGGCAAACTAAGAAACTTTATCATACTAGCCAGTACTAATTTCAACTAATTTCAATTTAGCATCACTAAGGTGCATGAATGAATACTATATACAATACACTGGTATTTCTAACATTTAAACTGTTAATACACCACAGAAATGATATTAGCCTTTTTCACAACTGAATCTCATTGCTGACTTATTCAAATTGACATCCATTATAACCCCCAAATCCCTTTCAGCAGTACTAGTGCCTAGTTAGTTATTCCCCATTTTGTAGTTGTGCATTCAATTTTATTGAATTTCATCTGGTAGATCTCAGACAAGTTCTCCAATTTGTCAAGGTCATTAATTTATTTCAGCATCTTTCTAGATATCAAAGTTATGCTGACTAGTCTATAATGCTCCTAGTCCTCTTTGTTCCCCTTTTTAAAGATAGGTACTATGTTTGTACTTCTCCAGTCCTCTGGACCTCAACTGTCCTCCATGAGTTCTCAAAGATAATTGCTAACAATTCAAAGATTGCTTCAGCTAGTTCCTTAAGTACTGTGACAAAGTTCCTCCTCTATCTTGGTGGGTCCTGCGCTTATTGGCGGATTTTCTTGCCTCAGAGATTCACCATGTGGGTTGGGGAATAGCCCAGAGACCTTCCCCTCTGGAAGAACCCACAGTCCAGGTCAATTGGGAGGTTTGGGGGGAACCCGGGCCCGCCCTCTACTCCGGGTTCCAGCCCAGGGCCCTGTGGACTGCAGCTGTCTATAGTGCCTCCTGTAACAGCTGCATGACAGCTACAACTCCCTGGGCTACTTCCCCATGGCCTCCTCCAAACACCTTCCTTATTCTCACCACAGGACCTTCCTCCTGATGTCTGATAACACTTGTGCTCCTCAGTCCTCCAGCAGCACACCCTCTCACTCTCAGCTCCTTGCGCCTCTTGCTCCCAGCTCCTCACACTCACACCACAAACTGAAGTGAGCTCCTTTTAAAACCCAGGTGCCCTGATTAGCCTGCCTTAATTGATTCTAGCAGCTTCTTCTTAATTGGCTCCAGGTGTCCTAATTAGCCTGCCTGCCTTAACTGGTTCTAGCAGGTTCCTGATTACTCTAGTGCAGCCCCTGCTCTGGTCACTCAGGGAACAGAAAACTACTCATCCAGTGACCAGTATATTTGCCCTCTACCAGACTCCTGTACCCCACTGGTCTGGGTCTGTCACATATCCCTCCCCCTGCTCAACGCCAAGGGGCTGGGCAGCTTGGGACGCCAGACAGTGCACACGTGACAAGCCATCGGCGTTGCCATGACGGCTCCCTGCTCTGTGTTGCACACGGAACTGGAAAGGTTGGAGGGATAAGAACCATCTGGTCACCCTTGTGTTCGTCTCCTTGTTCCGCTGCATCCATTGAAGAGGGGCATGGTCGGTCACGAGGACAAATCTGCGCCCGAACAGGTAGTAGCGCAATGTTTCCATGGCCCATTTTACAGTGAGGCATTCTCTCTCCACCACTGCATATTTTTGTTCCCTTGGAAGGAGTTTCCGACTGAGGTATAGAATTAGGTGTTCCTCCTCCCCGACCATCTGTGATAGAATGGTCCCCAACCCTACTTCCGATGCATCCGTCTGCAGGATAAACTCCTTGGTGAAATCAGGGGCTATCAGTATGGGGTTACTGCAGAGGGCAGTCCGTAGGTCTGTGAATGCTTCCTCTGCTGCGTCAGACCATCTCACCAGATCAGGTCCACGGTCTTTCACTAGGTCTGTCAGGGGGCTTGCCCTTGTGGCAAAGTGGGGGATAAATCGTCGGTAATACCCCACCACACCTAGGAACGCCCGGACTTGTTTCTTGCGACTTGGTAGTGCCAATTTTGGATGGCCTCTAACTTGTTCACTTAGGGTTTTACCAGACCTTTTCCCACAATGTAGCGAAGATATTTGGCCTCTGTAAACCCTACAGCGCACGTGGCAGGGTTTGCTGTAAGGCCAGCTACCCTGAAGGTATCGAGGACTGCCTCCACCGTCTCCAGGTGGGTTTCCCAGTCTGGGGTATGAATGACCACATCGTCCAAGTAGGCAGCAGCATAACTGTTACGCAGGCATAATAGTTTGTCCATGAGGCGCTGGAAGGTAGCTGGGGCCCCATGTAGTCCAAAAGGGAGGACAGTATATTGAAAAAGACCCTCTGGTGTAGAGAACGCAGTCTTTTCCTTTACGTCTTCTGCAAGGGGAATCTGCCAGTACCCCTTTGTCAAGTCTAGGGTAGTCAAATACCGGGCATTACCCAGACGGTTCACTAGCTCATCTATGCGAGGTATGGGGTACGCGTCGAACTGGGATACTTCGTTTAGTAGCCGGAAGTCATTGCAAAATCTTGTGGTGCCATCAGGTTTGGGCACCAGCACGATTGGGCTGGACCACTGACTGTGGGATTCTTCGATGATCCCCAACTCCAGCATTTTTTTTTACTTCTGCTTTTATTTCCTCCCTTTTTGCCGCTGGCACCCGATAGGGCCTCATTGTTACTCTGGCCCCAGGGTTCGTGACGATGTGGTGATATGTCTCGGTTGTTCGACCCGGTTTTGTCGAGAACACATCTTGGTTCCGGAAGATCATCTCAGACACCTCATTCTTCTGGTCTGGTGTTAAATTGGGAGACACTCTCACCTGTTTGGAAGGCTTGTTTTCCTGGGTTAGGTCTTTTTGGACCGTTGTGCATACCTCTTGTGCATGCCAGGGTTTCAGAAGGTTAACGTGATAAATCTGTTCTTGTTTTCTGCGTCCTGGCTGCTGCACCTTGTAGGTTACTTCCTCCACGGGTTCAACCACCTCATAGGGCCCCTGCCATTGGGCCAGAAGCTTGCTTTCTGCCGTGGGTACCAACACCATAACCCGATCCCCTGGTTGGAACTGCCGTACTTTTGCCTGGCGATTGTAATGGGTTCGCTGGGCCTCCTGGGCCTTCTCCAAATGTTCCCGTACAATAGGGGTAACCCGGGCTATCCGGTCTCGCATCTGCATTACATGCTCTATTATATTTCTCCCCTCATTGGGTTCCTCTTCCCAGATCTCTTTGGCGATATCTAGTATGCCACAGGGGTGACGCCCGTATAATAACTCGAAGGGGGAAAACCCAGTTGAGGCCTGAGGTACCTCCTGGATAGCAAACATAAGGTAGGGTAGTAGGGTGTCCCAATCCTTCCCGTCCCGACTTACCACCTTCCTTATCATAGCCTTGAGGGTTCGGTTAAACCTTTCTACCAACCCATCAGTCTGCGGATGGTAGACCGAAGTTCTCAGGGTATGTATATGGAGCAGCATACAGAGGTCCTTCATTAGCTTCGACATAAATGGGGTTCCTTGGTCGGTTAATATCTCCTTCGGTAGCCCCATTCGGGCAAAGATCCCCACCAGCTCTTTGGCTATAGTTTTAGAGGCCGTGTTCCGCAGGGGGACGGCTTCTGGGTAGCGAGTAGCATAGTCCAAAACAACAATTATATATGGGTGGCCCCGAGCCGTCTTCTCCAGGGGTCCCACTAGGTCCATGGCTATTCGCTCAAAGGAGACCTCTATGATGGGAAGGGGTACTAAAGGTGCACTCAAGTGGGGACGGGGACTGTGCAGCTGACACTCTGGGCAGTGCGGAGTACTGTGCCTCCTTCTTCATGTACTCCGGGCCAAAAGAACCGTCGTAGGACTCGTGCCAGGGTCTTCTCTACCCCTAAATGCCCCCCCAAAAGATGACTATGAGCAAGACTTAATACAGTGTTCTGGTGTTTTTGAGGTACTGGATCTGCTGTACCTTCTGCCCCTGTACTGGTGCAACCCGGTATAAGAGATCCTTCTTCATTATGAAGTAGGGTCCTGGTCCCTGGGTTTTCCCTTCCACGGGGACCCCATCTATTTCAGTCACCTCCTTCCTAATGTTGTCATACCTTGGGTCTTCTGCCTGGTCCCATCCAAAACTTCCTCTCCCGGGACTAATCTGCCCAAGATCTAGGGGCCCAGTCTCTGTTGCCTCTACTAGTTCAGAAGCATTAGGGTGGGGGTCAGACTCAGGTGCTTCTCCCTCCTGCATGGCCTCCTTTTCAGCTGCACGGGTCCGCCTACCTACAAGAGCGACCCTCTGGCTTTGGGTCAGTATTCGGGTTCCCAAGGCCTTAGCTGCCCTTCTTTCCCTTTTTGTCTTTCTACCCTGTCTGGGAGTGGAGAACAAATCTGGGGATATTTCAGAGAAGATTGGGGGTTGACAGTCTGCTGTGGATGCCTCACCAATTTTAGGGTCCCCATCTTTCTCCAATCCCCCTACTGGGAGTAAGTTTCCAAACCCTGGGAAGTCCCTCTGGGATGGTGGGGTAGTAACTAACTGTCCCATGGACACATGTTATCCCCGTACGTTTAGCCTGCAGCAGCTGACTACGCTTCACGAGCTTCCCTGAGATAAGCGTGATAGCACTCCCCGAATCAACCAGTGCTGTGGTCCCTACCCCATTTAGTTTCACTGGTCTGGTATACATATGTGGGGTTAGTGAGACCCCCACAAGGTGGATTAGGGAGCATGGATCTGCCCAGTTCCCCAGGTTACACTGCATAGGCTCCTCGGCATTGGGACACTGTGCAGCTATGTGTCCCCACTCCCCGCAGGCATAACATCTGTATGGAGCCCTAGGCTTTCCCCGGTTTCTTGGCTTGGGCAGTCTAACATCACGATCCTCTTCTCCCTCAGTGCTCCGACTCTTTGTGGCCTCTGATGGGCCTTCAGCCTCTCTCTTTTTCCACCTGGGCCCTCCTGGTGGCCCAGTCACCCGAACTTTAGGGCTTGGTGCTGCTAGTTTAACCCGGGGTGCCTCTTCCTTAACTGGTCGGGTCAGCTCCCTCGCTGTCCTTCGCCTCTCTACCAGGGCAACAACCTCGTTATAGGTGGAGGGTTCGTTCTGGCTTACCCAGGCACGAAGGTCTGGTGGTAGTCCCCTCATGTATCGGTTGATAACCGGAACCGCTAGTATCTCTTCCGGACTCCGGGACTCTGTTTGCAACCACTTTCGTGCGAGATGGATGAGGTCATACAATTGGGACCGCGGGGTTTTGTCTTCCTGGTACCTCCAACCGTGATACTGCTGGGCCCGCACTGCTGTCGTTACCCCAGATCTGGCCAGGATCTCTGCTTTCAGCTGGGGGTAGTCTGCCGCAGCCTCTTCAGGCAGATCATGGTAGGCCTTCTGGGCCTCCCCACACAGGAATGGGGCAAGGATGCCAGACCACTGACCTCGAGGCCAGGCCTCCCGTAGGGCTGTCCTCTCAAAGGCCAGAAGGTATGCCTCTACATCATCCTCCCGTGTCATTTTCTGCAGCCAATGGCTGGCCCGTATGAGCCACGTCCCATCATGGCCGCGATTCAGCTCTATAAGGGACTTTACCTGGTTTACCAGTTCCTGCAACATAGCTCGGTCTTGAGCAGCCTGGTCCATCAGCAGGCGATTAGTCTCTTGCTGCAGCCGCACTGCCTCCTGTTGGGCAGCTGCCTGGACATGGGTAGCCTCCTGCTGGGCCGCCATAGCTTGTATCAGTGCCCGCACTACATCATCCATTGTGGTGAAAAAAAAATAAACCCTCTCCCTTTTTTTGTTTGTTTGTTTTTTTTTTGTTTAAATCATCCTCCTTCCGCCACGCTGTGCACCCCAAGATCCCACTCCTGACACCAGTGTGACAAAGTTCCTCCTCTATCTTGGTGGGTCTTGCGCTTATTGGCGGATTTTCTTGCCTCAGAGATTCACCATGTGGGTTGGGGAATAGCCCAGAGACCTTCCTCCTGGTGTCTGATAACGCTTGTGCTCCTCAGTCCTCCAGCAGCACACCCTCTCACTCTCAGCTCCTTGTGCCTCTTGCTCCCAGCTCCTCACACTCACACCACAAACTGAAGTGAGCTCCTTTTAAAACCCAGGTGCCCTGATTAGCCTGCCTTAATTGATTCTAGCAGCTTCTTCTTAATTGGCTTCAGGTGTCCTAATTAGCCTGCCTGCCTTAACTGGTTCTAGCAGGTTCCTGATTACTCTAGTGCAGCCCCTGCTCTGGTCACTCAGGGAACAGAAAACTACTCATCCAGTGACCAGTATATTTGTCCTCTACCAGACTCCTGTACCCCACTGGTCTGGGTCTGTCACAGTACCCTAGGATGAATTTCATCAGTCCCTGCTGACTTAAATATATTTAAATGTTCTTCAACCTGTTCTTTCCCTATTTGGTTTGCATTCCTTCCCCGTTGTTGTTTATATTAATTGTCTTAAGCAACTGGTCACCATTAACCTTTATAGTGAAGACTGAAGCAAAATAGGCATGAAAACACATCAGTATTCTTGAGGTCATCTGGTATTAGCTCTCCTTCCCCACTAAGTAGAACACCTACATTTTCCTTCATCTTTCTCTTGCTACTAATGTATTTATAGAACCTCTTCTTATTGCCTTTTATGTCCTTTGCTAAGTATAATTCATTTTGTGCCTTAGTCTTCTGATTTTGTCCCTATGTCCTTGTGCTACTCTTTTGTACTCATCCTTAGCAATTTGTCCATGTTGCCACTTTTGTAAGTTTCCTTTTTGCTTTTAAGGTCATTAAAGAGCTCCTGATGGAGCCATATTGGCCTCTTACTATTCTTCCTCTATTTCCTTCACATCGGAATAGCTGCGTTTCATAGTCTCTTTGAGAAACTGCCAGATCTCTTTTATCTCTCAGATTTTCTTCGCATGGGACCTGAACAAACTCAGAGAACTGGTAGGTAAAGTCTGCTTTTCTGAAGTTCATTCCTCCTTGCTGGTCAGAATCAAGTCCAAAATGGCTCTCCCACGGTCACTTACTCCACTTTCTAAAACAAAAAGTTGTCCCCAGTAAATTCCAATAACTTGTTGGACATTTTGTATTTTGCTGTATTACTTTTCCAACATCTTTTTTCATAGTCCTTGCCTGTTCATCTGATCATGTCACTCCCCTCTGAGTCCCCAGACTACTTCTCCATCTGGTATGACATCAGATTTAAACTGGTGGTCAGTGGTCACCTCCTTCAAGGCTCTATACGAGTCTTCCCCTCCCTACTTGTCTTCCCTAGGTGATCTTCGCATGGACTTCAGGTCCCTCCACATCACCAGCATTGCTGTCCTTGTCCAAGATTCACTCATATGTAAACATTTTGAATAATCTCTTCAGTGACTTCCTTCAGGAGATTTCTTGAGTTTTCTGAGGATTTCCAGGTAAATCTGTTAGGCTCGGAATTCTAATCAGTTGAACACTGGCTTTAAAGGAAGAAGTTCATGAAAAAGAGCATCTTTAACAAGAATCTCATGATTTTTCATTTTCTTCAAGTTTAAAGAGTAGATATTGTATAAAGTCAGAAATTTGCAGACAATTATAGTTTAGAGGTCTCTCTGGGGTTATGTAATTATTATGTTAATTAACAAAAATGGTTATTAGCATCATTCACCAGAAATGAAACCTTGTGTTGTGGTCTGTCAACAGACTACACTGGCTGTTTCCATTCTTCAGCGTGGTATCCAGATGCCCTTTTAAACAATTGAGGAGAGGCATACAACATCTTCATCAACTCCAGTCTCATGTGTTATTGCAGAATCCCTGCACTGCTTCAGTGTACTTGGGAAGGCAAGTGCTTCACTGAGATTTCAGTTCTTCACTGCATGTCTGCACACAACCCGACCTTGCACTCACTAGGTCTGTGTTCATGCTCAGTAGCAATAAAAAAAAGGGCATGTAATAGACAATATTTTTGATATGGCACTAGTTCTTTGGTACTCCACATTCTCCTGCTTCCCTCCTCCAGCTTAAAAAGAGTTGTATCTTTCCAACCTGTCCTTCTAGCCATGCAAAGCTATATTTAGCTAGCTCAAGATTCAGGTCCTTGTTCAGCAGAGGGTGTTGCAAGAGACTGAGGGTCTGGTCCAAATCCCATTACAATCCGTTTGGATCAGGCACTAAAATATGTTTCCCTCCCAAAGAGGCTGAGTGTGTACTCTCCAGAGCAACCCCAACTTCTGCCAGCAAGGTACTCATAGTATGACTCCCTAGACTTCTGGGTTGGCTTGTTATTTACAGTTCTAACCATAGATAGACCCTCTCAAAAAGAGCCTACCCTTGTGCAAGCAAGACACAACTGAGCAGCCAAGAGAGCATTTCTCCATGAAATTTCATTAAATACAAACCTTCTGGAATCACATGTGCAAACTGTGTCTATGCAAACACAAGTGCACATTAGCATCTGACTTGAAAATAAGAATCCTGTACATACTGAAATTTCTTGCCTGTTAATTATGAAAACAACAACATAGTGTCTATTTTTGTATGGATTTTGCATGGTCTATGCACCATCTTAAGCATCTCATTTTGAAGGACTCTGTACTGGGTTCTATTCCAGCCTCTGACACCGACTTGTTGTCTGATACTGGCCAAGTCACTTAACCTTTCTGTTCCTCAGTTCCCTCTCCCACTCTCAAGCAACCTTTTTGGGGGGTTAAGTCATCTATTTAGGTTGTAAGCTCTTTGGCACAGGGACTGGTTCACTATATATTACAGTTCCTAGCACGATGGACCTAGTTGGGGTCTCTCTGCACTATTGTAATTCAAGTTATAAATAATGCAAGTGGTTGTTTACAGAGACATGTTTTGAGAATTATCAAATAAATCTGCATAGAAGAATACAATCATATTTTTACATTTATGTAATATATTTTATCCCACAGTATCCCAAAGCATTTCACAAAGTGTGCAGGGGTCACTACACAGACACACCACTAAAATTCTGCCACCTCCAGTGTGAAATTCAGAAGCCATTTAGCATCACACAGCAATATTACACAATATTTTATTCTGCTATACTAATACTGTTTGAGGTGTTGGATATGATCTGGGAGAGGGAATTTTAGGAAGGTAGAATGAAATGAATCATCTCGGAATATGTACTGGACCTTGGAGTAACACCATTACTTTTGGATACTGCTTTAAGGAATCTGATGCCTTTGGGATAAAACCATTGTTTTATCATTCATCTGAGGACTCATCTACACTAGAAATGGTTTGCCAGTATAGCTATATAACCTATATCTGCAAACTCTCCTAGTGGAGATGTAGTTTATACTGGCAAAAGAGTGCTTCTATCAACATAGCTTATACCCGTTCCCCAAACAAAATAAGCTAAACTGGCAAAGTGCTGGTACAACTGCATCTGCATTAGGGCTTTTGCCAGCAGAGCTATGTCACTTAGGGGTGTGATTAGCCTCCACTCTCCTAATCAACATACCTATGCCAGCAAAACTTTTAAGTGCAGACCAGGCCTTTAAAGAAAACAACTGTAGCAGCAGAATCCTCCCCACCCCAGTACCATATGGGGATATTGGTTCACTATTGCCACAATAAGTGCTGGTAGCTTGCATGTTAATAGTGGTAATGTATAAACACCCAGGATGCAACTCTCCATAGGAAAAGATCTTATGCAGCTTTAACTCTGAAATGTAGGATGGGGATAAAGCACTCTTCTTAGGGTTGTTAGCCCTTTCTGAATTTCTGTTTTCTTGCAGAGGAGCTCCACAAAAGGAGGGTGGTCTCTGAGTAGACTTGAACTAAAGGTTTCCCAGGTGAAAAGCACAAGGGTGGAGGGAAAAGGAGAGGCACAGAATATGGTAAGCATTTAGACTTGAGAAACCCCGAAGAGAAACAGGGGTGCAAGAAAGGTGCTTCAGGGCACAGGTACTATAGCTGATGATTCTGCAAAAAGTATTTGCCCGCGTGTTGTTTGCTAACATGCCTGTTCAAGGAATTGTGTACATTTTCTAAACAAGCTACACTAAGGGCTTGTCTAAATGGGAAAGTTTTACCAATTAAACCAGAATAATTCCTCTTGTGAACACTCTTATTCTAGAATGAGCATGGTGTTTTTAGTTTTGCTTAAGAAGCATAAACTAAAACAAAAGGGAGGCACTCTTATTCTGGACTAAGAGTGTCCACATGGGATGTTCTACTGGTATAACTATATCCGTTCAAATTCACACTCAAAGTTATAGCAGTATAACTTCGTTATACCCATGTTAACAAGCCCTAAGAAAATCCCTGACTCCACATAATAGATTTCTGCTCCATATGGTAAGTGAACCTACAAGAGCCCAAGTTCTGCTCCTGCTTAGCAAATAGACACCAGTATTAACACAGAGGGGAAAATGCCACCTGCTAAATCATCAACTTTAAAATGCAGCATTCTGAAGTTCTCTTTATGATCTGTCATCCAAATACTCACCAGGCCCAATCCTGCTTATCTCATGAGAAATAAGATCGTGGGGTGTAATGCTGCAGAAATTTGTATGAGGAAAAGCCTATAAAAACAGGGAAGTGCTTAAGAGTTAAAAGATGCATGTAGAAATGTTTGCAGTCATAGCTTAAAATATGGAACATCTATTGGATTATTATGAGCATTAGAGAGAGAATTTTCCACAGCCCTATTAATGCCAAGAGATCCAGAGAGTATCAAACCTATCAGAGAATATGGCTTTGAAATTTCCCAATAGAACTGAACATTTTAATATTCAAACTCCAGGAAGTGCTACCCCTTAAGACTATGGGTTGCAAGTGAGTTAGTGGCTTATACTTCTCTACTCAGAATGAAGAGGGAGTGATAGCCAGTAGCATTGAAATAGAAGCCTAGCACGGATGATGTTGAAAATGTGCTGATTAGTACTGCGAAGTGTAGAAGTGGCATCAGATATTTATCATACTCTCTACTGAGTACTACAGGCCTAATCTTGCAAACCCGCACAGGCATGTTTGCAGGATCAAGATTTTAGTTCAGAAGGTTTTGGGGAAGGCCTCGGAGCAGGGAAAGAATAAGAGTGAGACCAAAGAATAAGGGAACAGAGTGAGAAGCAGAGCTAGCTGTTAGCATCAAAGCAACTAACGTTGAGGAATTTGTTCAGCCAGGGAACCATATTTCATTGTGATATAAAAGTCAAGTATTTTAGCTAGTCAGCAAACTATACTCTCATTGAGTTACCTAGCATTTCCTTTGGAAACGCTCATTTTAAATGAGTTTTAATTTTTCACAACAACTGGAACATTTTTGGAAAGCTAGCAGAAATTTAGCACTGTAGTGAGCAGGTGTGGCGCCCCTCCGTCCCGCAGGGGGCCGAACTTCCCCTAACCCCAACGTGGGCGGAGCCACCGGGTCCGGCGCCCGCCCCTCCGAGGTCACGGCCCCGACCCGGAAGTATAAAAGCCCGCCGGCAGAGCTCAGTGAAGCCCAGGCCGGCAGAGAAAGCACACGTCCCGGGCCGAGCTCCCGCTTGGGAGACAGCCGCAGGCCGCGAGCCGCCTGCCACCCCACCCCGCCGGTCGAGCCTACCTCTCGCCAGGTACCCCGAGGAGGACTGGCCAAGCCTGCCCCGGGCCCGCTACCCCGA
>NW_020664419.1:74967259-74978865 GCF_002925995.2 Terrapene triunguis
GAGGAGGACTGGCCGAGCCTGCCCCGGGCCCGCTACCCCGAGGAGGAGCCAAGCCTGCCCCGGGCCAGCTACCCTGGTGGAGAGCTGCCGGACCGGCCCCCAAGCCCTGCACCCGAGGAACCGATGCTCCTGGACTGGCCTGAACTGTCGCCAATGAGGTAGGCCCCGAGGGGGAACACGGAAGTAGCCCGGGTGTAGCCGACCCCGGTCAGGCTGCAGAGACCTGTGAGCCGATGTCAGTGTGTTTCGGTCAGGATACCCCACTGACCAGCAGCGGCAGTAACCGCTGCTAGGGCCCCGGGCTGGAACGCAGTGGAGTGGGCGGGCCTGCGTTCCCCCCTGCCACCCTGCTCAGGGGTGGCAGGCTTCCCCCTCACCCAACGCTCAGGTGTAGGAGCCTGGGTTTACCGTAACTGCTTGCTCGCTCAGCCCTGCCCCAAAGGGCCTGAGCTGTGACTGTCTGTGCCCCGCCCTGATCCAGGGCCTGGGCTCCTTAATTGTTTGCTCGCTCAGCCCCTGCATCCAAGGGCCTGAGCTGTAACTGTTTGTGCCCCGCCCTGATCCAGGGCCTGGGCTCCCTAACTGGTTGTCTGCTCAGCCCCTGCACCAGAGGGCCTGAGCCCCTTGACTGATTGCTCGCTCAGCCCTGCCCCAAAGGGCCTGAGCTGTGACTGTTTGTGCCCCACCCAGATCCAGGGCCTGGGCCTCAGGACTAACTGTCGGTTGGCTCAGCCCCTGCCTGAGGGCCTGAATCCAGAACCAGCTGATTATTGCTCAACCCCTGCCTGAGGACCTGAGCTCACTGAACTGTGGGTTGCCCAGCCCCTACGTAAAGGGGCCTGAGCTTTGACTGTTTGTGCTATAGTGAGCCGGTGTGGCGCCCCTCCGTCCCGGAGGGTCGAGCCCCGGCGCAACTCTTCTACAAGCACCCTAATCTTTTTTGGGCTCTCCTGCCATGCATCCCTATTTATATATAATTTGGCACTGATAAGTTTGTTTACTGTTTTACAAGTATTTCTCATTACATCATTGGCAGATAGAGACCTGCAACAGATAAAGGCTTGACAGTTTCCCCCCCCCAAAAAATCTGTAAATAGGATTTTTCAATCTGATTTACAAAATATACACTGAAAAGAGTGAGATCTTTTTCATCCAACTACTTCCAGTAACTGGAGAATTGTTCCTAGCCACTGGGTGATTACACTGAAAAACATAGCCACCTAACACCATGATTAATGATGAAAAAACAGCCATGAACACTGGGGGAGGGAGGAATTCCCTGAATCAACAGAACCTACTGGATATCCTGATTAAAACTTAATTAATAGTTTCCTAATGAAGTGAGAAAACAATGTAATTATATTTTCATTTTTACAATTACTGAAATCAAGATGGGCGCTTAATTTTCAACATTGAAGGCTCAAGCATTCATAAGAACATAAGAATGACCATACTGGGTCAGAGCAATGGTCCATCTAGCTCAGTATCCTGTCTTCTGACAGTTGTCCGGTGCCAGATGCTTCAGAGGAAATTAACAGAACAGGGCAATGATCCATCCCCTGTCATCCGGGCAAAGCTTCTAGCAGTCAGAGGTTTAGGGACACCCAGAGCATGTGGTTCAACTCCAACTCAGTCTTAGGCTTGCTTTCTAGTTTAGAGAACCTGGGGGACTGGGGAGAAGAACAGAGAAAAACAAGACATCCAGTGGAGAAAACAGAGTGAAATGGAGCAGTCACACTGACAAAACAAATACCAAAGATGAGATCTCTCACCTCCACTCCAGCCCCTTCATGGAAGATAAAAGGATGGGGTCAGCATAAAGAGGCCCTGTAAGCCTTGGTTGTGGCTGAGGTTAAGAAAGGATTCCTCTGACATAGGCACTGGAGCAGAAAGCCATATGCTGCATTCTTAGGACCCCGTGCTGGGGACTGGGCTTGTGAAGGGGTCAGAGGCTGGGCCATGGCACACAACATTGAAGAGATTTCCAGCAGCACTGCAGCCCCAGGGCTGCCATAGCTTAGACTGGTCCCCAGGACTGTCTGAATTACATACAAGGCCTCTCCTGGGGCAGAATGGGAAGTCACAAAGGTGAGTTAGAGCACTCTATGCCCCCTTCCCTTTGCGTGGACAGTTCTGTGCTGCACCTCTAAGAGACACAGCACAGAACCCATGAGAGTGGAAAAGCAGCATAGTTAGGGAAAGGATCAAAATATAAAGTCAGTATATGCAACGTACAGGTATAAAAAAGATAACCTTAACAGAGGGCTAGATGTTGGAGATGGAAAATGGAAAATTACAATAGTGTTATAGGAGCAACAAGAGGGATAACAGTGGGGGAATCTGTTCCAGATCTTAGATATCTATACACAAATGCAGGGAGCATGGGGAATAAGCAGGAAGAACTCAAAGTATTAGTACATAAGTTAAATTATGACTTAATTGACATCACTGAGACTTGGTGTTCAGGAAAGACAGTCAGGTTTAAAAAGGGAGGTGGTGTGGCATTGTACATCAAGAATATATACACTTGTTCTGAAGTCCAAAAGGGAGGTGAGAGGCAGACCAGTTGGAAGTCTCTGGGTGAAGATAAAAGGGTGGGGGGGGAAACGGGGTGATATCATGGAAGAGGGATACATTATAAACCATCAAATAAGAAGAAGGAAGTGGATGAGGCATTTCTAGAACAACTAAATATCCAAAACACAAGACCTGGAAGTAATGGGCAACTTGAACTTCCGAGACATCGGCTGGAAAAGTAATTCATTTTTTGTCTTTTGATGTGTTACACCTAACAAGGGACATAAAAGGCAATAAGAAGTTCTATAAATACATTAGGAGCAACAGAAAGATGAAGGAAGGCTGGGTCCTCTACTTAGTGGGGAAGGAGAGCTAATAACAGATGAGATCAAGAACACTGATGTGTTTCATGTCTGTTTTGCTTCAGTCTTCACAAAAAAGGTTAATTATGCCCAGAGACTCAAAACAATTAATATTAACAATAAGCGGGAAGGAACAGAAGCCAAAATAAGAAGAGAACAAGTTAGATATATTCAGGTCAGCAGAGCCTTATGAAATTCATCCTTTGGTGATTAAGGAACTAGCTGAAGCAACTGTAGAATCATTTGAGATGATCTTTGAGAATCATGGAGGATGGATGAGATCCCAGAGGACTGAAGAAAGGCACACATAGTACCTGTCTTTAAAAAGGGGAACTAAGAGAACCCAGGGCATTACAGAGGAGTAAGCCTAACTTCGATACCAGGAAAGATACTGAAACAAATTATCAAACAATCTATTTGTAAGCACCCCTAGAGGACAATAGGGTTATAAGGACTAGCCAGCATGGATTTGTCAACAACAAATCATTCCAAACCTACCTAATTTCCTTCTTTGACAGAGTTATTGGCCTAGTGGATAAGGGGGAAAACAATAGATGTGATATATCTCGATTTTAGTATGGTTTTTGATACAGTTCCACATGACAGCCTCATAAACAAATTAGGGAAATGTGGTCACATGAAATTACTGTAATTACTCTGTTTTTAGAGGAAAATTGGCCATAATATTTAAGTTATTGAACATATTTGTTCATTTTAATTTAAGTATATTATTTTATTTTTGTTCATACAGTGCTCTTTTGGGTTCTGATCTTGAACACACTTACGTTACTCCTGTGAGCAATGTCATAATAGGAGTAATTTTGAGAGTAACTTTACTCAAGTGTTTAAATGTCTGTAGGATGGGAATTGGGGTGTAGTAGTTGTGGCAAGTTACATAGAATCTGGAGAGAGAAACGTGAGTAGCAGGATGGAAGACTTTAGTGGGACTAGAAATGTTATATAGTAGTTCTGTAAATAGTTGCTTTAATAGAGAGCCAGTTTAGAGTGTAGTAAGAATGAAGTGCCCCCATGTTATTACGCAACTCACACTTCATGAAACAATAGCGCTGCCATTTTCCATTCTCATTTGCAGTCTTGAGATCTTCACTCTTTGAAGTTACAGAGCCTTATTCTGTAGCCCTTATACTGAAAAGCTCTTTTTACTCATGCTGCTAAGTCTATTGACTTCAGTTGCCTATGACTATATATATCAATCAAAATCAGGCCCACAGACAGCAGCAGTGTCTTACCGGGCCTTCCCCATTGGGTCAAACTCATAAGGGTGTTGTCCCAGGCCTGTTAGCAGCAAGAGGCTTCCGAAAGAGCTGGCCAGCACCTAGTATAGTTTTAATGCTGCCATTTACTAACAGCAGTAGAAGGTAGTAGCTTCTGATGACAGTCTCACCATTACCTTGTGCTTCCTAGTGACTGACTATTGTAGTCTGATCTTTAGGGAAGAGACCATCTTTTTGTTTGTGTACACAGTACCTAGTACAATGGGGCCCGATCCTTGCTCGGGGCCTGTAGGCACTAACACAATACAAATAATAAGGTGGTGCTGGCCACTCGTGCTTCTTTTCTCTAGGTCCCAGCCCAAAAAGCAGGAATCATGCTGTAGGGTGGAGTCAGGTTTCCAGGAGAGACACCGAAATGAGAAGGAGTGAGTGCTGGAGGCAGACTTCCCAGTAGAATAAGCTGCAGTATTTCATCTCCAGATCCTTCTCTTTGGTGGACCAGAGAGAGGGATGAGAATAGAGATGTACAAGTCTTTGCTTCACCCAGCCCATGGGCATCACTCACTATTAGCAAAACAAAAATCAAATGATTTCCTATACATTGGCTATATTCATATATATTGGCCCAGGCCAGGCCTGAAATCCTTACTTTTATTGTGCAAGCCATCATCAAGCAAACACCACCTGACATCAGTCCTTACTTGGGCAAATTCCCACTTAGTAAAAGTATGGAACTCAGGGCCTGATTTTCAGAAGCGCTGGGCATCCAGAACTCCAACTGAAGCCAATAGGAGTTGCGGGTTCTCTGCACATTTTTTTATTCCTTGAATCTTAGTCCTGATTGTATTTCATATCAGATTCTTTTTAAAGTGTCTGGCCTGCCTTTTATACTCACTTACCATCATTCAAATTTCAAATTCCCATCATACAGTAACAACGTGTTCTGTTAATCAGACTGATTAAATTAACTGAATGATGTGTCCAGTGGCTGGTTGGCTTGTAGTTTGTTTTACCTGACTCCGCTGTCCTTCATCTCTATTCTGCTCTTCTATCCTCCTCCCACCAGATAAAAGTGGATTATAATTACTGATTAGACCTTGAACACATGTTCATAATATTGTTAATAAAAATAGTGTATTAACTGGCTTGGTCCATTTAAATGTGTTGTATGCTAGAGAACATATTTTTACTCTCCTTAAACATATCATTGCAAGAGGTATAAAAAAAATACCATCATGATCAAGAAAAGTCGTGCTTAGTAATGTGTAGTCATCTTAATCACTTTGGTTGCTCAGACAAGTTTTACTATACAGCTATTTATACACACATACTACATGTAAAAACTATTCTATATAGTGGCAGAATCAATGTATTTGAACTAAACTGATTTCTGTTGCAAGGAACTGACACAATCTGTGATTAGCAGAACACTCTGTTACTGGAAATAAAACTGCATACACTTCTGAATGGGGTTATTCTGTATCAAGGTCCAGGACATGTTCTATTCTGGGCTTCAGTTATACATTTAGATAGTTCTCTCTAAAACTAGTTTTAAAAACTAAGTAAGGAGGTCAGAGACTACAGAAAATCTGTGAAATCATGCCCACAGTAAGGATAAAGGGAAGATAGTGAATATCTGAGAATTTAGCACATGCAAAAAGTTGAGTCCACCAGTATGGACACCCCACCTAAAAATATGGTCCTTAACTAGACTGACTCAAGCATCAGAAAGCATATTGTAGACAACAATCCTGCAATGGCGGGTGATAGACTAGATTATATTATATGTCTTCTCATCTTCAACTTCTTTAAATCTGAGAATAATTAGTATGGTTCTCCATTAAGGGACAAGCAGATTATCACAGCAATTCTGTCTGCTATTTATAGTGATCTTTGAATAGAGCAAAAATGATACAGGAATATTTTCAATGGTGAACAACATTGCAAATTTGCTCTTCCTCTAGTCAGGGGGTCACATTTTTAGTTATTCAAAAGCATTAGGATGACTGCCAGTTTATTATTAATCTATTGCTATTGTTAAGTGCTGCTGGTCCCTGCTCTGAAGAGTTTACATTCTCTTAGACACAAAAAATATGGCACACTGGGGAAATCAGAGGAAAGACTGAGAATAATTCCTTATTAGTATTGTGGTTCACTTGCATGCAAATTTGTGAGTTTTCAGCAGACACTTAATAGGGAGAGAGTTCTTGATGGTCTAGGATGCAGAAGACATTTTAAACCTAGAGGGGAGGATGGTAAAAAAGCATGGAGATGGAAATGAGAGGAGGTGAAGGAAGCATTAAGACTAGCATTACTGGCAAAGCAGAGAGCGAAGGGAACTCAGCAAGAGACAAGATCAGAGAACTAGGCTGGAGAGGAAATGAAAGTATTCACAAATCCCAAGAGTTTCGCAATTTTTTTTTTTTTTTTGTAGAAATGGTTGTTGTGTCAAGAGGGCATAAACGCACAACAGATAGGCAACGCAAGAACACGTTTACAGAAGTACATTACTCATAGAAGTAGTAAGCCCCTGCCTAGCTCATGACTGCCCAGAAGGAAATGCCTGTACTTTCAGAGAGGGGGATGGAGGTATACCAGAAGGTTACAAGGAGGTCAGGCGCTAAGAGAGGCAGACACCCCAAAAATACATACAAATAGTGTTTCACAATAGAGGGATACAGCTGGTTTTATTATTAATGGCAAATAAGATGTCCCAATGATTTTTTTTTTCCGGTTTGTGAAATATCTGCTAATTGCTTGCAATTTTTATTTGCAAGTATTTTTCAAACAGCCTAGATGAACAAGCTTCAGGATGTGAGTTGGAAACAACCTATTTGTTTCAAATATTTCTGATTATTTTCTATTTGTGGTGTGTGCTTTCTCACCTAAGTCATATGGTAGTGTTTCTGCTCCTTTTAAAAGAGGAGACTAGTATATGCTGAATAGTAAATACTCCATTTTGCTACACATTTTCTCGTAAACAGTCATTCCCTTTGGAAGAAGTTGCCAGTACCTCAGTCCACCTTTCATGGTCAGTGTCAGGGTTATGGTATCCACACAGGGGAAAAAATAGGTAATCACTTATATCTAAAGTATTTACCAGCCTATGTGTCACCAGTAGAGAAAAAAGAAAGTGGGACGGAACTGGCTTTTGTTTTTGTTTGTTCTATGTAATTTGAACAGATGTATTTCATAACCTGAAAGAAACTGTTCAACATATTTCCTAGCAATGCCCTCATCCAAAGCCCAAAGAGCATAGAAGTCTTTTCACAACTTCAATAGGTTTTGGATAAGGCCCTAACAGTATAAATCACACCTTTACCATAATGGAAACATTCTGAAGTATTAATGAGACATGAATTCAGAAGGATTTTTGTGAAGGCAACACTGAAATTTTGGAACAGTTGCCATGACACCTTCTAACCTGCATCATAAAGCTAAAGAGATGGCTGGAGAATTCAGCTAACTTGGCATGATGTCTACTTGCTTTACCTGTTTTGTTATTGCTCTACTATTCTGCCATGACCTCCTCTGCTTCAGATGTACTTTTGCATCCAGAGCCTAGCCTGAATATTCAGTGCGTGCTTTCCTAATGCTCTGGGGGTGGTTCAAAGAAAAATAAACTCTATAATTATGGGCTTTTCCAACTGTGGGGAAAAGTTACCAAAACTATATAATAATGGAAGGAAAAACTTCCTGAAGTATTAATGATTGAAATAATAGGTAATGTATTCTATAGGTAATATGTTAATAAAATTTTTAATGGAACCATTTTCATTTTGCTGAAATCATATATTTCAAGTTTTTTAGCGATGCCATAGCAAAGTACCTTGTAATATATGTGAGTGTATGTAACAATATTTAGTTTTTAATATAGCACTTTTCATGCTTAAATTGCTAAACAATTCACAAAGAAAACTAAGTACATTAGCCTCATTTTATATATGAGGAAACTGTGATGAAGAGAGCTGAGGTGACTTGCTCAAGGTCAGACAGCAGGTCACAGCAGAGCCAGGAACAGTAGTCATTCTACACTTCCCCTCTTAGCCTGGTCTACACGCAGGGCCGGCTCTAGGCACCAGCAAACCAAGCACGTGCTTGGGGCAGCACATTTTCAGGGGCAGCATTCCGGCCATCGATTTTTTTTTTTTTTTTTTTTTTTTTTTTGCTTAGGGTGGCAAAAGCCTAGAGCCAGCCCTGCCAGCAGTAGCGCGCAGGGGGGGGGGCGCTCTGGGACCACTGTGGTTCATGTTGGGAAGCAGCACCCGCACCTTGTGACTGGGTTAAGCGGGCTCCAAGCGTGGGACACTCGGGCTGGGGACCACTGCGTGGGGCGCATGGAGCTGCCTGCAGGTGCCGCAGGGCGGCCGCCCCCCAGCGCTGCAGCCGGGGCTGGGCGAAGTGGCACGAGCCACCCAGGGACTGCGGCAGGGCGACCAGGAGCAGCTGCAGGGCCATAGTGGGGACCAGTGCCCAGGGCGCTGCCGTGCAGGGCCTGCGTCCCGCTCTCCAGGGCTCCGCTCCCTCTGGGGCTACCCTGCACCAGCTCCTCAGTCCCCTGCTGGGGCAGTCCCCCAGCTCTGCCCTCCCGGGTCCCGGCCGGTCCTGGAGGCAGGAGCCCTGGCTGGAGGGACCCTGGGCTGAGGCACGGCCCGGGACGCCCGCTGCTTACCCCAACCCTGCCAGCGCTGGACCGGCTGGAGGTGAGGGGGGAGCGGGCGGAGTCAGCACTGGTGGGGGGGAGCCCAGGGCTGGGAAGGCAGGGGTCTGTGTGGGGGAGCCCAAGGCTAGGGTGGGGGGGGGAGCCAAAAATTTTTTTGCTTGGGGCAGCAAAAAACCTAGAGCCGGCCATGTCTACACTACGGGGTTAGGTCGAATTTAACCGCGTTAGGTCGATTTAAAAATGACCACATCCACACAACCAATCCCAGTCCTTTGACCTAAAGTGCTCTTAAAATCGACTTCTGTACTCCTCCCTGGCGAGGGGAGTAGCACTAAAATCAACCTTGCTGGGTCGAATTTGGGATAGTGCAGAAGCAAATCGACGGTATTGGCCTCCAGGAGCTATCCCAGAGTGCTCCATTGTGACCACTCTGGACAGCACTTTGAACTCCGATGCACTAGCCAGGTACACAGGAAAAGCCCCGGGAACTTTTGAATTTCATTTCCTGTTTGGTCAGCGTGGTGAGCTCAGCAGCATAGGTGCCCATGCAGTCCCAGAATCGCAAATGATCTCCAGCATGGACCGAAAGGCAGACACTGGATCTTACTGCTGTATGGGGAGAAGAATCTGTGCAGGCAGAACTCCGATCCAAAAGAAGAAATGCAAATATATATGCCAAAATCTCACAGGGCATGTTGGACAAAGGCTACACCAGGGACACACAGCAATGCCGCATGAAAGTTAAGAAGCCTACCAAAAGACAAAGGAGGCAAACGGTCGCTCCAGGTCAAAGCCCCACACATGCCACTTCTATGATCAGCTGCATGGCATTCTAGGTGGCGACCCTACCACTATCCCACCACTGTCCATGGACACCTGGAAGGGGGGAGTCTCACGGAACACAGAGGAGGATTTTGTGGATGAGGAAGAGGAGGAGGAGGAGGAGAATGCGCAGCAGGCAAGCAGTGAATCTGTTCTCCCCGGCAGCCAGGAACTTTTCATCACCCGGGAGCCAATACCCTCCCAAGGCGGGATCCCCAACCCCGAAGCCGGAGAAGGCACCTCTGCTGAGTGCACATTTGTAACTACAGTACAGGGTTTAAAAGCAATAGTGTTCATGGTCACCTGATTGAAATAGGGGAATTTTTGTAAGGGAACAGTAAAAGGACCCCGTTCATGCTGGGCTGTTTGCGCTTGGCTAAAAGGGATCATCCTGGAGAATAGCCACACAGTGGGGGGAGGAGGGAAGGGATCATCCCAGAGAATAGCCACATGGTGGGGTGGGGGTAGGTGTGTGCTGCACATCTACCCAAATACTGCAGCCCCTCCTTTTAAATGTGAAACCCAGCCCATTGCTTGCTCTGAGAAAGGTGGGTATATTTTTGTTGCCACAAAATGGCTCTCATGTTCTTCCACAGAGATCACTCCATTTTAGCAGGGGGTAGGCAATCTGTAAGAGAAGAGTGGGATCCTGCAGGATGAAAGGCACTGTATAAATGTAGTTAGCTTTTGTGCATGCATTCAGCTATATATATATCTTTCCATTTTAAAATCTGGTTTCAATGAGTTTGCCAAAATGTTTTCCTGGCCCCTCTTTCCTTAAGTTATGATGCAGTAATTGACATGGCTGGTTTAATTCTTGAAAAGTCATGAGCTATTATAGATGGTCTTAACTCAGTTGAAAAGCTTTAACTGCATCTGACTGCTAGCTTGTTTAGCATGTGGCTGAAAGAAAAAGAGACCAGGGTTTCTGAATCTGATTTGAAGATTTGTAACCAGAATTTCTGTAATCTTGGTAATGACCAGATTAGGTGTATTTAAGTACTTTTAAGCACCTTACATTTATTATGGTTTTACAGTCACTGAATGTTTACTCTGAAGAGGATATAATATACATTCTGTGTTCTGTGGGGCTCCATTCCCTCTCTACATGGGAATAACCCACAAAAGAGAGAGAAAACTATGAGTTGCTTAGAATTCTTCTATTATGTCCTTTTACTACAGAAGAGACATTCCCTTGCCTGTGTTCTGCCACCTTTACCCATTGCCTAGTGCCAATCCTTGGAGAATACAGCTTATGAAGGAGCTGTGATTCCAAGGGCTCCCCCAGTTGTGCCTGCCCCATATACTCACCCAAAATATGTGTGAAGAGGGGTGTAACGATATTTGGGAAAATACGACAAGAAAGATAGTCTCGGATTGGGTCCCTAAGAGGATCTGGAGGAGCTTAGCCCCCTCCATATCCCATCCAGTACTGTAGAGTCCAAACTCCTCCAGATAGAAGCTTGTGTCCTTGTGTTAGTAGAAGGAAAAACTACAGGAGACAAATTTCCAAGCCTGTGGAAATTTAACACACTGGAAGTGTGACTCCTTTGGGGAGGAAAAATGTCAGTTGTGTTACTTCTGACTCCATTTGGCTCCTGATCCAAGCAACAACATTTGCAGCTTTGAGCCCCTTACAAATGGGAGAAAGTACATTGCAAAAAAGGGTAGAGTATATTTGCAGCGATACCAACTATCATGATTTTTGTCATGAGTCTTGCAATATTTGGGTTGGTTTATTTAAAAGGTTCTCGTGAACAACAGGAGATCTGCCCTTAGTCTCACATAGTTTAGCCCTCAGTAAGTTGACTGCCATGTCCCTCTAACTTGTGCGATGAATCAGCTGAGCACTGATAGCTCAGCAAAGGGTAGTGCAGTGAATCTGTTAGTGATGATCTCCTGCTCCCAGGGCCGGCTCCAGGCACCAGGCAACCAAGCACATGCTTGGGGAGGCACCTGGTAAGGGGCGGCCAATCTTGGGGTGGCAGGGGGCAGCGCGGCGCGGCA
>NW_020664419.1:74979265-75099546 GCF_002925995.2 Terrapene triunguis
GCGAGGGGGCGGCGCGGGCCGTGGCGCTCAGGGGGGGTCTGGCGGCGCGGCGCGGGCTCCGGCGGGGGGGGCGGCGTGGGGCGCGGCCCTGGGGGGGCGGGTTCCCAGCGGCGCGGCGCTCGGCGGGGGGGGCTCAGGGGGCGGTGCTTTTTTTTGCTGCTTGGGGCAGCAAAAAAGTTAGAGCTGGCCCTGCCTGCTCCTCTTTCCCCCCTTCTCAGGAGGGGCTGGGATCTGCACCGGAGGATTCTGTGGCTGGTGGGAGGGGTGGTTCGTAGAGGCCACGTGAGTGAGGACCTGAGAGGAGCTTGGTTTTGAAGGCAATGGGGATAATGCATACTGGGACCCACAAGGCATCAAGGCCTATATACCGTTAGCAGCTAAAGCACCTGGCCTCAGCCATGATTCAGTTGACATGCTATCATGGACTACATGAGACAGGGACTGATGCCACAGCACAAAGACTCCACCAGGGGGTGGCATTTACATCCTTATAGATGATAGTGAGGCTGCCCCCAGCAAACATGCCAGGTTGCCCCCTCAGTGAAGATGGTGGTCACCTTGTGAGGACCAGGCAGGGGACAAGAGACTGCAGAGGCACCAGAAATGAGATTACAGGGGCAGAAGTGGAGCAGAGGGAGACTGTTAGGAAACAAGAACGGACAAGAGGACAAGTCAGGTGGGGGAGCAGCTGGGGGATTGAAGAGGCTGCAGGTGAAGGTAGAATGGCCGCAAGGGAGAATGTGATGGTTAGGAGATTCTGAGGGGAAAGGAGGGAAATATGGAGGGAAGGGAGGATATAGGGAGAGTGTAATTTGAGGCATCTTCCCATCCTACCTAATTTATAGAAAAGGCTAGAGCAGCAGCTCTCCTGCATGCCAAGGATAGTAGAGAGTAAGTGGAGTCCTCTCCAAATAGCAAACAGGAAAGCCAACATTTCTGTGCATGTATTTAAGGTTGAATTTTGAACCTGAATCACACACACAAATTGGGGGTGGATGGCTTCCCTCAAAGGTGAAGCCAAACAATTGACAGACAACGATTTTTTTAATCTCATGATTTGAGGGCATTTGACTCAGTTTGAGTGCTTTGTGTTGGCAATACTGTGCCTGAGCTGCCGGGGGGGGGGGGGAAGAAGGGGGGGGAAAAATCACAAAATCAGAGAGGTTACATGATTATGTTTCAACCGACTACTCTCGTGGTTGAGAACAACCTTTGCCAAGATATAGCTCTTTTTTTAAAAGAAGGAAGTTGTTCCATCACAATAAAACCTACTATTTGCGTACTGGCTGTCTGAGGACATCAGTAAAGTCATGTTATTATAAGAGATATTTTCATCAGACTTTAAACCTCAAACATTATTTCAAGCTCATCTTTTGCAGCAAGCTAGGTAACTCAAATACTGGACAAGGCTGGAGCTACAGAATGAATGAATAGGGGCAGCTCTCAGCTGCCATCAATTAAGTTAGAATTCCTAGCATTGTAAAGATTCACACATTTCTCACCCACCCAAATCATGAAATAAGAGTCTGCACCAAATTAATCCCTTACTGCACTATATAGCTCAAAAGGGTTCCGAAAAGAGATATGAGAATGATCTGATCTCTGGGGGGGGGGAAGGGAGGGAACGGGACTGCCTTGTAGTGAGATTGATAAACGATATGGGGTGATCGTCTGAAAAGAGGAGATCAAAAGGTAACATGGTCATGGTCTAAGTACCTGCATAGGGAGAAGACTTCAGATAGTAAAGGGCACAATGAAGCTATTTGACAACTAGAACAATTTACCAATGGATGTGGTAGATTATCAATTAAAAATCTTTAAATTAGGACTGGATGTCTTTCCATAACAATATGTGCCAGCTCAAATCAGAAGTTATGGTCTTGATGCAAGAATTACTGGGTGAAATTATATGAGTTTTGCATGAGTTTTGCAGGAGATCAGACTAGATGATCATAATGGTCCTTTTTGGCCTTGAAAACCTATGGACATCCTTGATAAAGGCAGCCTAATCACTTTTAGTTTCCTTCTCTTCCACTAATCTTCATACCACCATCCTTGCCATCCTTTATTCCTGGATGGACCTCCTTACCTTAGTGCAGCAGGTACTAACTCTCTCTTCATTCAATTTCCTGAAAAAAATCCACCTTTCACATCATGTCTGCAAGTGCTAATCCACTACAATATAATGCTTTCAACACCCAGCTTTGTATCTTCTACAGCATTGATCTCTCTGTTGGCAATTAAGTGATAATAATTGAATGTGGTGAAAACTTTAATATTTTGTGAAAATAGTAACAATTCTTCCCCGTTTTCTTCAGCCAAGTTTGGGAGTTTCAACAGAAGTTCTCAAAGATATGTAAATTCAGAAGACTGACTAGTGCAGTAGTAATCCATTAAGACCATCAAAAATACCATCATCCTCAGTCCTGCAGAGTTACCGTCAAGATTTAGTGCATTCACACAGCATGAAGATAAAATTAAAATGAAATTCAAATGTCTAATTTAAAAGCTTAAATCAGGAACTATGTATTGTTTTACTTTTCCTGTGTTACTATGCATTATTTCCCAGTCTTGTCAGAAAACTGGAGAGAGACTTGGGCTGAACTGTATATGAAAGACTTCAGAGAAGTGGCAGCATTTAAAAAATTGCAACTGTCTTTAGAACATGGTTCTTGGAGCCCTTTAAATGCAAAGAAGCTGGGCTAACCCTTGACACCATTGCTACATGGAGGAAGAGGTGATAGCTGTTGTCTCATACTTAGAGTATGTCTTCAGTACAGTGGCTACAGGGGCTCAGCTATGGCATTGCAGCTATGCTGCTGTAGTGTAGACACTTCCTGCATTGAAGGAAGGAGTTTTTCCATCAGTGTAGGTAATCCACTTCTCTGAGAGGTGGTAGCTGAGTTGACGGAAGAATATTTTTGTCGACCTAGCTGAATCTTCAGTGTGGGTTAAGTCAACCTAACTGTGTCACACAGTATGTGAAATTTTTCACCGCCCTGAGTGATGTAGCTTGGTTGACCTACATTTTAGGTCAAGACCAGACCTCATATTTCAGGGAAAGAACCATTGTTTTGTGATGCAGTTTTCTGGCACTTAGCATAACAGGGCCCTGATCTAGGATTGAGACTTTTAGACACTATCACAATTTAAAGTAAAATGTTGTGATGGTTGAGGTGTTCTATCCATTTGTGTCAGAATCTTTGGGTATGTCTACACTACCCACTGGATCGGCAGGCAGCGATTGATCCAGCAGGGATCAATTTATCGCATCTAGTCTAGACGCGATAAATCAACCCCCGAGCGCTCTCCTGTCGACTCCTCTACTCCAGCACTGCGAGAGGTGCAGGCAGAGTCGACAAGGGTGTCGTAGAAGCCGACGCACCGCGGTGATAACACCACAGTAAGTCAATCTAAGTACGTTGACTTCAGCTACGTTATTCATGTAGCTGAAGTTGCGTAACTTAGATCGATCCCTCCACAGTGTAGACCAGGGCTTTGATCATGACTTTATGTGGGTGAAGTTTGCTAATATAATAGTTGTAACCTAATTTGAATCAGCTGGGAAACGAGAGCTGGCATGTCTTATGTTAGCTTCAAGCATTTTCTGTTTTTCTGCAGAGGATTAGTATTAATAATATGCTTGTCAGGTAACAAGTCTGAGCAAACAGTCCTTTTCTAAATTCACTGATGAGGGCTGTGAGTGTCTTAGAATAGAGAGGGCTAGCTGTGACTGTCTGAATCAGGAAAACAACCAGAAGAACACACAGAAAAGAATCAAGTTCTTGTTTCTCTTTTATAATGTTTCCATAGTCTTTTATAGTCAGAATTTTATTTAGTGCATGTCTCTTCCCAGGTGGCTAGGGCACTTAATCTTTGCTTTACCATGAGGCAGCACTATCAGAACCAGAAACATCCTGCCATTTCTTACGGCTTAACTATATCGAGACCCAGGGACGTGTAATTCATGGACTGACACAGTAGATATGAGTGTTTCTTCAGAATTGTTAAGCACTCATGAAAATACAGGTGCCATATATGAGCACTACTTCTGTGTTCTAAAAAGGATGATTATATTTTTGGTGGCATGGCAGCTGCTTTTCTACAGGAAAAGACTCAGATGCTTTTTTTCCCCCTATACACTATCAAATGCATTAAGACCATGTTTTGGATTCATTGCCTCGAAGTTTCATTTCTTTTGGGGAGGATTTAAAAAATTCTCACACCAAGCAAGTACTGGACTCTTGAACCAGAGCATCTACATATTTATGGATGGCTAACACCAAAATTATACATTTAAAGTATTGGGTGAAGTCTACTACAAAGACAACTTTGTTCCAGTGGCCAATATGTGATTACCACAAGGACAGAAGGTGCTTCTGTATCTGTAGTAACGACTGTCCAAAATATTGTGTACTACCATTTCTGAAGATGCAACAATGTCAGAAGCCTAAAGGCTCCAGTAAGTTGGAAGCTTCTGCTTTAGACAATCGTTTAGTGCATTCTGTCAATGAGCCAGAATTAAAACTAGATTCTTTTGGCACAAACTGTCATGGGAGTCATGGATTCCATTACTGTTTTAATAGCCACAAGTTATTCAGGAATCTTGTGTGCGATTAAGTGAATTGATATAATGGTAAGTAATTGAACAAATTGCACTGAGAGACAATCAATAGTTATCCTCAAGTGAGAACTTTAGTTCTCAAGGGCACAAGATGTCCTATAGCAACTAGGCCCTCATCCAGTTAAAGAACTACAACTGAAAAAAGTAAATAGATGAGTTCACATATGGACAGTAGAGCTATTTCTCTCATATGTTTCTGGAGAGACAGCCAAATATTGAAACACCAGTTTACCTACACATTTTATAAGGAGGTGCTTAATGAACTAGAAAATAGACTGATTTCTCATTATTAGGAGATTTGGACATCTCATTAGGGCTTTGAACAAAATATTAATGTGACTATAGTCATTCTCCCTCCCCTGCCATAGCTTTTAAGGTTTACCCTAAACCCAGTCCTAAAGATGGGTCTCTTTATTGTCAAGAGAATCAAGATTCCCTAAACGCTTTGTCTCAGGATGAAACCAACTGGAGTCTTTCATTCCTTTTCCCTTCAGGACCCTGAAGACAAACAAAAGCCCACCAAACCCTTTTCTCACCGTTCAACCCATCTCCCGTGCCCCCATTTCCACAGCAGAGAAACAGAAGACCCACACTTCCTTTCATCAGGATGTAAACTTACTCACAAATTGTGTTAGAAAGATTCCCCTTTATCAGCCACCAGCGTCCCTCACCATACTTACACAACTCTCCTGCCATCCTCAGTAGCTTCCTTTTCCTCTCCCTTTTATAGGTCATGGTGGTTTTTTGGCAGGTTAATGGTTTCCATCTGCCTCTGGGCCATGCTCATTAATCCTTGCCTCCCAGAACAGAATCCTAGCACACAGTAAGGCTTTCTGACCTCATCTCCTTCCTCACCGTTCCATATCCAAGGTAGGTAATATACCCCATCCCTCCCTGCACTTTTGTTATCAGGATGTCTGTGTGCTGGAACAGGCAGTTTTTTAATAAATTAACAAAGTGTTGACCAAGCTTCACATGATCAAAGAACAATGTAGTGTTGGATATTTTCGGAAGATCTTCCTTCCATAGGCTTTCCTTTCTCAATCTTTTGGCATTACCATCTATTCTGGTCATATTAAATTTTCTTCTCCCTTTCCCAATTTAACTACCTGTTTCCTCTTCGGCGGAGATTGATTAAACACTAATGGCTCAAGGTACTCAACTGCTCTCTTTCAAATGATTTTGGTATGTCTTAATATATCAAGAGCTTACTATGAAAGCTGTAGACATCTTCAGGAATCAAAGCTCTGAAGTTGCTGGAATGCACATACCAGAGCTGAAGATCAGTTGTTTCAGATCTTCAAATGGGAGACTCACCAGCAGAGGAACTTGGTTCTGACATGGGTATTTGATCCATAGCCCAATCAAACTCTGGATCCAGAAACATTTTTATCCTATTATGCAACTTCACTGTGCTGTGCTCTGTAACTCAGTCACCATCCTCCCACTTTATGCATACTCATGACTTTTCCAGTCTTTTTCCACCCTAAGTTATGATGTGAACAGTAGCCATTAGTTGCAGTTGAGGTCAGACTTTTGCATCTGTCATTAACAGTTGCTATGCAGTTTAAAGAGAACCAGTTTGAGGGCATACTTTTTTCTTACATTAGCTATTTCTGGGATAATATAATTGGCATACTTCCTACTCTTGTTTCCTTTTTAGCATTCAAGTTAATATCTGACCTGCTACCCCATAATACCTCCATAACTCAGTGTGACATGAATTTCTGAGACAGTGTTAATGCTACTTTCATCCCTTCGAATATGTGCTAACTACTTACATTAAACTATCTGTTCAATCTTTATTTAGCTGTGACTCTCATAGTACCTTTTCCAGACCTGAGAAAGAGCTCTGTGTGGCTCGAAAGCTTGTCTCTCTCACCAATGGAAGTTGGTCTAATAAAAGATATTACCTCGCACACCTTGTCTCCCTTACATCCAGATACTGAGTGTCATTGAGGTTGAAGTTGACCCCCCTATGCATAGGACCAGTATAGGGACTATGCACCACTTAAGCTCTGTTTTGAGGGGTTAAGTGGGATTTGAGTGGTGTATAGGCTGTGGGCTGGTCCTCTGCACAGGGATGAATTTCACCCTTAGTGATTAGTTATTTTTTAAAATGATTAGCTATATGAGTGTGAGGTGTTTGCTGGGCATACAAGACATACACTTTACATTCTAGGAAATGCGTGGTGGGGTATGTGTAGGGTGACCAGATAGCAAGTGTGAAAAATCGGGACCAGGGGTGGGGATGTAATAGGTGCCTATATAAGAAAAAGCCCCAAATATTAGGACTGTCCCTATAACATTGGGACATCTGGTCACCTTAGGTATGTGGAACAGCTGTCATTGCTGTATAAGAATGTGGCAGTGGCTGCAGGGACCAAAGGTCATCTTCCATTTGGGAAGGCAGGGCTCTGGATAGCAGTGGATGAATGAGTGTGGCAGGTTCTCATTGCTGTGTTTTATGTTTGAATCGTTTAATTCTTACATACAAGCACTCTGTGCCTTAATGCAAACAGCAACATAAAGGCAGGGCGGGGAGATATTTTTTAAGGAAATTGGAAAGATCTTGATGTATCCTTCATGTTACCATTTGTACAGTGGGCAAAAGTAAAAGTACAGAAAGATACAGGGGTGAAGGAATAAAGATCCCAGGATCAATATTATTCAGCAAATTAGCCACTCTTCAGCAGCTTTTCTTAACGTCAGGGTAAAAAGGAAGCATTCCTAGTTAATCATAGCAATTTAACGTGTTGTGGGTTCCATCCTCTCATGAAATCAATGGGAATTGAGGTCATTCAGCACTTCATAGGACTGGACCCTTGGCTTTAACCAATACATTCTTTATATGACATTCAAAAGCAGGTGGGTGGGGAAAAATATATTTTTTCTAGTTTCATAAAATGAAACATTTCAAACCACCAAGTGCAACTTCCCCTATGTATTCCGGGTTCCTAACCACAAAGTAATAAGCAATTTTCAAATAAAATGCTAATTCCCCTTTCAAGCAGACTTCTTAGGAAAATAAAGTATTTCTAACCACATACCCTATTCCTAGGAACACAGATATGCTTTTAATCCTACCTCCATGAATAAGTTTAGATAGATGAAGAGAAGAGATAGATACAAAAACACCTGTGTCATGTGTCTGACGAAGTGGGTATTCACCCACGAAAGCTTATACTCCAATATGTCTGTTAGTCTATAAGGTGCCACAGGACTCTTTGTCGCTTTTTACAGATCCAGACTAACACAGCTACCCCTCTGATACTTCTCTTCATCTGTGTCTCTACTATAGAAAGGCTTGAAAAAAGGAGAACCCCCAAATCTTGTGCAACCCACAAACAGATGCAGAAATGAAAATTAGTTGGCCACAATAAACTATTAAGAGAGATTTTTTAAGCCAAATTTGACTGGGTTAATCTCAAGGGTGCAGTTTCTCCGCCCGTAAAAACTGTTTGACCTCAGATTTCTTTCTTTGAGTACATGGCTGTGTCTCCCATGTCCCTGCTAGGGCAGCCAAGGGAATAGCTATGATGTTTACCGATGATTCAGTCACTCCAAATATAATGTGAGGGTGACACAAACTTGACCTTATTTCAAGCATACAAGCTTTAACTAATTATGCTACCACAGGGATGTGATTCTAATAAAGATAATGTAAAAACTTCAAGGGAACTTTACCACATGCAAAAACTCTTCCAGACAGAAGAGAGGCGTCAACGGATATTGAAAAGTTTCAGGGAAGAGTTTACAAGAATAGCCTTCAGTCATTTTATGACTCTCATAGCCAAGATACAGAATGCAGTGCAAGTACTCCTCCAGACTTGCCTACTTAGACCAATCTAGCTGTTTCGCAAAGCTGAACCTCAGAGTTTCCATGGCTGAATGAACTGTATATTTATTTGTAAGGATACAATAATTTAGAACTTAAGTTTTCATTCATTTACATAAAAGGGTGACTCCTAATTTATGAGTCCAATGCCTCATGTTGTAGTAATACCAATAGTCTGTCTGCTTCTTTTTCTTATTCTGAGATGTGTTCAATGGCCGTATATTTAAGGATTGACCCATGACATTTTCATGACCATTTGCAGACAGTGGTGAAATCATATCACCATTCCCAAAAGATGCCTTATGATCCATAATCCTAATAGTAAATTATCTCAAGGTATTATATTGTGTGGCATTTAATATGAGCATTTGATCAAGTCAATGAGTTTTAAAGCAATCTTTTGCTAAACCACACATCTGCAATCATTCTGGAATTGCATGCTCAATATAGCACCAGCTTCAACTCAATTGCTCTTTCACAGGTAACCCCAGTGGGAAAGTCTCAAGTGGAAAAGCAGGGTCATATTGTGACAGTTTGGGAAGCTGTCTGTACAATTTATGGACTCTGTGTGAGATTATGAACCATATGTATCTGGGTCAGGTTGCAAATTCCATTTTGAATGTGCAGTTTTTTGCCTTTTCTATTGCCTGTTTGCTTCCATGTCGGGCTGAAGTCCCAATACACAGAGATAGAGGGCCGAACCATTGGAAATCTATTCACACATATATGGACAATGGGGAATACTTTGTTAACAATAGGACTTAGATCTCACAAAAGCTATATGAAAAAGCAGCTGCATCCTTGGAAATCCAGTTTAGCCGACTCCTCGCAAGGGAAGATTTACCAGGAGCAGAACAAAGGCAGACAGGTGACCAGGAGGAGTTTAAGAGAGCACCGCCTGATCAAAGGAAAAGGACCCAGAGAGAAGCAGGCTCCATTTTGCAGCCCACAAACCATGCCCTGAAATAGACAAATGCTGGACAATCCAAGGGACTGTGACCCCAGTCCAAAAGAATACTCTGGAGTTTTGGGGAAACTGAGGCAGGGACATTGTGTAATGTTTATTGTTTTGTATGATCTGTACTTTCTTGTGATTTATTGTTTAAGTAAGAGTATTAATGTGTTAAACTCTGGGAAATGTGTATGTGTTAACTGCTTCACAATAGTTGCATGCCACTTAGAGAGCAAAATTGTAACCTAAAGCCCTCATATCTTTTGGGTGAAGTTCTGGGAGATGGTGTGTTTAAGCACAAGGGAGTCTGAAGGGTCAGCCTTCACCCCAGGACTAGGCAGCCGGCCAACAAGAAGGGTTGTGGAGTGTGCCTAAGTACCCCACAATTGGGGCAGTGGCTAGACTCTGTCCAGACCCTGTAAATTTAAACCATTCAAAGTCAGGGACACAAAGGCTTGCTTGGATTCCTTGCATAGCAGTCCTAGTGAGTGTCTGGAAGGACATGCTGGCTAGGTTCCATGACACATCATTAGGGAATTTAGCCCTTCTGAAAATTACACAGCTTATTTTGGGTATTAGTAAAAACTGATCAAGTTAATATATCCAGCGTCACCAGTTTCAAAGCGAGCAATTTATCCATGGGTACGAGCTTAGTGGTAACCCATGGGCAAGAGCGGGAAGATGCATGTAGCTGTCCCACTGCTATCATAACTATTAGGCCTTTAACAGGACAGGACTGACAATGTCTTTTAGGGATACAAGGAATGTACTTTCCAAACACTGTCAGAGACTCAGATCACAGGATTTAGTGGTATCTGCATTGACATTTTGATTTTACAAGCTACAAGTAAATCATGCAAAGGAAAAACATGAAATAATATGAAACCTGCCAACCAATTCTTGGAAAAGAAATGCAGCGGTTATCAAAGTCAAGATCTAGCATGTAGCTTTTAGTGTAGCTGGTGAAACAAAGCAGCAGGGTTTCCATTAAGTCAGCTTGGCTGAAACATCTATTTTTGTTCAGTAATCAACAAGACAAAAAAGGGCTTTAGATAATATATATTAGTATAGCGAGGCTGCAGACAGAACCAGTGATTGCTGGGAGATTAAGTTCATTGGACTGAAATTCTATTCCAAGTACACTACTGGCCAAAAACATGCTCTTTAAAATTCCTCTAGCCCACCCAAATGATGGGTCTTATGAAAGAGGTGGGTCCCAACATAATATAATGCTATTTTAGAGTTGGGGGGGGGGTCAGATTTTTAGAACCCCTTTCTTCAGAGAAAGGAGTGTTTAGGGTGCTGGGTATTTTGTAGCCGTTCCATATTTGTTACATCCTTGCCTGTTTTTACTATAAGCTCTTTGGGGCAGTGACTGTCTTTTAATAGCACTCATCTGTAGTAGCTAGGCACTGCACTACTATTTAGGTGCTGCCTAGATTGCATGACTAAGAGCTGATGTACACAGTTTTGTCCTTTCCAAACTCCAGAATTTCAACAAATATTGGGAATCTTGTTTTACTTTATTTTAAATGCACACTGTAATTCTTTACCAGTCTCCCTAACTACCTTTATACAAACAATATGGTATTACATCTGGCCAAAGCACTAGTGAGCATAGTTTACAACAGTATCACAGCAGTATTTGGGGCATTTCATGTCAGAGTTGCCAGGAACGCCCGGTCAAAAAGGGACCCTGGCGGCTCTGGCCAGCACTGCTGACCAGTTGGTGGCATAGCAGGGCTTCACACAGCTCCTGGAAGCGACTGGCATGTCCCAGCGGCTCTTAGGTGCTGGGGTCGCCAGGGAGGCTCCGCATGCTGCCCCCACCCCAAGCACCGGCTCTGCAGCTCCCATTGGCTGTGGTTCCCGGCTAATGGGAGCTGCGGAGGTGGCACTCAGGGAGCAGGCAGAGCCCCCTGGCCGCACCTGTGCCTAGAGGCTGCAGGGACATGCCGGCCACTTCCGGGAGCCACTTGAGGTAAGTGCTGTCCAGAGCCCACACCCTGAACCCCCTCCCACACTCCAACCCCCTACCCCAGCCCTGATCCCCCTGATCCCCCCTGGAGCCTGCATCCCAACCCCCTGCCCCAGCCTGGAACCCCCTCCTGCACCCCAACCCCCTCATCCCTGGCCCTACACCACAGCCGTCACACACACACCCTGCACTCCAAACCCATGCCCCAGCCTGAAGCCCCCTCCCGTACCCCACGCCGCTCATCTCCGGCCCCACCTCAGAGCCTACACCGCCAGCCCTCACCCCCCTCCTGCACCCCAACCACCTGCCCCAACCCAGTGAAAATGAGCAAGTGAGCAAGAGTGGGGGAGACCAAGCGATGGAGGGAGGGGGGATGGAGTGAGCAGGGGGTGGGGCCTTCTAGAAGGGGCAGGGCAGGGACGGGGCAAGGGTGTTCGGTTTTCTGCAATCGGAAAGTTGCAACCTATGTAACATGCAGCATATATCCATGCATCGTTCCTTGACTGCTGTTAATGCAAGCTGTTTTGCTTTCTATGCTCCTTCCTCACTATGTTCTTGTTATCCTAAAAGGTCTGCCTATCTGAGGACTGAGTAAACAGAAAGGAAAGTATAAAGCAGCTCAAGATGTTGTTTAAACCACTGTGTAATGTCATACTGCCACCTTGTGGTTACTAAATATTATGAACATCAGTATATAGTTCAGGCGTGCTCTAGAATCAAAGGACTGGAAGGGACCTCGAGAGGTCATCTAGTCCAGTCCCCTGCACTCATGGCAGAACTAAATATTATCTAGACCATCCCTGACAGGTGTTTGTCTAACCTACTCTTAAAAATCTCCAATGATGGAGATTCCATAACCTCCCTAGGCAATTTATTCCCGTGCTTAACCACTCTGACAGTTAGGAATTTTTTTCCTAATGTCAAACTTAAACCTCCCTTGCTGCAATTTAAGCCCATTGCTTCTTGTCCTATCCTCAGAGGTTAAGAAGAACAATTTCTCCCTCCTCCTTGTAACAACCTTTTATGTATTTGAAAACTGTTATTCCCCCCCCCCCCGACTTCTTTTCCAGAATAAACAAACCCAATTTTTTCAATCTTCCCTCATAGGTCATGTTTTCTAGACCTTTAATCATTTTTGTTGTTCTTCTCTGGACTTTCTCCAATTTGCCCAGAGGGACAGAAGAGAGCTGTGCAGGAAATAAGACAGAAAAACACTCAAAAGAGTATGTTTGTACACACACTGAGATGAGGATGGAATGGGTGAAAAACATGGGTTTCTAGATTCATAAAAAAGAAAAACATTTCATTCTAATTTTAAAATTTTCTACAGAAACAAGAGGCAATTTTTTTGCGGATAGTAAATTGTCATTTTGATACAAAAAGCTATTTTAGCCGCCAAAAAAGGCAGATTTCTGCCTGAAGAAAATTCATGCACATTATGAATTTTTTGTCATTTACATCAGGAAGAGTGGTGTTGGCTGGTGAAGCTAGGAAGATTTCAACCTACTCTAGATCATAATTGCAAATTCTATAAACACTAGTTTTCACAGGTGGATACATACAACTAATGAAAGTGCACTACTGTCCTGTAGCTTTGTCGTACACTTGGAAGGCATCCATATGCTGGGGACTGATGCTTGAGTTCTACCTACATAGACATTAATCACTTAAAGAAAATCACTTACTGCTCCTACCCCCTAGCAGTAAAGAGCCTAACCCTCCTTGTGAGCCAGCTACTACACTGTGACATACGCGCACACAAAAATCCAATAGATTGCAAGCTCTTCTGCAGCAAACATTTGATTTCATTGACTTTCTAGAGTTGGGCTCACGGAACAGCTTTAACCAAGTGAGTGCTAAAGATGCCAGGCTTTCACTACCACTTTTGCTGCTGCTTGTGCCCTCTATCAGGCTTCACTAAAGTAATTATATCTATAGTGATGTTCAGGTAAGTTCTCTCATTTATGTACTAGACAGCGAGCACTTACAGCAGGACAACCTAGTGTCAGTGCTGACTGCCAGCCTGGAAACGTCAGGAAAAGACAATAACTGTTCAAAAATACTGAATCCCTGTTTCCTTATCATTATTTTTCTTCACTGAACAAACTATTAAAAGACCAAGACTATCAGCTTTGGGAACTGTCATTGCAGTAGATAACTGTGCCTCTCTAGGCCATTTAATTCCAGTCCAGACTACAGTAGCTGCAAGGCACTCATGGAGAAGCTTGGAGAATCTGATAGTATCACAGAGTTGGGAAGGGAGTGAATTGAAAATTGTAGCTTTAACTCACAGATGAGCCTGTGAGGGAAGTTTTGTAAAATTAATGACAGCAGATATGTACAACACTCTTTCTATGAAATTACTATGGAAGATTCACCCAACACCTCCATCACACTAAAAATATTGTAGGAGACTGCCAGCAACAGTTAAGGTTGGGGTGCCTAATAATGGCAAGCTAGAGAAAAAATAGCTTTTACCCATAGGGCTTGTCTTCTCTACCGGCTAAATCTGTGCCACTGCAATCGATGCAACGGCATCGATTTAGTGGGTCTGGTGAAGACGTGATAAGTTGATGGCAGAGCGCTCTCCCATCGACTTCAGTATTTCAACTCCCCGAGAGGCGGAAGGTATGTCGACAGGAGAGCGTCTCCTGCCGACATACTGCAGTGGACACTGTTGTAAATCCATCTAAGCTACATCGACTTAACAAGCGTAACTTATGTAACTTAACAAGCGTAATTTAGATCGACTTACCTCGTTAGTGTAGAACAGTCCTTATACAGCTACTAAGTCTGTGTTCATATGTGTTTTACAGGTGATCTCTAGCATGTCTGCAGAAAACAATGTCACTTAGAGCTGAAAGGAGAACCAAGCATGTAACGTGGGAAAGAAAAAGCCCAGCTCACACATTTAATATGATTTTTGTTTCTGAACACTGGTCTCTTTTTATGTGCTTTCCCTGGGGCAGAGTCTCTGTTCCACTTTACTCCCTTTGTACAGCTCAAGTGGTGCAATGGGAGGAGAAACTCCCTTGCTGAGGATTCCAGCAGTAGACAGAGCCAGATCCTAAACCTCCCCATCCACAGCCCCTGGCACAGGGGTTCTGTCAGGGATGGCGAGAGGAGGGGTGGTCACAGCCCAATGCACTGTGGCTAACCCAGCTGGCACATGGTCCTTAGTGGACCATCGTCTACAGGCACATGTCAAAGAAGCCTCTTTTGCTGTTCTAAACTGTGCTAGGATTGGGGCAGAGAATCAGCGAGCAACAGAAAAATCTGGCACCACATGTCTTGTTTCTCCACATGTCCCTCTGCTGACAAAATATTCCTCACCCCTTCATACTTTGGCAATGGGCACAGAATTCTAAACTGCTTAGTCTTGGACCCACTATTGACCAACATATGCAAAGTCACCCACTCACAGCTGGGATCACTGCCTGTTACATAATTGAAAACAAACCCAACATCCTCCATTTGTATTGTCAGCCGCAGAAAATAAGAGCCTGATGCTAGCATTTTATAACTAATTGTGTTCAGTTTGCCCAGATAAGAACTGGCCTACCCACAGGGCCAGCTCTACTGTTTTTGCCGCCCCAAGCAGCGTGCCGAATTGCCACCGCGGACGGCGGGAGCAGTCTGTGCGCCGTTAGGGTGGCACACGCGTCTCCGCGGTGGTGGCAATTCGGCGGCAGGAAGACAGAAGCTGCCGCCGAATTGCCGCCACCGCGGAAACGCGCGTGCCACCCTAACGGTGCACGGACTGCCCCCGCCGTCCCCGGGCGCAATTCGGCGTGTTGCTTGGGGGGCAAAAACACACGGACTGCCCCCCCTTGCAGATTGCCGCCCCAAGCACCTGGTTGGAAGGCTGATGCCTGGAGCCGGCCCTGCCTACCCACAGCAGCTGTTCAGTCCTTTGAAGCAGCCTCTGCTGTGAAGTCCTTTGGGATTGTGGATAAAGTCTACAGTACAGTCTACAGTAAATCAAAAGGTACCTTGGGAGCATTGGCACAGACATATTGTGTGGTGAGAGTTAGTTGTACTGCTTCCACCACTGCTGAACAGTTGGTCTGAGCATTACAGAATAGATAGTAATGGAGCTAAAAACAAAGTCTGGCCTGCTTTCACAGAAAGGCAATGCTTGTGGGCTATGGTGCCGCTAAGTCCTACACAATAGAGCAGAAGCTCTTTGGCTTCATGTAGCATGATAAATTGATGAGCTAGTCACATAATTTTGTGAGTGTGATGAAGACTCTTTTCAGACATTTATTGCCCTTACTAACCAAAAGTCTTAAAGATAGATTTATTTAGTGTACTTGCGGAAAAGCAAGCAAGCAGATCAAGAGTTAGCGATCTTGAATCACTGCAAAGTCTGTCTCCAAGGCTTTCGAGGCTTGGCGAATATGCTTCTCTACTCTAGCAGTTTTTTTAAAAAAGGAATACAGCCCAGGCTTGGACTTTTGTAGCTCTAATGAACCTTCTCCCTCCTCCTTTTAACTGCTTAGCTATTATAATAAAGTGTTATCTACTGTTATTTTTAAACTAAAGAAAAGCTGCACTTTAGACAGCTATGGAAACATGTTAGTTAGGATCTTCACTGGGTATAATGAAGTATAGATGATTTTGTTAGGGCACTTAGTGCTTAATTTGCAAGACCTTAAGTAGGGGATTGCTTCATATTTGAGTGAGCAAGTCAAATTATACCACATGAACACTGATCAGGCAATGTAGCCTGGGGGTGAATCGAAGATAGAAACAGAAAGTGACCCCACCGGAATGGAGACTGGGGGAGCATTACCTATTTTCCTGTTGGTATCTCTTCTAGGAATATAGTTCTTACCCTCGTCTGGGAGTTTCTGCTCCTCCTTCGTCAGTGTGCTGGTAGATTAACCCAGGACCTCCCCCTCCACTGGTTTCTCCTCTGGAGATTCTGGTGTTAGGGGAATCTGCTAGTACCCTTTCATCAGATCTAGTGTAGTTAAATAACTGGTCTTTCCTAACTAATCTAACAGTTCTTCTAAGTGAGTCCTGGGATATTCAGCTAGGCAAGAAATCATGATTACCTTTTGAAAATCCATGCTGAACCACACTATTTCTCCAGGTTTCAGTACCAGAACAATGGGGCTGCACCAATCACTCTGAGATTCTTTTAGAATTCCCAGTTTGAGCATGGCTGGTATCCAGTAGAACTTTCTCATGGGTTTCACAGCTGGGTTTGCACTGGGGGGAGGGATAGCTCAGTGGTTTGAGCATTGGTCTACTAAACCCAGAGTTGTGAGTTCAATCCTTGAAGGGGCCATTTAGGGATTGGGCCAAAAATCTGTCTGGGGATTGGTCCTTCTTTGAGCAGCAGGTTGGACTAGATGACCTCTTGAGGTCCCTTCTAACCCTAATATTCTATGATGTGGTAAGGAAGTATAGAAGTTTTTCCTGGTGTGGATGAAAACACATCTTTAAAAGTGTCCATTAGCTTGTGGAATTACTGCTTTTGCTGTGATGTTAAACCCTCCACTAAGGGAAAGTCAGCTGGTCCCAAGGGCCCTAGAACCTGAGGCTTCAAATCTAATGGCCTTTCTTCAGACTCTACCAGTAAGGCTTCCTGTTCTTGCCAGGATTTCAACAGGTTTATGTAGTAGATATGCTTTCCCTTTCTCTTGTCCAGGCATTAGATCACACTCTATCTGAGCTACTCCCCTCACTACCTCATACAATCCCTGCCAACTGGCTAGAAGTTTACTCTCTGAACTCAGAAAGAGAAGGTGGTTACTATCTCCTGGCTGAAATACATGTTCCTAGGCCCGTTTGTTATATGTGTTTATGACATGTGAGCCTGTGAGACTCCAGTTAAACCCTGCTGGGCCATCTGCCCCACAGTTTCTGCTCTGGAGGACGTACTGGACTACATGGGTTCTATGAGAAAGCAACTCTTCCATTCTTCTCTTACAAGATCTAGTACTCCTTGTGGTCATTGCCCATACAAATGCTCAAAAGGGGAGAACCTTGGGAATACAGTACTTGGGATACCTCACAGATCATGGAAAGGAGATAATAACCTATCCCACTCTTTTGCATCCATTTCCACAAACTTCAGAAGCTCTGATTTCAGGGTGTAGTTAAACCTCTCTACCAGACCTTCCATTTGTGGAGGACAGCCCAATGCATAGGTTGGTTTTACCTTCAGTAGCTGCCATATCTCTTTCTTAACTTAACAAAGTTAGTCCCCGGACGGTTATTAGCACTAACTTCCTGGCAACTACTGGGGTGGTCACTGAGCAAAGGGAGATAGCATCTAGATAACAGGTAGGATAGTCAACCAGAATCAAAATAAACCTGTGGCTTTTAGCACTCTTTATTTACCCTCATAGTAAGGGTGGCAGGACTATGGGACCCCTGTAACTGCCCCTGTGTGCCACTCATTGGCACTCTGGGCAGGATGCAAAACAAAACCCCCTAAAACAAAACAAAAAACACATACCAAGTTGCCTGCATGTAAATTCCTGGCCTGAAAAAACAGACTAACTGTAAAGGGTTTTGTTATCGGCCCCTCAAGTGGCCTAGAGAGGGCAGAGCAAGTGCCACCTGCAGAATCACTAGCAGCTGGTGACAGACTTCCTGGTCTACTCAGGTCTTTAACTAGAAGGGGAGATGGCCAGAAGCCTGCCTTTCCTGAATGACTTGCCCAATATGCCTGTCTAAAGGATGCATCTGTCCATTGCTCAGCCACTACATGAAAGACATTGGACAGAATATCCAGTGGTAGCTCTCTTGGGCCCTCTTCTATTTCTGTGGTAGCCTCAATCTCCTTGTCCTGATCAGTGGAGGTACTTTCTCTTGTGTCCACATTTGTGATTGTCATTTCATTTTCACCTCATGAAACTACTAGTGCCAGTGAGTGTTTCTGGCATGGTCAGCCTTGGCACCTGACAAACAAATTCTGTCCATTAATGGAATGTGATTTCTTGGGACATGGACAGACCAGAAGTACCAGACAAGTACCTATGGTATTTCTGCTACCTGTCCGAAATGAAAGGAAGACTGAATCTGGCCTTGTGAACTCAAAATGTGCCCAGACACTGGTCCGATGGGATCTGATACCAGCACTTGCACAACACAGATCCTGGTGTTATTATTTCATATATTAATGGGCATGCAAAACCTACTCCATTGCTACTGTTGTAATGCAGGTTGGGAGTTATGAAGAAGAGATTTTAGTGGGAATCTCAAGAATCTTACCCTAGCCAGTGGTGACTGGATGAGCCTGAAAGCCCTTCTGGGGTCTGCTGGATTCAACTACCACCCTACAGTCCAAATCCAGATAAGATGGAGAACGCCTGTCTGAGGTGTTTACAATCATGTTCCTCCAGTGCACTTCATTTAAAAGCACTGTAATGGAAATGTTAGCTAGTGCTTATATTAAGTAGAATTTGTGTATGTTTTCATGCAGTGTGAAAATGGAGTTTGAGTTATAACTAATACTCATGTTACCACAACATAGAAACCATGCCTTCATGGAAGTGACTCCTAAGCACAATGCTTTCAGATCCTCAAGTATTCATTCAGCCCTTTGGAATCAGATATTCCCTGATGCTACGTACAACTTCAAACTAGTGATCAAAGTCACCTAGGAGCAAGAGGCTCAGCTTTCTAGTCACGAAAAATTCATTTATACTTCAAACTAAACCAATTTTATTTTCTTACTAAACTACATACTTCAAGTTCAAGTCTCTCTCATGCTCAGATCTATCAAATATTTCTGAGACATGATTTCTGCCCAATTTCTTTCCACTCCCTCTTGGAGATTTAACCTGCCAGATAGAAGAAATACAATCATGTTATAGCCTTATTAAAAAAAAAAAAAAAAAAAAAAACCACACACTGGGCCCTCTTGTCAGAAAAAAAGCTGCTGTCCCTGGAAAGGGTGTGTGATTCTGCTGCCAGATAGGTTTCATTAGCTCAATGGGATGTGCTAAAACCCTACAACAGACAAATGTTGAACTTGACACAATTGTATTTAGCACAATCTCTTCATCTGTTGAATTACTAACAGCTGTAGAGCAAAGCCACCCGTGTCCTCTTAGCTTCAGCCTTCCAGAAAAAGAAGAACCCTTCCATGAGGGAAATGGTCCAAGTCCACGAGAGGGAAGAAATATGAGTTTTTCCTGTGCTTAGTTCAGGCACAGCCCATGACCACAGGAAAGGGGAGCAGATATAGCAACAATATTGAGTGGCGGAGGAAGCAGAAGTGATGAGGGGTTGCAAATTTTGTTTTTAACAAGTTATGCTCTTGCTCTTTTAGAGGCTATATTTTTGTTGCTGTTTCTTTTATCTGAGTTTCTAAGGATTTCTTTGTTAAATCCATGATTGTTTGCTCTAAGTTTGTAATAGAAATTGTTCTCTTTTCTGATCAGCATAGTCAGTGCTGAAGAAAATGTTAAAAAACACAATATTGTGAATAGCAGTTGTTCAGCTGTCAGTATTCAACTTCTAAATGAAAATTAGCAAATAAAATTTTGGCAGTAAAGCTAGTCTGTCTTTTTAAATTTGACCAATAAATAACTTGTGCAGGAAGACAATGTTAGTGTTCTTTCAAACAGAGGAACTACATTAGTATGTAGTCCTACATCAAACAAAATGGGAGCCTGGAGTCTGGGACACAGGCTAGAAGGGAGCAAGGCAGCAGACAGGCTACAAGAGTGGCAGCTGTTTAAACAACCTTCCTAGCTGCTATGGCTGTTGGGTTGATCTGTCCAAGGAACACACATGAAGCTATTGGAGATGCTGCAGGCAGAGGAAGAGAGTTGTATATTATTACTTCTATTGTTGCAGACTGTCTGCTTCAGATTTCTTTAATAGTTAATTCACGATTGCCATAGAGTCAGTCTACCCTATCCATTATAGACCACGCCAGATCCCTGACAGGAGGGATTAGACTTTGGGGTGTGTGGTTGACTACGGTGGCTGGACATAGAGACTGCTGATTGACACCCCGCCCCCCAGAAGGGGGTGTGGAAGGACTAAGGGGCACTGCCAGAGGGCAGTGGTCCTGAAGAGGACACCGTGAGTTGGTGAGCGACATGGGCTCAGAAGGCAACCAAGGGCAAGACAACGGGCGGGATACCACCGAGAGGGGGACGCTCCACTGGACTGAGCTAATTCCCGGAGTAACCAGTAGGAGGCGCCGCGGTGGTGAGTCCCAACCCTGTTACATGTGGTCATCCAAGCCTCATTTTCCCCTCTGCCTCTCCAATGAATTCTCACATATTTGACATGTGTCAAATAGCATCCCCTCTTGGGGTTTGGTTTATTAAGAAAAAATGAGATATAAACAGTTCTTTTGGCTCTCTCACACATAAAGAGCTTTCCCCCTGGGCAGCAGTATTCTGTAAATAGTCCAATCTTTCTACCCCTCCAGGGTTCGTGCTCTTGCCCCTGCCTCAGAAGCTTCTGCCCCAGCTGCAGAGGGCACTGCTGAACTGTAGGGGAACCCAGTCCCTCTTTCTGCCCTAGGCTTCAGCCCTGGCCCAATACAGAGGAGTGGCCATCCAGTGCATCTGTCCAGAAACATGAGGTACATTGTTGAACAGGACATCTCAACTAAGTCACTAGAACTGTGGAACTCACATTAGATGATAACAGAGGGGAACTATACTCCAAAAGCAGTGAACTCACCCAAGAGTTTCCTTGGGTAGGATGTCAAAACATGTGTGCTCCTCCATGCGTGTATCTGAAATTCAGGAGATATTCATCATACCTTATCTGAGCAAGGTCCTTAGCCTTAGCGCAAAAGCACGAACAAAATGAGAAACATTGGAAACCCACAACGTCTATTCCTTTTGCCTTGAAAGGAATTCATAGAGTAAAAATGATAATTCAGTGACTTGATTGCAAGAGGTCTTACCTTCAGAAATATTAATGGTTTTATAGGAAAGAAATTTACATTAGCCAGTTCCTGAGTGAAACAGGTCATTTGGGGTGTTCTGTGATTGGCTGGGACGCCCCAGATCAAGGTGACATCCCCCATGTCCATGAGGGAAATTACCTCACAGCAGAAGGCTAGAGTGGAAAAAGTGCTTTGCCACAGCTATGTAGTGTTTCACCTTTGTGCCATTTAGAGTTGTGGCCCACTCTGAACACCAGCCACTATCTTTATAGCAGACAATGCCATGAGAAAGACAGATTCTGCTTCCAGGCAGTCCCCATTAACAGAAACTCAAAAGGTTCAGTATCGGCTAGGAAATGATCAAAGCTTACCATGAAGAGCTCCATAAGAGTATGCTCTTTCATCTTCCTGACACATGACATTCATAGGATACCAGTGTAATATTCTGTCATGAGAGCTGCCTTCCAAGTCATTATGGGTTTCTATCTTAAATAGGCCCCTTTAACTATGGATTGCAGCGTTCATCACAAAAAGCAACAAAATAAAGCCTTCCCAAATCTTTTAATGTGTTACCTGACAGCAAATCATGACTAAAGCATGTGGATCTCCATCATTAAGATTTCACAGTACATGATTGTTTGGTAAGGCCATCACCCAGACCCACAGAGGAGGGGAAGCAACTCCCTCTTTTCTGAAGAGAGTCCAAACAGCAAATAGTCAAAAAACTGCCCATTCCTTAACCCAAACCAAAGAACAATTGCATAACCCAGACCTCTCACTAGTTATATTGGCATTACTCTTTCCCCTCACCCAATAAAAATATCACATCCTTGTTACATCACCATCAAATATAAATGCCAAAAAGAGGAGTTTCTTTCCCCCCCACACTACTTACTAATTGGGAATAATGCTTTCCTTCAACTATTCCCTTGGCTCATAGCAAAGGTGATGGCTCAACACCCACCCCCCCCCCCCCCCCCACACACACACACACTTCTCTGAGCTCCCTGCAAGAAAGGGGGAAGGTCTCCACTTCGCCTCATAAGGTTTATTCTCATACTTTGCTCTGACGGAGAAGTGGCCCCTTTGACAACAATCTCTTTCTATGATCCCTTAGACAAATAATATCAATTTTGAAAATGCAGTTCTTCCACCTGTAAGTAAGCTTCTCTTGTCCCTACCAGGCCTAAGAGAGAGACTGTGGAGTGGTATACAGATACGGGCTAGAGACAGTCAGTCGCCGTGACCTGAAGACAAATGCTGTAAGCGCTCTAGTTGTTAGACCCAGGTAGGCATCTAGCACTCAGGGGGTCCATGCAGGAATCAGACACACAGGAGTCACAAAAACAAATAAGGAACTTTACTCCCGTCTGTCAGAAATAAGGTCAGACATGGGTAAGAGAGAATGCAGAGTAGTTCGCTTTAAGGGGTTATACTAACCCTCAATAGAGAATGTTATTAGAGCATAAGACAATTAACAAAATGATACCTCTGGGTCATAGGCTCTCCTCTGCAGGCTGGAACTCTGAGCCAGGGCCTACTACAGCCACGTGACTGAAGTTTCTCTCCTCAGGGCCACTTTGTCTTGCTGAGGCCTTGTCTGACCCAACCCCTGGCTACCTCTGCTCATTAACAGGAATCCCAATGACTTCTTTTTCAGGATGCTTTTCCTGGGCTCTTTCTTCCTAGCTCTTCATGCAGACCTAACTCATGCCACACCTTCTCCAGAGGGGATCCCCAGAGACTCTCTGCTTTCAAACCCAGAGCAAAGCCTCTCTACCAGGTGAAAGGCTCCTTATTGATATCAGATCCCAGGAACTTCCCCTGCTCCACTAAGCACCAGAAGTGCTAACTCACAATGGCTCCTGTCTCCAGTTCCACCCCCAATACACCCCCATACTGACTGAGGGGAACAGTAATGCCAACCTCACAAGATTAAAAATCATGAGCCTTTTTAATAAAATGTCTGCATTATGTTTTGTTGGGTCTGTCTTTTGATTTTTGAACTCCTCCTGCCTATCCCCGGGACTTGTATGTGACAGTCTGCATTGCCCTCACTCCCAAATGTATTGGGTATGGTGATTTTGGCCTCCAGAACAGGACCTCACACCCACATTTGCCCATTCCTTGCCCAGCAACTAATTCTGTCCCCAACCTCCAAATCAGTCCTCCCAGTCCCCACATGAGCTCTCCATTCCCTCCCATCAGTTCAGACCTCTCACCAGTTCAGTGCCCATATTAGTACAGTGCCTCACACATTCCAGGAATTCAGCGCTGCCCTCCGTGCCCCCCAGCCTCATCTCTGCTTCCCCTGGGGCTCTGCTCCTAGGAGCTGCAGTGGGGTCCTCTCTCCCCTTCCAGGCTGGGGGAGCTCCAGGGACTCTACACCCCCTACCCCTTCCTAGGCTGTGTATTGCAGGGAGGAAGGTGAGAGGAGCAGACAGGAGGTATCCCATTGCTCACTGCAGAGGAGGGAGTGGAGCCATCTTGAGCACCTGAGCTTTTAAGCTCTGTCCTCCTGCTTCCCTCTTGGGAGAATGGCTTTAGGTTGCTGGGGGAAAGGGGGGAGAGATAGCTCTGCCTGCTGCTGCTCTGATTGGCTGCTCTGCAGTAGGAAGCCAGCAAGCGGGGTAAGCAACCATTCAGAAGTCTCAGATTCTCTATCAGGCTGGAGCTTCTTGAGTCATTGCAAGAGAGGCTCCAGCCACTCAGATTTGTCTCCCAACAGTCCTCAGTTTTGTGGGACTCTCCCACTTTGACCCCCAAGTCCCCTTGTCCCCATTGAAAGCAAATATTTCCCTCATTCAGTCTCCCAGTGGGGAAGAAGCAGTTTGCCCCAGACCCCCCCTGTAAGCATGCAGGACTCACCCCAGCAGCACCTCCTGCTGGTCTCTCAGGGAATTAGCTTGATTTCCAGCCCAGAGCACCCTCTGCAGGCCAGTGATCCACCACAGCTGGCCCCCCATGTCCCTCATGGACCCCGGTGCCCATTCTCTCTGAGGTACTACCCCCTGGCAATACCCCAACAATCTCTGTGGGTCTCCCTTCCCCAGGGAACCCCCATCCACTACCCCACCTTGCCTCAATCTGGGCTACTGCCAGTCCTCACCTACTCACCCCCGCACCCTGGGGCAGGCTGCAGTGTAAGCCACTCATCATAGGCAAGGTTGGGTCTGGACCAGATGCCTCTACCTATTGCTGGGCTGCCATTTTGCAACCCCGGTACTTGTCTTAGGCCCTCAGTTAGGCCCACAGCCTGGGAATTTTCCAGGCTGGAGCTCCCCAAGCCTTCCCCCAGCCCTGCTCGCTCCACTTCACTCCCAGTACCCTGTTCAGCTCCCTAGCAGCCAGACCCTTCTCTCTCTACAAGCAGAGAGACACTGTTTAGGTTACTGGCTCGCAGCCTCTTATAGGGACCAGCTGGGCCTGATTGGGGCATGGCCCCAGCTGTTACTGCCTTCCCCAATCAGCCCAGGCTTCCCTTCACAGCCTCAGCCCTCTCCCAGGGCTGGCTTTAACCCTTCCAGGGCTGGAGTGGGTGACCACCCCGCTACACCCCCATTTGAGAGGGCTCCCAAACTGAATGGCATTGTGACCCTAATACACAGGCACACAGCACCACTCAGGTTTGGCCTGGCCACCCCTCTGTCTCTGGAGGGGCAGCCAGGCCAAATCTGAGTGGTGTTGTAACCCCATGCGCTAGGTTGTTGCAAAGCAGATCAAACTTGACCCGTTCACCTCTTCATCTCCATTTACAGCAGGGTGGACCTGCCAAACCTGAATGGTGGAGGGTTTGGGAAGTATGGAGCTCCCAATTTGGTTAGGGGTACTAGGCCCGAACTCCAACCACTTCAGATTTTGGTCCATGAATCCTCATAGCAAGGATGGGCCTATGAACTTCAATATGAGCACTGGCCAGAACCTCTGATCTCTGCCATTGGCTGTAAATACCTGAAGACTTAGTGCTTGGAACAATAGTTGTCACCTTAGCAGCCATGCCAGCCAATCAGTGCTCAGCTACACAATCACCTATCGTGGTGTGGAACGGTTGTGTAATCATTGTCCCCTTAGGTCCTGGAGTGCCACAGCCTAAGATTTTTTGACTTGGTGAGTCTCAAAGAGCACTCTCAACTCCTATAACACACAGGCTCATCCCAGAGTAATCTAGACATCCAGCCTCTGTCACCCCACTCCTCACCAAATGCCTCCCAAACTGCCTTGAAAACTTTCCTCTTTTCACCTCTGACCTTATGGAGCAGGAGAGAGAAAAACAGCAGATTCATCAGTGTCCCCTCCTCTGGTAAGTATGTGTCCTAGCTTTCATCTTTCCCACCACATTCTTATTGTATCCCTCTTTCACCCCGGTCTCAAGGTTGTCTGTTAATGAGTGCCTGATTCCAGCTTTTGCCACTTACTATGCCCTAGGATGGATGCCTTAATCTGTGTTATTAGACTGAACCAAGGTAGGGGACTAGGTTCACAGACCCTTGTAATTTGGAGGCCCCTCTGGCTTTGGGTACCTGCTTGAGTCTCTATTCAGAGACAGATGACCAGTGTGGGTTTCTGAGATACTTCAATAGCTTTGGGGGATTTATTTAGTAGAGTAAAAGCATAAAGTAAAAGTGATTTACAAAAAAAACCCTCAAACTTGACTGCCAATTTCTCTTGGATAGGACTGAGCTTTGCTATAAGCCTACTAGCCATATCATCTTCCTTCAGTTACCGCACAGAGAGTATGTCCCTTCTTCTCTGTCTCTTTCAATCCTTAATCCATCCAGCGGGGCTCTGTGTACATGTGTGTTTGTGTGCTAGGTTCATCAAAACATCCCTAGTAAGTGTATCTTGATAATCACTTCAAAAGTTTTTTTTCTCCTGCTGCTGATAGCTCATCTCAATTGATTGGCCTCTTACAGTTGGCCTGGCTACTTCCACCTTTTCATGTTCTCTGTATGTATAAATATCTTCTTTCTGTGTGTTCCATTCTATGCACCCGATGAAATGGGCTGTAGCCCACGAAAGCTTATGCTCAAATAAATTTGTTATTCTCTAAGGTGCCACAAGTACTCCTGTTCTTCTAATCCACTCTGTTCACCTCCCAGGAGTTCTTATGGGCCCTCTAAGTAGATGGCTCTGGGTATTATAACAACATTTAAGGACAGATTCAACTGTGTCATCTCTGTGGGGGAGGTTATCAAAAACCAGACAACTCTTGGAATCACAAATTCCATAGTCAGACATGGAATATATAAATCGTATTTTAGTTGCAGATCAACATACACAATTATTTCAGGGACACCTATGGTCACAGTCACCAAGTACTTCACTGAGCTTAATGGCACAGCAGAAATCATGCCAGTCCTTAACAAACTTGTGCCAACTCCCTTATGTAGGCATGTAGTCAAAATCATCTTTTAGCACCTAGACTATAAATCTTTTGGGGCAAGGAACTTGTTGTTTGTCTGGCACATTCCTGCTATTATGCGGCATCATGTACTGTATAATAATAATGGGACAAATCTTGACGTTCTTACTCTGTTTGTAATTAGGCAAGCTCCCTTTGACTTCAGTGGCAGTACGGACATCATGGTTTGGCTAATAATTTATCTGGATATCAGCATTTGATACAGTACATTGCAAAGTCTTGTAAAACAATTTCACATTACTTTGGCTCAGAGTACCTCACATGAATGGAAAACTGGCTATCGTATTATATACAGAGGGTGATAAAAAACAATAGATCAAGTTGGAATGAGATGTCTAGTGGGGTGCCATATATGGAAAAGTGTTAAAAACATGCACATCGGAGCTATATACACAGAGGCATCACGTCATGGTGAATCATGGCAATAATCTTTCTTTATGGAGCACTGGTAAGACTGTAACTGCATGTCTGGGTGCCTCACTGCCAAAGAGCTATTGAGAAATGAGGGAATTCAGAGAAGAGGGGGAGGGGAAACTAAGCGGCTAGAGGGATAGATTTATGGCAGATATTTATCCTTAAAATACTGATGATTACTACATCTGCTCCCCCATCCTCCCTCTCCCTCTTCTAACAGTTGCTTTAGCCGCCTCCCAGCTGCCATTTGCAATATATCAGTCCCAATCCTTTTCCAGCCTCTCTCACAATACCCTCTTTAAAGTGTTTCAGCTCAATTCCCTCATCACTGTTGGTTCCTCCCTGCATTGCCTATCACCCCATCACCATAGTATCTCAGGACCTCCCAATCTTTAATGTGTTCATCCTCACATCCCCCATGCTGTCAGGAAATACTATTATCCCCATTTTACAGATAAGAAACTGAGGCACACAGAGACTAAGTGACTTGCCCAACATCACATAGGAAGTCCATGGCAGAACAGGAACTAAATCTGGGTCTCCCAAGTTCCAGACTAGGACCCTAGCCACTGTGCCATCCTTTCTATCTATGAGATGTGTTGTATGCCATCCCCGTCCCTCCCTATTGCTGCCAGCCTTGCCTCCCCCTGGTTTCCTTCCCTGATCCACAGACATACACTCCTGTCCAAACCAGCTTCAGACTGAGAACCAGCCTTGAGTAGGTGGGTTACTTGGGAGTAGGGAGGATTTATGGCAGTGGGATTCTTTGTATAGAGTCCTGACTTACTCCACTTCCATATTGTGGAAAACCCTCCCTATTCCCAGGGTTCAGGAACCCCAGTGAACCCAACTACAAATCCCTTAAAACAACTGATTCCCAGGTTTCTTCTATCTGGGAACTAACCACAGTATTAAGGGTTAAAAAGACTATTGTAGTAATAATGCTATTGGCCATTTATATAGCACCTTTCAGTATCCAAAAGGAACTTACAGGCTGTATATACAGGAATCATTTCTCATACCAGCAGAAAGTAGCCATTGCTAAGATGAAAGGCAGCAGATGTTTTTTGTCCCATACAACACAAGGCAACAATTTAGGACAAGTTGCAAAGCAAAATATTGTATCCAGTTGCAACCGTAGGGTAACTTTTCAGGACTGTATCAGGCTACTTCACAGTGCATCCTTACAAGCACGCTCAAGAAGCTTGACAAAAAAAATCTACTATGTCTGCTAATGACATGATTTCCAAATGCTCATAACTTGGTAATATAAAAACCAATTTCCACCCCAAAAAAGCTGTACCTTGCTCATCACTGAGGATTATTTACATACTAAATTGAAACTTTCAATCTTTAACCTTTGTTGTTGTTGTTAAAAAAATAATGCAAACAACTTTTTAGAATGGGAAAAGTGTATTTTCCAGCCCACTCTTCTCTTAGTGGCTGAATCATTTTTTTCAGAAACTTTCCAACAGCAATTATCTTTGGGCAGAAAACATAAATGGGGGAATAGACAGCAGAATGGTCATCTCTATGCCAGGGTTCTAGGAAACAAAAAGTCATAGGGACCCTGAAAAAATTGGGGAAAAGAAGATTGAGGGGAGACATGATAAAAGTTTGAGTACATAATAAAGGTTGTTACAAGGAGGAGGGTGAAAAAGTGTTCTCCTTAACCTCTGAGGACTGGACAAGAAGCAATGGGCTTAAATTGCAGCAAGGGAGGTTTAGGTTGGACATTAGGAAAAACTTTCTAAGTGTGAGGATGGTTGAGCACTGGATCAAATGGCCTAGGGAAGTTGTGGAATCTCTGTCATTGTCTAAACTTGTTCTTGAAAACCTCCAAACACCTGTCAGAATGGTCTAATTATTACGTAGTCCTGCTTTGAGTGCAGGAGAGTAGACTAGATGACCTTCCAGTCGTATACTTCTGTGATTCTATCAGTCCACATGTCCTGTGACAATACTGTCAATGCTGTTTTGGCCTCTGCCTCCTGTGGTTGTTCTGATTTATAGAGCGCTGCTCGTATTTATCTTTTATGCATCCAGATGCTTCAGAAATGGATGCACTATAAGTTATCTAAATAAATAAATGCATGCAGTGGCATCGGAGAAAAAGAGCACTAGGAGAAGAGAACAAAGGATACATCGGATATAGATGTCCTTTGAGCAGCACTTCAGAAAAGGACCTCAAAATTCACCATGCCTGCCACTCTTTTCTTCTAATGCTATTCTTTTCTGCATCACTTTGCAGGGAATTAGATAAGAGCTCTACTTCTTGGAGTCAATAAGAGGGCCAGTTCTTTCTTACTGCCATCCTTAATGGTGTAACTATTACGTCATTTCTACACCATGTGTGACCATCACAGCCTAATTACAATTTCTAAAACAAAAGGTCTATCTTAAAAGTTTCCATTCTGTTACCAGACTTGGAGCCTTCAAAAGTTGGTACAAGAATTCTCTCTTCCTGACCTTTGATGCTGATTTATGATTGAAAGTGTTTTCCTTATTATATGCACAGTAGAGGGACTATGAAATAATTGGATCCAGTTCAAAAATGGATAATTTATTATATCATTAATAGTACTACAATGGTGCCTGTAACCCATTCAAGTTTAGGACCCCTTTGTTGTACCGTATCTCTCAACAGTGGTGATAAAAAAGTAAATCAGTTTATTCATGTCTGAATATCAATGACATCATAGCAGAATTTTTGGAAGCCTTTACAATCCATTGCTAATTTCGAGCACTCAGCAGCTGACCTTCTAGTGATCTGCCACACATCATCCATCCATCTCCTTTCTGGTTGTCCCCTTCACCATTCCTTCCATAATAACTTTCCCAAGGCTATTTCCATCTCAGTGCCTGATGCAAGCAGAATACATAAGCTTGCGTCTGTGGATTTCTGACATCAGGGCCTGCTTTTTGTCAATAATATTCCTAACATAGACATTTTTTTTCAGTCCAGGAGATATGCAAGAGTCTTCACAAGCACCACATTTCAAAAGCTTTGATTTTCTTCTTCTCAGCAGCAAAACTTCCCATGATTCACATCCATAAATCGTTATGGGGGGGGGGGGGAAGGCTTTTCACCAATTGCGCCTTTGTACATTTTGAGATGCCACATTGTTTCCACACTTTCTTAAGGGAGGCCATAGCTGAGCAAGTCATCCCTAGTCGTCTTCAGATTTCTTTGGAACAGCCTCCTTGGTTGGATATATATGATTCCAGGTAATTAAATTAGTATTCTATCGCTACGGCTTGCCCATTAATCGTGATGTCCACTTGCCTCCTGTTTTAGTTAGTCGTGTCAGTGTACATGCATTTTGTTTTTGTCACATTCAGGAATAGTCCATATTCCACAGTAATTGTTTTTCAGACTTCAACACACATTGCATTGCCTTGGTGGTTGTAGCAAAGAGTGTCATGTTACCAGCATATCTGAGATTGGTTAAGAGGCGTCCACTAATGCCAATCCAAGCTCCTTCCAATTTGTCAAAACCTTCCAAGGCTTATCTCATAATAAATTCTCTGTATGTGTTAAAGAGACAAAATACACCCTTGTCCCACACACTGCCAAGTGTAAAACCCCTCACCGTCACCTATTGCTGTTCCTCCAAAGATGGTCATGTTGGATGGTATCAAATGTTTTTGAGTAGTTAATGAAGCACATGATCAATGGGTGATTGTACTGTCTACATTTTTCAATGATGTGATAGATATTCATGATTTGCATGTGTGCTTCACCCCTCTCTGAAACCAGCTTGTTGTCATGGTAGCTCTGCTTCCAGCCTTCATTTCATGTGATTCTGGATTATGTAGAGCAGAACCTTGCTCGTATGCAGTATCAGGGAGATAGTATGATAGTTACTATAATTCATTATCTCCCCCTCCTTTGGAAAGGGCAGAAAAATTCCCATTGTCCAATCCTCCAGCCAATTCCTAGTCGTCCATACATCATTACAAATTTTCCACATAAAATCAGTACTGCATGCGTTAATCACTTTAAACAGTTTGGAGCCATATTATCTACCCCAGTGCTTCCCCAGGTTTCATCTTCATAACAGCAGGCACAGCTTCCTCTCACAGAATTGATGGCTCCAGCTTCATACTCTCTTTTCTGTTGTCTTGTATTATGAGTGGCTGTGGTGAGACATTCAGATTGGCACAGTAATCTCTCCAGCTGCATTTAATATGATCACCTTCAGTGAGGACTCTCCCATCATTTATCTTTTATTGTGTTTCATCATGGAGAAAACCTTTTGGTAAGAAGTCTGGCCACTGTAAACATACCTTCTGTATTATTACTCTTTATAATTCTCAGGTTGCATACATTTTGCCATTATATAGTCATTCTTCTCATCTACTCTGGCTTTGAATTTGTCTGCTCAGTCCATAATAGTCTTTTCTATGTTTTTCTATCTCCAAACCATCCTCTTTCACTCTGAGTCATTTTTCCACCAGCTCAAACACCTTCTCAGTTAACCATGGTGCAATTTAAGATTGACTTTTCAAAATGTGTGCTTTGGCAGTTTCGAACATAATAGTTTTCATTTTACTCCAAAGTTCATTTGACTTGTTTTCTTCTCTCACCTAAGCCAAGTCTCAAACTTAACCTGGACAGCAGTTATGTAATTTTTGTTGATTCTGGACAAGTCCAAACACAATGGACCTGTTGAATATTGTATCTTTTAAAATTTTAATTTTATGTTTGAGGGTAACACCTGATAGTCTGACCTACAGTCTGCATTTGGGAAAGTCTTTGTCCCATTGGACACTCGATCTACAGCTTTGCTGTATCATTACACAGTCAATTTGGTTCTTTGTCATAACATAAGGTGACCTCCACCTGCATAAATGACCAGGATGGGGGGTGAAGATGGTGTTTGTAATGACCAGATGATTAGAGCAGCAGAATTCAACTAAGCACATTCCTCTCTCATTTTGTGAACCCAGACCATTGTTTCCCATTACTTCTTTATGAGATCTTACAGCTCCAACTTTTGCATTCAAGGCCCCAAAAACAAGGTTTTAGCTTTACTTGGTGTTTTAGTGAGTGTCTCTTCAAATTGTTCATAAAACTCTTCAATTGTGTGGTCATCAGCTGCTGTTATAGAGGCACAAACTGTATGATTGATGTATTGACTGGCTTCGCTTGAAGGCAAATTGTAACGATTCTGTCATTGTCTGGATTATATCCAACCACACATTTTTGATGTCTCCTTGGATAAGATAAATGTGACCCCATTTTCTCGGATTCTGAATAGTATGCTGTGTACCCATCCATTATCCTCAAATGACCCCTACCATTCCAATACAGCTCTGATATTCCACATATTTATATCTTACATCTTTCCAATTCTTTGGTCACAATGGTAGGCTTCTCTTCATACGTACTTCTCACATTCCATGTTTCTATTCCGGTGATTCATTTCTGAAGGTTTGGGTCATTCTTTTCCTTGGTGCAAGCATCAGGCACTATACTTCCTGAAGAATTTGGTACAGCACCATCATAACCAGAGTCGGTACTCTTAATGGCTAGACCCTCCTCCCCAATAGAATTTGTTGTACCTTCTCACCTGGAGGTTCTCACCATCCAGCACCACACATGGATTGATTTGCCTTTGTTCTCCCATAATAGTTTTTCTGGGAGAAAGTACAGAGGGTAGTTTCCTGTTGCCTTTCCTCTGATTTGTGTCTGCTGTTGGCTAAATCATGATGTAACTCTTTCACTTTTCAATGGCATTTCCTTCATCGAAGGTCTCACTACCCTCCTCAGGTGCTCATCTTTCAGAAGGCATTGGCACTTCCTGAGGTTTGCAAAGTTACTTAACTACCGTTCAGCATCAGGTGTTGTCCAGTTGCAGGTGGTGTCATCTATTGCCATTATGTTAGAAGGCTACAAAGCCTGAACGGAACTGTGACAGTGGTGATAGACAATATTAGTAAGATGGGCTGCACTCAAGGCTTGGGAAGCAGAGTGTCATGGGGGCTCAGCATGTCGAGCGGGTGGTTGCCCCCATTTGCCCAGTGGGGGGTTGACACATCCTGTCACCCAGTTCTTGGGATTCCCTGTTGTGTGAAACAATCATGATCAAGGGGCTCAGGACCACTGGTGGGGCAGAGCAAACAAGCTGTCCGTCACTCCTGCACTTCCTGGCTGAGGCAACCAAAAGCAGTTGGGGCTCTGACCCTCTGGGCAGGGCAGAGCAAACAACCAGTCTTTAGCCCCTGGGGTGGGGAGAGCAAACAATCAGTTTGTAGCTCCTGGGCACAGCAAAGCAAACACTCGGTCTATATCAGGAGGCCCCGGTAACCATGCCTAGTGGCAAGTGTAGGGCCCTGAAAACCAGTAGACTCCCTAATTAAGGGTTCCAGCATCGGCTCCTAACACATTCCCAGGGTCACTTCCTACCATAAAGCCCATCTCTGGCATCTCCTCGACTGCAGCAGCTCAGCGTCCCCGTCAGTCTCTGCGGTCAGCTGCGGCGTCATCCAGGTTCAAGATCCAAACAGCCTGGAGAGTCGACAATTCCTCTGCAGGACCCTGCAGCCAGAGACGACTCCTTGCTGATAGTGAGGGAGTACAATGTAAAGGGGGACACATGACCACCCCACACGTGGCCTCTACCTTCTACCGCACCTCCCTGGCCAGGGCAGCCAATCCCACTGGTTCCTGGGGGCTGGGGCCACAGGAGCAGGGAGTATATGCCTCTGGGCTGGGCCCAGTCCTGCCCCAGGGAGATTCACAGCACCAGTGTCCTCCCGGAGCTCCCACAGCCTCGTGGATGCCTCAGGAGGGGGAGGGACATGGGCAATGCCCCTACCTTCAGCTGAGCAGAGCGTCCCTGCACCTGGTGCCTTCCCCCGCAATCCCCACTCTGCACCCAGCCCAGGGCCACCACGCTTTCCCTGCCAGAGTTACCTATGGTGGGGTGGGGAAGGGTTCTGTCCTTCTCCCACTGCCCCTCCCTTTGGCAGGTTTCTGGCTGGTTTGGCTGCTTTCCCCAGCAGCCGGGCCCGGGCGGGGAGTGGAAGGGGCGGGATGGAATTACTTCTCACACTGGCTGAGGGTGGCCACTCAGGGTCGCTGCCTCCGTGCTGTGCGGCAGCTGTCTGTGAGAGAGTCCAGCTGACGAGGCAGTGGTGGCCCAACCCCGCCGCTCCCTGCCCATGCCCAGCTGGAGCAGAGCCCCGCAATTCTCCGCACATTTCCTGATGCAGAGCAAGGACTTGTCTTGAACGCAGATCTCCCATGTGAGTGCCCTCGCCACTGGACTATTAGCTAGTCCATGGCAAGTTTCTCAATCTTTCCTGTTAGACCTATTCCTAACTACCACAGCCATAATTACCATTTCAGCACATGTATGACAATGAACACCATGACAACACTAGCCATTCAGCTTGCTGTTCACTGTCAATTTGTCCATTCAATTATTGTCCTCCACAATGTTAAAAAAAAAAACCTGGGTAAGCCCTGTCATGGGGACCACTCACTGCTGGCTGCCTCCTGGTGGCTGCAGCTGGGGATTAGCTTCACTCTGGTCAGATGCCCCCTTCCACTAGTTGTTCACACCATATCCCCTCTTGTTCTCCTGGACACACAGTGCTCTTTCTTCATGACTTAGTTACTCCTTCTTCATGGCTTGACCCTCTGGCCAGGTCACTATGTGTTTTCCCCTTCTGGAGGTATCGAAGTCCGATAGGACAAACCACCCCAGGCAGTCTCCAAATCCACTGCACTGACTGCACCACTTCCCCAGTGACTGGTAGGGGAAACCAGGCCTGCTCTTTGCTCTAACTTCCATCTCAGGGATCCTCTAATCAGTGGCCAAGGTCTGCACCATCTTAAAACTTGCTGATGAGCCTTTTCCAATTCTGCCTCTCTCAGGCTTTCACTCGACCACCCTTCTGAGTAAGCCCTACCTTCAGGGTCTGGATCCCCAGAGTTTCTACTCTGCCCCTGGGTTTCCTCCTTTCCCTCTCCAATGCCCAGAGAGTGACTGCAGACTTCCTCACACAGCCCTTTCCTTCTGTCATCTTCCTGGCTTTATACTAGCCCCCTCCTGTTCTTTCTCAGCTGGGCTCCATCATCAGTCAGGGGTTACTTATGCCACCTATTTCCCCTCAGGTGTGGCCTACTCATTAATTGGTCCCATCTCAGCCTTATTAACCCTTTCTATGCTAATATGGAGTGAACACCCCATCACAGCCACTATTCACAAAATTGAAACCAGACCATGTGTTACATCCTGGCTGATTAGCTGATGTAGCTTAATGTGAAAAAGCAGGCAAAAAGCTGAGGAATTCTATTTTGAAGCAATGCACACACATCTGTCAAGATCTGTTTATTTCAACACTCCGGTAAACCACATCTGGAGATTGTAGTTTGTTCCTTAATTTGCACTTACATTATTTGTTTTTGTTAACTAGATGATTTCAATGCAAGACTCTTGTTGTTGAATTTTGGAAGCTATTAACATTGAGACAGGACAATAGATAATCAAAAATGCCTAATAATTAGGATGCACTAATTGGTTTTTAAATATTTGGCATTCTCCTGTCTATAAAAGTGTACAACTAACTCCTGTTATGAAACTATCCAGTATTCATATAGGATTTTCTGAAGCACTGAGCAAACATTAGCTTATGAATTCACAAGACCCAAATAGATAATAATTCTCATCTTCCTCATCCCATTTTTAGATGGGATAACTCAGGCAGAAAAGTTGCATGACTTGCCCAAGGCCACATGATAAATAAGTGACAGAGATGGGCATAAGAAACATACTGTATGATCTTAGCTTACATTCCCATGCTCTATCCCTTGGATCCTCTATTAATAGCTGTTTTTAGGGCCTTCATTGGGCCACTAAGGACTGAATAAGGGTTTTATGCAGCTAAGCGATTGGGGGCGGGGGGCATGGCCTTGGCCAGAAGAGGCAGGGCCTTGCCGAAAGAGGCATGGAAGGGGGCTAGCCTTCCCAAGGGGAAGCTTCACCAGCCACCCATGACCTGGACCTAATAAAAAGGTTGCCTGAGTTCAGTTACGGAAGACACTCCCAGGGAGAAAGGGGTTAACAAAGACAGGAGCCATCCCAGAAAGAAAGTGCTCCTAGCGAAGGGACAGTCCAGGAGAACATACTGGGTGTAGGACCTGCCAGGGAACTACTAGGGACTTACTCAGTGAAGAGCAATGCACTGTTGGGGGAAGAGTTGCAACTAGCAGAACACCAAGCAGAGGCCTAAGCTCCAGCCAAGGAATTCAGCTTGAGAGCGTTCCATGGCCAAAGGGGCAAGACATAAAACAGATTAACCCAGAGGCGGAGGGTTTTCCGGTGGAACAGCTCTGACTGAAGGTCTCACTTATGTTTTGTGGTGTTCTTTTCTGTTAAATAAATGAGGCACACACCTCTCCGAGGAGAGAGTGCTCTTTAATACTTGAAGACCTGCTTGGGCTTGCTTATATTCCAGTTGCAGGGAAATGAATGGAGGCAGGGCTCACCTGCAGCACCCCATCTGACTGGCAGGGGCACAACCTGCACTATAAAAATATGCAACCCTGAGAGCATGTGTGTTAGCATATACCCCTGGCCCAGATGGAGTTTTCAACAGGCCTCTGTACAGGCACAGAACCCTCGATTCACGTATCTAATTACAGGGCTGTGGCCATAGTTAATTTCTTTCTCCTACTGCTTGTGTGGGGCCTTTCGCATAGTAAAAGGGAAGAGAAAAACATATGTCAAAACAGGAAATGAAAAGGACAATTGACAAAAGGACTTGGAGCCAAGAGTACTGCCTGAAATGACATTTAATTCATGTTTTTAAAAATTGACTGGAGGTAACACTTTTAACAGGGCCTCAGTGTCTTAGGCTCCTAAGTCCCATTTTCAAAAGGGACTTAGGCACTTGGGCACATATTTTTAAAGGTATTTAGATACAGATAGGTGCCTAATGAGATTTACAATCTATATCTTTAGGCACCCAAATACCTTTAAAACTGTGGCCCTTATGGACCTACAACTCCTTGAAAATCAATGGGATTTGGTCTTCTGAGCACCTAAGTCACTTTTGAAAATGGAACCAGGCTTTTAAGATATTTAGACACGTGTCAAGGCTGTATCCCCACTTTGAACTTTAGGGTACAAATGTAGGGGCCTGCATGAAAACCTCTAAGCTTAACTACCAGCTTAGCTTTGGTCCCGCTGCCACCATCTCAAGAATCTCCTCCCTGGGAAGCCTTGAGAAACCTTTCACCAATTCCCTGGTGAACACAGATCCAAACCCCCTTGGATCTTAACACAAGGAGAAATCAATCTGGTTCTTAAAAAAGAAGGCTTTTAATTAAAGAAAAAGGTAAAAATCATCTCTGTAAAATCAGTATGGAAAATACTTTACAGGGTAATCAAACTTAAAGAGCTCAGAGGACCCCCCTCTGTCTTAGGTTCAAAGTACAGCAAAACAAAGATAAACACTCTGGTAAAAAGTACATTTACAAGTTGAGAAAACAAAGTAAATCTAAGACGCCTTGCCTGTCTTTTTACTTACAAGTTTGAAAGAGGAGAGACTTGTTTAGAAAGATGGGGAGAACCTGGATTGATGTCTGGTCCCTCTCAGTCCCAAGAGCGAACCACCCCTTAAAACAAAGAGCACACACAAAAGCCTTTCCCCCCCCCAAGATTTGAAAGTATCTTGCCCCCTTATTGGTCCTTCGGGTCAGGTGTCAGCCAGGTTACCCGAGCTTCTTAACCCTTTACAGGTAAAAGGATTTGGAGTCTCTGGCCAGGAGGGATTCCATAGCACAGTACACAGGAGAGCTGTTTTCCTTCCCTTTATAGTTATGACAACACGTCTGAAAAAGTCATAAAGATTTCAAGTTAGTGGTGGCCCTTTACAAGAGACTTAACTGCAAAAAGATTACTTCAGTAAGAACTTAACTCTACCATGTCACAATGCCATGCAATAACTGTACGGTTATGATTGGGACCATGAACAAAAAAATGCCAGAGTTGAAGAAATCTGATTTTTAAAGAGATTAATTTCTCACGCCTTCCCTCTCATGGTGTTACTACAGGTCAGAGGTAGATTTGCTCTGGTGCTTTAATTGTGCATTTACATACTGTAGCATATTTGGATTTCTCTTAAATTTAACCTTAATTTTGAATTCTTGGGTTTATAGTGCTTATTTTGGGAACAGTTGCTAAATCTCTATGATATTTTTAACCCTTAAATTACTGATATGTACTCTCAACTTTAATTTCAGTTTAATGTAGGAATTTTTTTAAACTATTACAAGTTTCATACATGAACATTAAATGAGAAATATCAAAGAGAATGCTAGCATGTGATATTTATAACAAATTGAAGACGGAGTATCAGCCTTAAATTATTTGTGGGTATTTTAATTTTTAAGGACAAATTCACCTGTAGGCACTGACATTCTGGAGCAGCACAAGCATCTGGAGCCTACTGGCCAGTTACATGAGGATTACAGCTACTTTGTGTCACTGGAGCAGTGCAAAACAGCCAGTATACATGGGTGAATCTGGCCTTTGTTTTGTTTACATGAAGTCACACTACTCTTAACAGTAATAGTTGGGGCCAATCTGTGACTTCTGAGGGTCAACTAATCTACCAGTGAATACTTCCAACTTGCATACTGCCCACCTACATTCCTGACTCATTTCAATCAATAAAAATTTAGCACATAAATTAGCTAAGAAGATTTTATGACTGGTTGAGTTAGTTCTGATGTCACAATGGCCCCACTTAAGAGTGATCTGAGTTGTTATTGACTTGGCTCTATTTGTTGGTCTTCAATCATGACAAAGAGATACAAGAACTGTACTTACTATTTTTTTAATGTAGCCTATGCACTAGATTTCTATAAGTTTTAAATATATGGAAAGTTTGAAGAGTTTTTATTATTCTGTTATTAACAGCACCCAGGACAAAAAATGATCTTACTTAGGATTCTATACTTTTTAAAGGATCCATTGTAAAATCAATGTTAACTCAAACAGAATGACTTGTAAATTCTTAGAAAATTAATTTTCAACTCAAAGATTAAGGTGTATAAGATTGGCAAAGAAACATTACATTCTTCATATATGTATCAAAGAAGTTAAATCGCTGTTTTACATGCAAGACTCAATTTAACCTTAACTATGGAGCCACAACCAGTTCCTCCATAATATAACTTCCTTAAGACCCAGCATTTCAAGATACTGGTGCTAAGCCCCTCTCATTAAAGTTAGTGAAAATTGATCAGCATCTTGAAATAGGTATTCTTCATCTTGCAGGAAAGGGCCAATCACTGTTTGCACCGCTAATATATGTACCATTCAATACCAATGGATTATTCAAAATGATAGCCATATTACAATAGATAGATAGACATACTTCAGGCCAGGTTTTCAAATATCTTCAGTCTGGACACTAAATTTTCATACGCAAATACTCTCCAAAAGTACACACCAAACAGGAAGCTGGGTTTCTAACTACCTGCTTTGCCCTCACAAAATGTCCATCTACATGTGGTAACCGCATGACCCAGATTAGGACCCATTGTGATCATTTTGCTCTTTGGTTAATGTACCCGATTTGTGTTGTAACGTTCACTCTCTAGCCGCTTACAAAGCAAAATTATCAGCATAAAGAAGCTAGAGAATCTTAACGGGCTGTAGCGGGGCGGTCACCCCGCTCCGGCTCTGAAGGGATTAAAACAGCCCTGGGAAAGGGCTGACCTGGGGAGCCAATAGGGTAGGCTGATTGGGAAGGCAGCCACAGCTGGGGCCATGCCCAATTAGTATACAGCTGACCCTATAAAAGGGCTGTGAGCCAGGAGCTGGGGCAGTCTCTCTAGTAGTGGGGAGAGAGAAGGACCTAGCTGCCTGGGAGCAGGGTAGCAGAGGTAGAGCAGTGCTGGGGAAAGGTGGGAGGAGCTGGGGAGCTCCAGCCTGGCAACTCCCCAGGCTGCAGGCCTTGTGCAAGGCCTAAAGAAGGTACTGGGGCTGCAGAGGTGCAGTCTGGGGTTAGGCAGAGGCAGCTGGTCCAAACCCCCTTGCCAATGATGAGTGGCCATGAGAGACTGCAGTTTGCCCCAGTGAGCAGGAGCTAGATAATGACTGGCAGTAGCCACTGAGACAAGGTGGGTGAGAGGGTTGGGGGTTCCCCTGGGAGGGGAGACCCAGAGCGTGGCAGGGTACTGCTGGGGCAGAACCCCGAGGTAAAGCAGCAGGTGAGCCACTGGCCAGCAGAGGGCACTCCGAGCTGGAATCGAGCTAATTCCCAGGACAACCAGCAGGAGGCACTGTGCCGGTGAGTCTTGCTTCGCTACATGGGCAAAGAATGAGATGGGGGGAAAAGGGAAGGTTTTAATTTTTAGGATGAAATTCTGGCCCCACTGAAATCATTGGCAAAATTCCCACTGACTTTGAAGCCTGGATTTCCTGAACCTTAATTTTTCAAAAATTTCTTGGGTCAATGGCACTTAGATGCATTTCTACAACTGTACTTATTATAAAGCAGTTTTTTGGTTTTTTTTTTTTTTTTTTTTTAATATTTTTTTGATTTTCATTTTTTACAGGAAGTATTTATGTTTCTCTCTGCCTCCCCCATCTGAGGGGCAGGATTTTTTTTCTGTCTCTCCCTGGAGGGCTGCTGTATGCATTCTCCGACAGCTGTCATCACCCTTCTTATGCAGTATATCTTTCTTCTCAAGTAGCTGATATATGAGTAGCCTCTACATGGACATTTTTGAAGCTATGGTATTTATTGTTATTCTTTTTAAGGGTAATGGGAATGGTGATAAATTATTTTATTCTCGGTATCCTAAGAGAGCATTTTAAAATAATTCAGAGCTTCAGGCAGAACAAGGATGAATATCTATAATAGCTCTTGATTTAAGTCTCTACTAGATCATTCATTCTGGATTGTTTTTAAGTTGTAGTGTGACAAACGGTGATAAAAAAGAACTGTCTGATTTGATTGAGCCAAACTAAGCAATAGTAATATTTAAAATAAACTGCTAAAGTAACTACTTCTATCAACCAGAAGACAGAAATAGGTGGGATGCAAAATTGCATATAGAGCTAAAACTTTAAAACGTTTTGGGCCAAATCCTGCCACCTTTACTCACACTGAGTAGTAACTTACGATACAAGTGGACCACTGAGTCAACAATCGGGCTCCAAAAGGCACAAGCACTCACCTACATAGGGTGATCAGATGCCCCAATTTTATAGGGACAGTCCCAATTTTTGGGTCTTTTTCTTACACAGGCTGCTATTACCCCCCACCCCGTCCCGATTTTTCACACTTGCTGTCTGGTCACCCTACACCTACACACTATGGCCTGGTCTACACTGGGGGGAGAGGGGGAAATCGATCTAAGATACGCAACTTCAGCTACAAGAATAGCATAGCTGAAGTCGACGTATCTTAGATCGACTTAGAATCACTTACTTCGCGTCCTCGCAGTGCGGGATCGACGGCTGCCGCTCCCCCGTCGACTCCGCTTCCACCTCTCGCTGCGGTGGAATTCCAGAGTCGACGGCAGAGCGATCGGGGATCGATTTATCGTGTCTACACTAGATGCGATAAATCAATCCCCAATAGATCGATCACTACCTGCTGATCCGGCGGGTAATGTAGACGTACCCTATCAGTTACAGAACTGGAGCCTTAAGTGGGACTTATTTGTGCATGGCCTTGTGCTAGCCCTCTGCACAGCATGTTTTTCACTCTTGGTCTATGTCTACATTATGACCTGGGGTGTGTGATTTGCCCTGCTCATGTACACACACTCACACTAGCTCTCGTTGATCTAGCATGACTATGAACAACAGTGTAGCTGCAGTTGTGGCAGCAAAGGCACTAGCATAAATAGGCCTGAAATCGGTAGATATGAACTCAGCACAGCTCAGCCATGCCTCCATGCTACCCTGGCTACACTGCTATGTATACTCATGCTTACTCAATGAGAGCTAGCAAAAGTATGTGTACATGAGTGAGGGAATCACACCCCTAGCTCCTAAGGTAGACGTAGCCTAAGTGAAGACTGATTAACACATCGGATTCAAGTACTCCCATTGATTCCTATATCTTTCAGCAAAGGAATAGGGCTCCTTGGGGAGAGTGATGTGTGTGTGTGAGAGCAGGAGTGTGTATGATACAGAGATTATTTAATAACTGTCGTGGTATTACTGCCCCATTGTAATAAACCACTTAACCTCTTTATAAAAAGATGAGTTACCAAATAATTAGATCATTAGCACCAAACAACAAGGCCACCCTTCAGTTCAAGTCTCTGTGTTCGTAACGTTTAAGTGACTAATGTTTAGTGTGTTACCTGCTTGTTGAAGAAAAGGCATATGATTGGGCTGCAAACAAGACTGGTCTTACCAAAATGCATGGGAACTTTGCAGCTAGAGGTGAAATGTTATGTGCTGGATCAATGACAACAGCAAAGCTAGAGTATGGCAACCAGCAGATCAGAAAAGCCATCACCATAGCGAGTACCATCACCACAGCTTGGAACTCTCTCAACTTCTGGATACCCAATGTAAGGTTTCTTAAATTGATCTAATTTTCAGGATGTATTGCGCTCCCATCCTCTGAAAATTAGGCCCTTATAAGGTGTCTCAAGTTGGGCATCCCCAAAATTGAGACATCTAAAAACACTAGTTACATTTCAAAATCTTGACCTACATATGTACTATAAATAACCTTAAAAGTTCTTCTAGTTTCATTGCAGGGTATTAAGTAGGGAGCAATATCAGAGGGGCAGGAATCCCTGTGAATTAGTTAGTGAGGAGGACAGCCTAACAAACGAAATATGATTAATTTGTCATTACTGGGGAGGACAAAATAATTCTCAGAAGGAGTGCTACTCATATCTTTCCTGCTGAGGCTGGTGACCTCATTTATTTATTATTTCTAATATGCCTGACTACTAACAGCAGTATTATTTGTGTATTACAGTAGCAACTAGTGCCCCATCTAATATCAGGGCCCCGCTGCATTAGACACTTCAATGTTACTGCAGCCTGTTCCTTCTCTGAAGAGTTTACAGTCTGAATAGACAAGAAAAATAAAGCATGGAAGAAACAAAGCGTTCTTATCCCCACTTTACAAATGAGGAACTGAAGCACAGACAGATTAAGGAACAAGGGCAGCATTACACAGGAAATGCACAGCAGCACCAAAACTGAATGCAGATCGCAATGCAAATCCTTAAGCACAAGACCTTCCTTCCTCTCTTGAATACCCTGGTTCTGATCTTAGAAGTGCTCTACATCTAGCCCTGTATAAACAAAATTGAAATACCAAAAGTAGAATGCTGGCTCCCTTGAAATCAATAGGAGTTTTTTTCCATTCACTTCAGTGGGACCAGGATTTCACCCAAGAATTCTTATTCCCTTAAGTTTCAGGCACAATGCCATTTTTGCAGTTTTAAACAGCTTTCCTATATTTTAAGCAGTGTGTTATTGTAGTTGGAAATTGTAGGAAATACTTTCACAAATAAGCAATGAATTTTGAAAATGCATTATTTTATGTGTAGTGTGAATGTTATGTGATCTTGGCAGCTTCAGTACATTTGCTTTTCTTTTTTGGAAACAGAAATGCTGCTGGCGTACTGCAGATGGCATCGTCTGCTGACTAAGAGTTATTCATCGGAAGTGCCATAAACAAAGCTTGTGAGTCTCAGCCAACCTTTCGAAGTTGGTAGAATATTTTTATTTTAGTTACAACTCCATGTCTTTTCTGCTTCATTCAGTTTTGAAGTTGTGTTTATGTTCAGCTTAAAATAAGTGCTTAACTATAGTATTGACCTCACACTTGCATGTCTGAATTTCTCTTAGTGTAAATACTTTGTTACAATGTTGATGTTCCTACTTGTTTGTCAAAAAAAAAACAAACAAAAAAAGCCACATATTTAAATTTTTTATTCCAGTACTGAAGCTTCCTATTACTATTTTGACAATCTGTTGATGGCTATTTTAAATATTTTTTTTTCTTTAATGGAAATGTGAAAAGTTTTTCTTTTTTAAATTGGGTTTGTGCCCTTTTTTGCTTCTTTGTTATGTATAAGGAGGACCTTTTTATTTTAAGTTTTTTTTTCTGCTTGTTTTTAACCTAAAAATCTCACCAATATCAACTCCGATGTTCCCTAATTTTGCTGAAGAGGAGCATTAGAGTGTGTATTATGAGGTCTTACATTTTAATTGAAGGTACAGGGGGGTTGACTCTTTAACAAATAGCAATGTTTTTCCAAAGTGATTGTTTTTAGTGCCTATTTAACTCCAAACAAAATCAAAGTGTTTTAAAGAGTCTCCACTACGGCATTAGATCGACATATGCCGCATTAGGTCAAATTTATAATGTGCGTGGCTACACTACCGAGCCCTTTCCGCCAACCTAAAGGGCTTGTAAAATTGACGCCTGTACTCCACCTTGGCGAGAGGAGTAGTGTCTAACTTCCAGGGTCGAATTAAGGGTAGTGTAGACACAACACTGTAATTAGACAGGTTTGGCCTCTGAGAGGTGTCCCAGAGTGCTCCAATGTGACCACTCTGGACAGCACTTTCAACTCCACTGCACTTCAGCCAGGTACACAGAAAAAGCCCCAGAAACTTTTGAATTTCATTTCCTGTTTGATCAGCGTGGAGAGCTCACCAGCACAGCTGACCATGCCTGCCCAGGGCCACAAACGCACTCCAGCGTGGAGCATAAAGGAGACACTGGATCCAGTAGCATAGCTAGTGGGGTGCAGGGGAAGCGGCCACTCCCCCCTGAGCACATTTTGCAAAAGCTGCGCCTTTCCACGCAGCCAGCACTGGGCTCCGGACTCGAAATCCGGAGCTAGGTTTTGCATGCTGCCGCTGGCTGGCTCTGGGCTCCGCACCACCCTCCCCCAACCCCAGCCCTGCTAGCTCGCTCCGGGGCTCCAGGCAGCTGCCTGGCTCTCCAGGGATGAGGAGGAGGCGGCTCCCTAAGCCGGGGTGGCCTCTGCCGGGCGGGGAAGGGGCGGCAGCGCAGCCCCCCCCAACACGGCGAGGGGGGCTGAGGTCAGACTGGGGCCGGTTAGTGGTGAGGCCGGAGCAGGGTGAGGGGCACTGTGCTCAGCGACCCCGGGTTGGTGCGTACCTCCTGGCAGCTCGTTGGGTCCCTGCCGTGGCCAGGGGCCAGTGCCAGGCCTCTCTGCTGGCACTCGCTGACTTGTGGTTCACTCCGGCAGCCCAGGTGGGAGACTCCGTTTCTTTCCCATTGCCTTGGCCTTTCCTCACCCGCTGGGGGCGGCGGTGGCGCCCGTAGCGAATGGTGGCCTCAAAGCAGGGCCCTGGTGAATGGAGGCAAAAAGGGACTCTGAGGGGTCTGACGAAGAGGGTATTCACCCACGAAAGCTTATGCTCCAATACATCTGTTAGTCTTAAAGGTGCCACCGGACTCTGTTGCTTTCTACCTTATGTAATGAACTGAAGGCATTGTCCTAAGAAAATCCAGTGATTAGTATAGGAACAATGAAGCAGGCTACGAAATAGACAATCTGGTATCTACAGTTGCTCCAGGATCTTTCTTCCCAACTTCTAATGGGGCAGGAGATTTCGACTCCTTCAGGAATACAAGAGCTCCAGCCAAAGAGTGGTGACACTGGCCAGATGAGTCAGATGAAAACAAGTAGCTGGTAACCTCTCTTTAGGCTCAGCTTAAGATCTCCAGTAAGTTACCATACCACATTGTGTCTTTCATAGGCTAAGACAGGGACCACACTTGACAAATTACAAGAAATAATATGAGCAACCATCAGATCAAAATGTTTAAAGGTTAATTCATACACCCGCCTGCAAGTTTCATAGCAAGGCATTATTGAAAGTATCTGGGGTAAAGTCCTTGCCCCACTGAAGTCAATGGCAAAACTCCCATTAACTTCAATAAGGCCAGGATTTCATCCCTGGTGTATACTAATCTCTATCAATCACCAGAATTTAGCCATTTTTTCCAACCAGAAAATCTCATAAGTGTGGAAAAAAAGCCCATAAGAAATTATTAATCAAAATATGAGATTAAGACATTTTAAGAACATAAGAACGGCCATACTGGATCAAACCAATAGTCTATTTAGCTCAGTATCCTGTCTTCTGATGATGGCCAACGCCAAAGGCTTTAGAGGGAATGAACAAAATGGCAATTATTGAATTGTCCATCCCCGGTGTCCAGTCTGAGTTTGACAGTCAGAGGCTTAGGGACACCCAAAGTATGGGGTTGTATCCCTGATCATCTTGGTTAATAGCCATTGATGGACCTATCCTCCATGAACTTATCTAAATCTTTTTTGAACCCCATTATAGTTTTGGCCTTGAAAACATCCCCTGGTAACAAGTCCCATAGGTTGACTGCTTTGTGTGAAGTGCTTAATTTTTGTTGTTGTTGTTTTAACCCACTGCCTATTAATTTCATTGGGTGACCCATGGTCCAGATTAACACTTAGTCAGAACAACAGTATCATCTTGATTTTGCTTGATTTGTAGTTAAACAAGTGGCTAAAATACAATCTTCTTTAACAAACATCAGACATTCAGGTCTCCTGATCAAATATGGCACTTTTCATTTGACTTTCTGGTTCTTTGTGGGTTATTGTTGTTGGTTTAGGTGGTTTGGTTGGTTGGTCTTTTCTTCCCTTTAGTGGAAAGGATAGATTTGTAGTAAAATTATTATTTTTTTGCTATTCTTACTACTGTTTTAAGGAGCTATTATCCCTCCCGCTAAGTTTACCCACTATATTTAAAGGAGATATTTTGAAACGAATACATTAGATTTGTATTTAGTTTTATTTACTTATTTAAAAAATTAATACTAACCAGTATTGACAATACTGGTTACCTTCTTTCACAGACAATGAGAGGGTGCCAGATATCCAAGATGGGAATACATCAGCCCACATCACTACAGGTGTCCGTGGAGTTCCTCACCAAGTAATTTGTTTCTCAGCATGAGAAAAGCTGGCAGAATCTGTCCTTTGCGAATGGTTAATAGATTCAAAGTAGGAGTCACAATTCAAGATGGAAAGCAAAGATTAAGCAGTGTTATAACAAACCTACTTAGCCCTATGGCATTCCATTCATTTACCTGTCTCGCTGTTTAGAAAATCATATTTTTGAGTTGTGAATTCATTTTTTTTTTAAGTTAACAGAAAATTAGCCCTGTAAAACTATTGCTAGGTTAATTCTTCTTTTGGACTTAACCACAACCCAACATGAATAGTTGTCTTTTTCTAACCTAACACATACATTAAATTTTGTATTAGAACTGAGGAGGATACATGTGTCACTTGGCTGTTGCTTACCAAAGTAGTTGACAGCAAATCCTTGGAAACTGCAGAACTTTTGTCCCACGTAGAAACATCCACGGTAGTTTCTAGCTGTAACTATAGTGGTGCCACACAGAAATATCATGAGATCTAAAAAGGAAAGATTAAGAATGAATATGTTGATAGGGTTTTTAAGGTAACTGTAATCACTAACAAATTATTAAATATTGAAAACAGCGTCGAGGAATATCAAGAATGCCAAAATGCTATCTAGGGAAAATGATGAGTCTCATTGTGATGCTCTCAGCTAGGTCATCTACAACAGTAGTATTATTCTGCATCTGCCCATAATGGAGAACTGGAGATTTTATTAGAACTATTCACACAATAGATGGTTCATCTTCTATATGAACAAGGCCTTTGTTCTTACGTGATCACATACTGTGACGCTTCCCGGGGGACCCAGGGTTGTGAGGCACCTCACTACCACCTGTCCTTAGCATGAAGGAGCCTCGGCTGTGCCTGCCGGGGGTCAGCTCCCCAACTCTACATGCCATAGGTAACACAAGCACACCCCTCTAGGCCTACGCAGGCCCTTCTCTCTCTCTCTTCAGCAGGGGTTCTCAAACTGGGGGTCGAGACCCCTCAGGGGGTCACAAGGTTATTACATGGGGGGTTGCGAGGTGTCGGCCTCCATTCCAAACCCCACTTTGCCTCCAGCATTTATAATGGTGTTAAATATATTTAAAAGTGTTTTTCATCTATAAGGGGGGTCTCACACACAGACAGAGGCTTGGTATATGAAAGGGGTCACCAGTACAAAAGTTTGAGAGCCACTGCTCTACAGGTTAGCGATAGGCAAACTCCAGCCCTCTGACTGTCCCCTGGAGTGACCACCCCCTGTTCCACTGGACACTAGCAGCATACACAGATTTGTTGTTTCCAAAGAAGCAGTACATCCCAGCATACCAGTTCTATCTCAGATCATTACTCAGATATGTTTGTTATATAAACTTTTACTTGTTTTCCTATAAAGTATAGAGATTATTAAAGTGATAGCCAGAAGTATTGGAAACAAATGATTGCAAATAAAATAAAAATCATAAGATGCATTCTAGAACCTAGAATTACTTAACTAGTTACTTTCATGTTTTATAGAGCAATGCTCACCCAAAGTCCTCCCAGTGTTTTACAGCCAGGCTTGGCTGTAATCTTCCATTCATGAGACAAGTCACTCTGTCAACTTGCCCTTCAGTGAAAGATCCAGGGTGTCTGTCTGCACCCCTAGATATATAAGAACAATCCATTCTTCTTATTCATAAACAGGAAGCTCCCTGGCTGGTTGTTTTTTCCTTTATACTTCTTACTTACAGATTTTGTTGTCTGTTAACCAGCATCTTGCTCACTATGCAAATAGGTATACACTGGAAGGCGCACAATGAACAGACAGAGAGATAAGCATCTGTAACCCCCTGCCTAAAAGGAACCTGTCTAAGACATGTCACCTCCTGGTTACCTGCCTTAAGAACATAATTTTCAGAATAGAACACAACTCCTTAAATATGATCCATACATACATTTCACAATGATTATGATAACTGGGCTACTGGCTCTTGGTAAAGACCTCACATGTCACTCTTTAGTGAATTATTATGCATATATCCAACCCAGGGGATTCCTGTAACATCCTGGGCATCCCATGTGGCCTCTTCCAGCTGACACTAAGGGGTCCCTGCATCATACATGGTGCTATGTTTTATATTTGAGAGGTAAACCATAGGATTAAATTCACAGCTGTCTTCTTTCACTTGCCTTTGTGGTATGTTCTTAAGTGCATTAACCAAGTTTCCTAATAAGATTACAGTCAATAAAATAGCTCTGATAGTTCATCTTTGGTGCTGACAGTGCCTCAGAAGTCATCTTTATTGTAATAATTTCCAAGATGCTTTTTAATTTGAGTCAAAGAGTGTGCTAAGAAAATTGTCACATGGCAGAGACAACTACTGTGTCAACTGTATCTTCACCTGTCTTTTCGTTTAAAAAAACATCCCTATTTCCCCCCTACCTCTTAATCTAGCACTAAAGAAAATATGTTAATCTAACAACATGTAATCCTAGCAAATCTTGCATAACAGAGTATTTCCCTGCCAGCCTTGCTACGGTTCCTTCTGGAGCATTTATCTTTGCTTCCTTCAATGCAAAATACTATGCTAATCCAATGTTGCCATTGAGAATGTAAATGCACAGGTGTCAAGAAGGTCAAAGTGATGGTTCCTGGCTTAATGGTTACTTGACCACACTGCACATATGTCACTATATATGGTTGGGTAATACAAGATACTATAGCCAGTTCCTCAGTCAGTGTAAATCAGAGTAGCTCCATTGATTTCAGTGACTTCAGTTGACTATGCCAGTTGAGAGTAAACCCTTATATGTGCATAGGCAGGCTGTGTAACATTTGCAGTGGGAGCCATGACTTTAGAGTTCCAGATTTATGTCTCTATCAGCCATAACATTGCATTAATATCATACTTTTTTGTTTCAAAATTCAGTTTTCTGCTAACTTCAGAAACTTACACTTTGAGAATACTTCTCATGTTTCAGGTGCAAGTATTATAAACTTTGCACCCACGTTTGCATCTCAAAACTTCACTGGTAAATACTATGGGACCAGATGGGTTTCTCTCTCCATAGCAAAATCTGGGAATTGGAAAGCAATGCAGAGATGAGGCTGAGTTAGCATTAACTACGAGACAAGCACTAATAACTACATCTGGCTACCAGTTAAAGAACTGCAACAAAACATGTTTCCCCTTTATCAGCATGATGTGGCATCTGTTTTTAGAACAGAGGTAGCTTGCTACATTTAACTAATTATTCTAAGAGTTACATCTTGTGACACTCAGATTCTGCTACTCGAAACTTCATGAGAACAGACTTTTATTGAGGACATTGTACAACTTCGCTTCCTTTGGTCTCCGCTTGACAACAAGTCGGTTTTACAGGCATATATAGAAAGGGCAAAGTACATGTAGATAGTTAATGGCACTCCTATCATTTTCATTACTAAGGTTATCATGCAGGAAGTCACTGATGAGTGAATATAAGCATGTACCATTCTTTACAGCATATCCTGTGTTGGCAGGATTTACTTATCCAGTAAATCCATCCTTTTGGATAAATTAATATCAGATTAAAGCAGTGTTGTCTTGTTCAGAGGTCTTTTCATTCCCATTGCTGCATGTTTCATTATGATATCCAATGCGGAGCTGGCCAGCACGAAAGCCATCTGGTTGGGGATGAAATCCTAGCTCCTTTGAAGTCAATGTAAAAAATCCCATTGACTTCAACAGGGTCAGGATTTCACCCTACATGTTTAACCAGTGGGCCATCCCATGACTGACTTGTAAGCAACTGTCTTCACAATGGCCCATATACAATATCCATAACGATGTGAACATAAGTCCCTTCTTTTTAGGGCCTTATTCTTCTGCCCACAGATTTACCAAGCTGTGACATAGATGTTTGAGATAAAATTAAACACTGGACACAATGTCAGGAGCAAAATATTTTAGCGATTTTGATTTGGCGTCTAGAAACCATCAGATTAAAGTGGCACCTGAGGATTGAGAGAACTCTGCCTTTGTGACACCCTATGGGACTGTTTCAATTCTGCAGAATGTCTTTCAGTCTCATGAATGCACCAGAGATGTAGTAAATATACCAGGGACGCAGTACCAGTAGGGAGTAAATGATCTGACCCAAATTGTGAGAACTGAAGACATCCTCACGCTCTTAGATGACTTCATTTGTTTCCATAAAACATGGGAGGAATATCTGGTAGACGTGGACAGGATTCTAAAGCTTTTTAAGGAGTTAGGGTTTAAACTTGCACAAATGACAGTTTGCGAGGAGTCACATTACCTTCCTAGAACATACAGTGAAAATGGGTTGGAGCCCCAGAAACTGAACATTATACAAACCTGGAGGAGGTACAGAAGCTTGCAGGCCTCTGAGAATTCTACAGAAGATTTTTTTTTTTTAATTATTCAGAGCAGGCAGCATCATTATACCACCTAACTTAGGGCAATTTTGTCTTTTATTGGAGGGATACCAAACAGTATTTGAGTTACTGAAGGAAGGACTGCTAAATGATGCTGTGTTTAAATTCCCTGTCCACTCATGGTAATCTGGGATGTCTCAAAACTTGCTTTTGGATTTACATTTGAACAAATTGATTAATTCAGTTTGCACAGTGGCTTTTGAAAGTTGGAAATTAAATGAGAGAGAAAAACTTAGTGCTCAGCTACAGAAATGGAGTGTTTAGCTATTGTGGAGGCCCTCAAGGCCCATTGTCCCTGCTTAGCAGGTACGGAATTCACAGTGTACACATACCAGCGGGCACTGCAGTGGCTCCTTATGAAGCACCGCCCAGAAGGATGCCTGTGAAAATTGATATACAAACTGTCTGAATATACATTCACAGTTCACCATAAACCTGTAAAGCAAAATATGGTTGCAGATGCACTCAGTGGGGGAAGGCAGTGAGAATAGATTCAGGCTGGTCTTGTGAGCACATCTGGCAAGAACAGTCTAAGGACCCTGAGTTATGTCTGGTGTGCCAACAGAGCTACAGAAGGAGAACCTGCCTGGGGAAGTTCAATGCCATTCAGGAACTATTATCTATTATCTGGGCTCTGGTTACCAACTTGGCGGTGTACGAAGGTAACAGACTTGTCTTGCCAGCAAGCTTACAGAGAACTGTACTGAAGTGTCATTGGCAGGCTACCTGGTGTATGAAAAGACACAGAGCCACCTAGCCAACTGATTTTTTTGGCTAAGCATGGCTGCAGATGTTAAGGACAGTATACTTTCCTGTCAAGAAAGGAAAGTGCCAGCAAGAAGAGGAAGAACTCCTTTAAGGGAAGTGTCCCAATCTAGTAAACCCTGGGAGCACATACAGATTGACTTGAAAGGCCCTCTACCAGAAACACCCGATGAAAATCGGTATTTGTTGGTAGTGCATAACACCTTCTCAAAGTACGTGGTGGCACAACCACTGAAGGATAAAAAGATTGAGTCAGTTCCAGATGCACTGATGAAAGTGTTGCAGTTCAGCCCACCCAACTACATCTGCACTGATCAGGAGAAGGAACTTGAATCACGATTGTTAGACAAGATTTGCAGACATCTCCAAAAAAGCAAGGTGAGGACCAGTCTTGCCCATCCTGTGAGAAATGAGGAATGGAGAAAGTAAACCGTACCATTCATTCTCTGCTTAGAATCATAGTCAGTGAATACCAACAAGATTAGGACATTTGTCGTCTTTGCATATAACACCAGCCAGCACTCAGCGATCCATTACTCTCCTTATGACATTTTTTAACCTTATTAATTATTATTAATAGCCCCGGAGATTGCAATGACTGGAGCAGAGAACCAAGCCCAGCCAGTCCCACAGCACAGGAGCTGCAGGAACCGCTACTGTAGGGTGAATGGTGGGCAGAACCCAACCCCCCTCCCTCCACGGGGGACAGGATCTGACCGAAACTACCCCAGGGCAAGGCTGTAAGCAGAGCAGGACAGCTGCCAAGGGTGCAAAGGTTATGGGGTGACTCGGGCTGGCGATGCCAGGGAGCTTGGGCCAGTCCCGCATGGAGGGGCTTGGAGAAGGCGCGCTACCTCCGCTCCTTGCGTCACCTCAGTGAGCCAACCAGCCTGTCTGGTTTGGGGGGAGCACAACCAAAAAATCTGGGGGGAGGCATGTGACCCTGCATGCCCCCCCACATATCGCTGCTGGTCATTGGTGCAAATATGCTTGTTCACCCCAGGTGCTAAAATGCCTAGTTACGGCTCTGCCCCAGAGCCTCCACCCACAGACTATTTACTGAATTCCAACATGCCCTAAACATTTACAAATAGGTCCTGAGCCCAAATAGGTTGAGAACAACTTACTTAGTCTTTCTCTAGACTATTTCCTGTGAGATACCTGGAGGTCCTCAAGATGGCTCTATGCCAGACTAATCCTGCAAGCCCTCTATCAGTTGGTCTTGCTGCTATCAAGGAGAGTTCCTCATGCCAAGGGTTTGCAGGGTTGATTGCTTAAAAATAAATGTCTTTGCTGTCCAGCACAGTGCATTGGAAATTACATTGGTGCCAGTGCCCAACTAAGTTGCATGACCTACATTCAGCCCCAAACACTACAGAACTATTTACAATCTTTTTTAATTTCTCATGGACTTTTTGGAGCATACTGATTTTGTGGAATGACAGCAGCAGATTTTTAAATGATCCATTAATTGAATTTGTTTTGGCTAATTCCCAGCAGGGTAACGTCTTTCTTCATACTCAAATTCCCCTGAAATTTCAACTGAAAGAGGATATTCTTCTGCACTTCCTGTAGCATAGTGCTGGTATGTGTTAATTAACTCTAGCGTTCTACCTAGGACCTGGCTAGTTCTGGTGGCAAGCTCTATATATATATTCTGTAAAATGCTTTGGGAACATTCTGTTTTAAAGGAACAGTAAGTTATTCTTTTTGTAACACCAATTGCATTCTTCAACCCTGTATAAAGGGAGATTACACAAAGTGCTTACAGGGGGTTAGTATGATTTTTTTTGTAGTTACATTCTCCTCAGACAATCAGAAAAACCTACACGTTTCAGAATATTACATACACATTCCTAAACAAGAGTACGGTAAGGGAGTGCCTCCCTCCCTTTATTTTTCATATCATTTACTCCTGAAGTAAGCTTTGTATTTGCATGCCACTGTTTGACAGTTAAATATCAATGATAGGAGCCTGCCTGAGGTCATTTTCCCTTGTTTATGGTGATACAGTAACATGTTGGAAGATAGCAGCTGTTGGTAAGAACTAGGAAGATTATCCTTTCTAAACTATCCACATCCCTTTCTTACAGTAGGAGTTAACCTAAACAGAAAGAAGTGTTTCATATGGCTATGCAGTTAAATGGCTGTTTGGGTAGTTGGTGCTGAAAAACAGAGTTGGCATGTGGGTTTAGTTGCATATTCATCTTGATTTATTACTGGGGGGGCTGGCTTTTTTATTCTGTGGGTCATATTTTCATTTGTTGTCTACAGTGTTTATAATGTAATGCATATATCATGTCAGATGGATTCTAGCTCTATATATCCATGTAAAATAGAAAACAGTATTTACCCACTTTTATAAAATGTATGGATAGCTATAGATAAAAAGTACTAAATATTATTAATTATATTTATTATAGGTGGGGCTGGTAGAACTTCCTATTATTAATGTTGCCTGACACTTCCCATTTTACAAGCAGCTGAAAACAGGGTTGTATCTTTGCCTAACTTTAACCATTTGGGCTGAAATTTTCAATAGTGGCTATCAGTTTTCAACTAGTGCCTCAGGCTGAAGGTTTTGGGAAACTTCAGCCAAAACAGTTCAGCCATTTTAGAGAATGAGGCTAGTGAAAAGTACATTATTTTGCCCATGTTAGAAAAAATTCTGACAACTTTTTATTTGAGAAGCTCCTGTTTTGGAGCAGGGGCTTGAAATTTGACAGGGGTGTGCCTTTGACTGTTCCTGTGAAAAAGCAATCCAAATTTAGCTAAATTGAAAAATTGCAGTTTGCACATGCTCGAGCCCTGCTAGACCTTTCCAGCCAAATCCCCTGAAGTTTCTGTGGTTCTGAATTCCCTACAGTTACTATCCAAAAATTAGTATGCGATTGTGTAATTAAAGACCATATCATAATGGGCAAGCACAAATTAAGGTTGCACATGTAATCTTAATTCTGGCATTTCCTCACTTTATGAGTGCTTGACTTTGCAACCTTAATCACATTCTTTTCAGATAGTTTGTGTGTGTATTTATGATGTACAATGTCTTTAGTGCATGTAGTTAATCACTGAGAAGCCCCCATGGCACAAATGTGTTTTAAGGAGGGAATTTCTTATGGAGTGAGGTTGCGTGCGTGCGTGCGTATATATATATATATAAAATTTTATAACACTACATTTAGGGTATGTCTACCCTGCACACTCTTTAGGACAGTACATAAATTCTATGCATTACACTCAGAACGGGGATAAATAGCAGTGTAGATGGTGAGGCACTGCTTAGGCAACTAAAGCAAAGACATGTCTGAACCCTGTAGGTATGTGCCCTACATGGGTCTCTACATTCCCAAGCAGTGCCTTTCCTATCTATGCTGCTACTTTTAGCAGTGTAATGTCCCACTGCCTCCCCACTACTGGAGCCTTTGCCCACCACAGGGAAAGGCTCCAGCAGTAGGGAGGCAATAGAAAAAGTCTCTGCCTTTGACAGCTTCCCCTGCAGGAGCCTTTCCCCACTCCCTCCCCACACAGGAGCCTTTCATGGACACGGGTAGCTACATACCACAGTGTGGATGCAGCCTGCTTTTCACTGCAATGCATAGCTACACACCCTACATGCCACTGCCAGTAGTGTGCAGTTCAGACAGCCTTAGAAAGTTCTGTATTTGTTAAAAGCAACAGAGTCCTGTGGCACCTTTAAGACTAACAGATGTATTGGAGCATAAGCTTTCGTGGGTGCTGCGTCTGACGAAGTGGGTATCCCATGAAAGCTTATGCTCCAATACATGTTAGTCTTAAAGGTGCCACAGGACTCTGTTGCTTTTTACAGATCCAGACTAACACGGCTACCCCTCTGATACTCTGTATTTGTTGTTCTCCATGGTAAAAGAACTATGTTTCAATAGTTATTTACAGTGTAAACAGGAAGTTTGTCTTTCAATATTCTGGGATATGAAAAAAATGGGTTTATGTCTCTCCAGATTGTCATGATATTCTATCTATTCAGTACCTCAGCTATAGTTTTCTTTCCTGTTACATTAAAAAAAAAAAAAAAAAAGCGCATTTTACTTTCACTCCATCTTTATAGACATCTGTGACGGGTTGGATCACAGAACCTCCCTTGGGAGCTGCCACCCAATGTACCAAGACTACTTCTATTCCTGTTTTCCCTGCCAGCTCAGGACTCCAGCACCCTGTCTTGCTGAGCCAGACACTCCCGTCTGCTCCAAACAGACCCAGGGTCTGAATAACTTGCCCCAAAGCTGCAAGTTTACCTGAAAACAGCTCACAGAAGTGTGCTTGTCTTTAGCACTCAGATGCCCAACTCCCAATGGGGTCTAAGCCCAAATAAATCTGTTTTACCCTGTATAAAGCTTATACAGGGTAAACTCATAAATTGTTCGCCCTCTGTAACACTGATAGAGAGATATGCATAGCTGTTTGCTCCCCCGGGTATTAATACATACTCTGAGTTAATTACTAAGTAGAAAGTGATTTTATTAAATACAGAAAGTAGGATTTAAGTGGTTCCAAGTAGTAACAGACAGAACAAAGTAAGTCACCAAGCAAAATAAAATAAAATGCGCAAATCTATGTCTAATCAAACTAAATACAGATAAGATCCTCACCAGTTCCAGAATGCTTCCTTTTACAGGCTAATCTCCTTTTAGCCTGGGTCCAGCAATCACTCACACCCCCTGTAGTTACTGTCCTTTGTTCCAGTTTCCTTCAAGTATCCGGGGGGGGGGGGGGGAGGAGGGTGGAGAGGCTCCTTCTTTAGACAGCTGAAGACAAAATGGAGGGGTCTCCCACAGATTTAAGTAGACTCTCTTGTGGGTGGAGACCCCTCTCCTATGCAAAGTCCAGCTCCAAGATGGAGTTCTGGAGTCACCTGGGCAAGTCATTCCTGCATGACTCAGTCTTTACAGGCCGAAGCCATTGTCCACATGGTATCTTGTATGTCTCCAGAAAGACTTCTTATGTGGATTGGAGCATTCCAAGATGCATTGTTCCCTGAGTGCTTCCTGATCAGGTACTTAACCTTGCAAATTCCTTCCTAAAGAAACTTAAATGCCTCACAAAGCTTACTTAGAAACCAAGCAGGTATACAGCCCATATTCTTAACCTCAAGTAGAAAATGATATATGTGTACAGATAGGATGAATAGATATAGTAGACCATAACCTTTACGGAGATATATTACATGGCACAGGCAGCACAAAACATATTCCAGTTATGTCATACATACATTTATAAGCACACCCCCACCCCCATAAAGCCTTATGGGGTACACTGTCACAACATCCAACTGCTATTTTTTTCTTTCCATTTTTCCTTATTGTTTGCACCAACTACTTTGAAGTAAAGCATAATTAGATTCTTTTTATCATTTGGCATTTGAAGTAACTGTATGTTGGATAACAAGCCACTGGATCTTTGAACTTAGGGCAAATTCAGTCTTTTGAAGCTTTAATCATTAGGAGCAAATAGTGAAATCAGTGGAGATTTATTTATTGCTCTGTCAGTGGTGTTTAAATAAGACTGTTTGAATTTAAGGTACTCTCTGGCCTCTTAGAGTCCTTTTAAACTCCTTAGTAGCACATTTTTCATAATTAAAGGGGATTCTCTCCCTGCACCCGCTCTGCACAGGTGCATGCAGCAGAACCACTGAATTGCTATAAGTGAGATAGGATCTGAGGGCAACAGAGCAGAGCTGAGAAAGGGAGCAACATGGGGACAGGGAAGTGGATCTATCGTCCAGCCATTCATCTCCACCATGCATGCAATGCAGAACAGCCATGGGCTTACTGTTCTGCTTCTGTTCTATGGCCTGTGGTGCAATATTTGATCAACACCACCACATACACACTTCCTCTGCTTTTCCCAGCACACAGCCTGGTAACTTGGGCTGGGCCCAAAGGGCAGCATTTGTTCTTAATTGCAAGGGGAAATAATAGGTTAATGCACATTTCCTTTTTTAATGCTGTTTTTCTCTCTATTAGGGTCTTTCCAACACAAATATCACAGAAAAGATGTTCCCTGTCATATTCCCTGTCACACACTGAAAATGGCTGAAATGGTTGTCTTCAGAACCAAGAAGTAATTAGAAATAAATACATTAATTACAATCCTCTGGCTGTTATGAAGTACGTTTATTTGACATTTAAAGACCACCATGACATCTGCGTTAATTCAGAATAGTAAGAACTACCCGACTCAATGTCAAACAGCAAATGCACCAATAGTGGAAGAAAAGCGGGACTTAGAGGTACAGTAGAACCTCAGAGTTACAAACCCCAGAGTTACAAACTGACCAGTCAACCATACACCTCATTTGAAACCAGAATTATACAATCAGGCAGAGACACTAAGAGAAAAATAAATTGCTATTGCTATTATTAATAGCAAATACAGTACAGTGCAGTTTTGAACATAAACTACTATATAGTTTGTCTGGTGAAAAAAATGTCCCTGGAACCTAAACCTCTCTCCCTCCCCCCCCCGCCCCCCTTCATTTACATTGATTCTTATGGGGAAATCGGATTCGCTTAACGTAGTTTTGCTTAAAGTCACATTTTTCAGGAACATAATTACAACGTTAAGCGAGGGGGTACTGTATACCATAGCTGACAGACAACCTCTCTTGGCTTCCAAGTGTATAAACTATTCTCGCACCCATGGGTTAAATAGAAATCCTGGCAACTAATATTTCAGCCAGGAGAAACTAATCTTTATTTAACATAAGCATTTTACCCATTAGGTAAAGTAATCTAATGAGATTTAATGCTTCTTGGGAATGGCATAAAACAAAGACTGAGTCCAGTATGCAGCTAAAGGGTCAAATAAATTCAAAATATAGCCTGAAATTTGATAAATTGTTTGGGATATAGAGCCAGAGCCACAGCTAGTGTAAATTGGTGTCGTTACATTTAAGCGACATAAATTTGCCAATTTATACCAACTAAGGATCTGGCCTATATATTGGTGGTACCTAGAGTAAGAGCACTATGGTATTCAAGGGGCCATGGGTTCCAGAGTTTGAAGCGGTGTGTTGGTTAGACCTGCTCTGGTCAGTTAGACAGAAATGTTTTAAATGCTGGCAGCTACTTGGAGCTCTGTCCAGAATAATACACCCACCATTACAGACACTGGCAGAGTTGCACTTGTGTTAGCAACAGAGAGAGATCATAGGAAAAGTTCCACAGACACCGAATACCACAGTGATGGGCCTGGTATAAGAACCCGAATAGAGTAGAATGATCTACTGTTAATGATCAGCTCTGACACCCACTGCAGAACAGACACTAATGGATTCAGTCTTCTCAGGGTCTCAGCCTACTTACTTTTGCAAGAGACTTATTTGGTAGTGGCAGACTATAGTCTCTCCAGAGTGATAAGTGGGTTTCTCTCTCTTGTTGCAACACTCTGGAGTCCATACCCAAAAGTGCTTCCTTTTGACAGCACTGACGATGAGGGGAGAAGGGAGGCCTGCCCTGAGACAAGGTGGAGTTAATTATAAAGAATGTTTTTTAGAAGCCAGGTGTGACCTCTTCCTTTCCCTTTTCCAAGGCACGGAGGTGAACATCTCTGCCATCAGTTTAGAGAGGTCACCTTTCTTCTTGACCTTTTCAGTGTACAATTGGCAAAGGTGGTATTAGTTTTGTAGTTTGGGGAATATCAAAGATTTTGTCAAGGCTTTGTCATTCCTCCCGGCTGTAGCACCCTTACACCAGCGATGAAGCAGGGTGGCCTCCATGTCATCAGAACAGATATTTGTCTGCATTTCATGAAGAAGATGATCTGCTCCACCTCATCTGATATCAATTTAAAGGACAAGCTGAGGGTGGAAAAACATGGCCTCATTTGCAGATTCAAAATTTTCTATTTAAAACAAATCCACCTATATCGTAAAGGATGTTTCAAGATCAATGAGGGAAGGGAAAGTTTTTCCCATTCTTTTTTATTACTAGCTGAGCCAGATGAAAACAGAAAACATTTATGAGTATTCTTGTGAATAAAACTTTCGAATTTGACTTCTCCCCTTGGGACCTTAATCCAATCTCCACTGAATTCAGTGGGAGTCTTTCCACTGACTTCAGTCAGTAATGGATCAGACACTTATTCATGTACCTTTGGGTTGGGTGACTTTTCTATTTGCAAAAATGTTTAAAGGTGAACAGTGTCACAAATTCTAGTACAAATATACATCACTGCGAATATTTGCACTGGCAGTGTTTGCTCAGCCATTTGAAAAATTGTATTGCTTGCATAAGATTTGAACAATTATGATATGTGGATAATTTGTGAACAAATAAACAGGACTTCAGTTTTAAGCATCCAATCACAGATTGGAAATGATATCAGGTTGCTTAGCTGATCAGTTGTATAGCAGTGAATAAAGAATTGCAAATACTCAGACTAGTTCTTGAATAATCCATAGACAATTTTTCCATACATATAATTCAAACAATTGTGAACATACTTGTTAGAATCCCAACCTGATTGCTGATCATTCATGAACAAAATAAAAGTGCTGAATTCATTGATTAAATTATTCACAATGATTAATTCAGACAGCTCTAATTGCTTAAGACACTTGCATAGAAACAGGATTGTTCCTTAGAATTTCATCTGCTCTTGATACCTATTCCTTACCTGAGGAAGATTTCCTTTGCCAAACCTTATCAGTTGTGACAAAGTTCCTCCTCTATCTTGGTGGGTCCTGCGCTTATTGGCGGATTTTCTTGCCTCAGAGATTCACCATGTGGGTTGGGGAACAGCCCAGAGACCTTCCCCTCTGGAAGAACCCACAGTCCAGGTCAATTGGGAGGTTTGGGGGGGAACCCGGGCCTGCCCTCTACTCCGGGTTCCAGCCCAGGGCCCTATGGACTGCAGCTGTCTATAGTGCCTCCTGTAACAGCTGCATGACAGCTACAACTCCCTGGGCTACTTTCCCATGGCCTCCTCCAAACACCTTCCTTATTCTCACCACAGGACCTTCCTCCTGGTGTCTGATAACGCTTGTGCTCCTCAGTCCTCCAGCAGCACACCCTCTCACTCTCAGCTCCTTGCGCCTCTTGCTCCCAGCTCCTCACACTCCCACCACAAACTGAAGTGAGCTCCTTTTAAAACCCAAGTGCCCTGATTAGCCTGCCTTAATTGATTCTAGCAGCTTCTTCTCAATTGGCTCCAGGTGTCCTAATTAGCCTGCCTGCCTTAACTGGTTCTAGCAGGTCCCTGATTACTCTAGTGCAGCCCCTGCTCTGGTCACTCAGGGAACAGAAAACTACTCATCCAGTGACCAGTATATTTGCCCTCTACCAGACTCCTGTACCCCATTGGTCTGGGTCTGTCACACAGTACAAATCTATGCAGAGCAATCTGAAAGGGAAAATGAAAAGCAAAGAGGAGAGACAATTATTCTAGAGAGTGAATACTATTAATCTTGTGTTAAAATGGATCATGTTACCGTTTGTAAACTGGCATTGATCCTGAAGCCACTCTGTCTGACCTTTCTGATAAACAAATCCCCTAGAAACGTTGAATCTACAAGAAGAAAAACTAGTTCCCTATTTCAGCACTCAGCAAGGAAGCTTAGGAAGAGAAAAAGGTATCGCTTCGGCTGAGTCCAATATACAGTGAAGCAAGTTAAATGTTTGACTTTTATTTTATTTTATTTTTGTTATATTTGCAGAGGATGTGAACAGATTGAAAGTTGACAATTTGAGAATGAAACCAATTCTTCAGCTGTTTAAAGCAGTAAGTTTAATGACCTAGAGTATGCCCGTGTGTCTGTCCTTTTCTTATATCATGTTTTGCTTGGTCAAGATTGTGTTGCTGAGAAGAGTTTCTTGATTCCTAGTTTCAAAAAACTACTGAAATTTATTATATGTTCAGTTTAATGTAAGAGCTTTCCAGAGAATAAGTTTTAATTCAAATTGTGCTTCATAAGCATATATGTTTAACAAAAATAAAGTCTACACAGTAAAACTTTCTTAATTCATACTAATATCTGGAAGCCCTATTGTGAATTATAGAATTCTGCAGATAGACAACCGAGTGGTTTCACTTATTAAAAAAACAAATGTAATGCATCACAAAATATACTTCTGTTCATTTATTCAGTGAATGCAGCTTAGTTTTATTTATAATACTTCACTGTATACTAATAAATGCTGAAAAGATCATGAAGCCATAGTAATAGAAGATCTCACTACAACCTTGTGCTATTACAGCCTAGATGAAAAACAGGGAAATAACACTGATTTTGTGCATGATTTATGGAGAGTGTGAATTCCAAGTGTATCTCAGTTTTAATGAGCACATGCTTTGATTACTCTCTCTCTCTCTCTCTAAGATGGGTAAATAAGGCAAAAAAATTATATGGATATTCACCACAGTTGTGATTAATTCATTTCCATCATATTCAAGAAAAGTTTGCATTTGCTTCCTGCAAACTTTTGAGTGATTGGATTGGATTGGCCCAAATGTTTATGGAAAGCGAATGTAAAAGTTGCATACATCAGAAGTCTCAAAAAATAGATTTTAAGTTTGCACCTTCACGAATTTGGGTCAAGAGTATTGGTAGATGTATCCAATGAGAGAACAGAAACAATACCACATAATTATCTATTTAAAACTAAGCCACACCAGATCAAATTTCACAAGCCACATTCAATCAATCAAGCGGGGTAAAAAGCCAGCATATGTTTGAATAAACAACTAAAACAGATTTGGGGAAATCCTGAATGGTTTGCAGATATTCTGTTGACAAAATGAGAGGCCACATTTGTTAAATAACTAGTTTATCATTAATTATTTTCTTACCTATCAATCCATTTCTAGAGGGACTATTACCGTAGTATCTGGGAACTACACCTTCATACATTATGAAACATAACAGATTATTACACTTAATTACCAGATAAATTGCCAAGAAATTGCCACTATACCTTAATTAACAACTTTTTTCTGTATTATTTGATTACATAATACCAATTTTATTTATTTATTTCAAAGCATCCTGCTTCCCTGCTGAAAAGAAAATACAGGTTAGCCTTGTCTTAAATGATTGTTAGATTTTATTTGCTTAACCTCTAAGTAAATAATAGTTATTTGATATAGCCCATTTGTCCCGCTTAAAAAAAAAAAAAAAAGGGTCATGGGCATTGCTAGCTTCATTGTTATTCCTAATATAGTACAGTGCTGTAGTCTCACTTCCTGGCAGAAAAAGACCTAAGAAAAATTAAGAGACTCTGGCCCCAGTCAAGCAAAGTACTTAGCTATATCCTTAATCTTAAACACATAATTAGTCTTATTGAAAGTAATGGTACTACTCAAACTTAAAGGTAAACATGTGCCTTTGTACTTTGCTCAATCAGGGCCTGTAGCGAAGAAAGACTCACCGCCACGGTGCCTCCTGCTGGTCGTCTTGGGAATTAGCTCTCCAGCATACGGAGCGCCGCCTCCTGGCCGATGTCTCGCCTGCCGCTGGCCCCATGTCCCACCCAAATCCCGGTGCCCATTTACCTCAGGGTTCTGCCCCCAGCAGTAATCCACAAGCTCCCAAGCCACACCTTGCCTCAGTAGCTACTGCCAGTCACCATCTAGCCCCCGCTCACTGGGGCAGACTGCAGTCTGTAATGGCCACTCATCATTGGCAAGGGGTTCAGACCAGCTGCCTCTGCCTAAGCCCGGGCTGCAGCCTCTGCAACCCCAGTACCTGTTTTGGCCTTTTAGCAAGGCCCGCAGCCTGAGGATTTACCAGGCTGGATCTCTCCTGCTCCTCTTGCCTTTTCTCAGGCCCCGTTCCCTGAGCTCCTAAGCAGCCAGGTCTTTCTCCCTCCAAGGCTGGAGAGAGACTCCTCCAGCTTCTGGCCCACAGCCCTCTTATCAGGGCCAGCTGGGCCCTAATTGAGCTGGCCACAGCTGTGGCTGCTTCCCCAATCAGCCTAGCTTGGCTGTTTTAACCCCTGTTCTCCAGGAGTGGAGCAGCTGCCCCACTACAGGGCCTCTGAGCTCGTGAAATTCTTATTTGCTCCTGAAACCTTTTAGAACAGGGTCTTTTCAGATATCCATCCTAAAGCCCTCTATGCTACAAGCGAAACTGCCTTATAAGAAAATCTGAATATTCACATGGAGAGAAATTGCTATAGAGGAATGATCATGGGAGGCGAGAGTCCATATCTTTTACAGGTATATCTACAGTGCCCACCATTGTTATATCTGAGCACTGAACAAAGTACCTTAGATTCACATGGCACTTTCCAGGAGACCATCAAATGCAATAGTCCATGGAAAGGCAGTCCTACCCTAAATTGCTGAGTCTGATTCTGGAGAACAGTACTATAATGACATATATTATGTCACAGCCCATCATACTAATAAGGAGAATACACACAAAGCCTCACACTAGAGGTGGAAGGATGAATTTAAGGACCATTGAACGTTTTAGATTTCCCCAGTCATCTTAAACCACAGGAGCCCCTGCATGAACTAACTTTGTACCAATCAATTCCCAAAATGCTCAAAGTTCAATAGTACTCAACAATTATTGTTCTTTTTTATGGTGAGATGTTTAGCATTTGCACACACTGGGCTATCATTACACATATGCATCCTTATCAATGTATCTATCTCTGTTCTTTATTTGTACATGCTGGCATATTAAATGTAAGTGCACATAAAACACGGAAAGAATGTGTGTGGAAAGAGGAGAATCAAAAGTTCTAACAAGGAAACAGAGATACCAATCAAAGCTAGATTTTTCAACCCGACATATTTTCTACATCTGGCTCTTTAGGAGGATAGTTATATGTTTATAGAACATCCATTCTACCATGCAGTTAGGTATCTGTTATAATATGCAGTGAGAGACAGAGACAGTTTTTGAGTCCCTTAAATAGGAAAGAAGCCCTTTTCTGTTAATGAACATGAATGTTTTAATTTTCAAAAGTGACTAGTGATTTTTGGTGCACAACGTGAGGCATCTCATTTTCAGAAAGTGCTGACTATCCCTCTGAAAAGCAGGTCCCTTTAAGGCATTTCAAGTTGAGCACCCAAAAATCACTAGTCACTTTTGACCATTTAAATCCATAGGTCAAATTTATCCCTGGGCCAACTGCATTGACTTAGAGTTATATTAAATTCCATTGACTTTAGTAAATGCAGTTACACAAGAACTGAACATGTCACCGTATAGTAAATACAAATAATAATTTAAAAGAGCTTTGTGACATCAATGAATAGTGGTCAGGAATTTGTTTTTCAGTCCTATTCTTAAACAGCACCTGGTTTTCAACAAGAGATAATAATTAATTAAAAAGGGATATGAAGTACATGAGGTTAAATTGGGAACATTCCGTTTGAGAATGGAGATTTCTTTTCTGATTGTGTTCTTTCTAACTGATAACAGCTAGAGGTCTGCATGCTGTAGCTAAAGGATGCAACAACCAGTTTGTGATTATTCTCTGGAACTGGATGAAGAAACTTACCCCAAAGCAGAACATCATCTAAACAAGAAGATTGACCCACATGAAGAGAATGTTGATTTGTCAGGAAACAGTGACTCAGAAAGTGACAACTTCCAGCCCTGCGAAACAAGGGCTATCTCAATTGGTATGGACTGTAAAATGTCACCAGTTGGCTGCATCCAGAGAAGAAGTTGCAGTGAGCCTCCAATCTTGCTAAAGGTTCCATCAAAGGAGCACGAGGAAAGCTACAGTGCAGCTTTCCACTTTGACAGGCATGCTCCAGGCAGAATTTCCACCTCCCCAACGCTAAGGCGGTTAAGAAATAGTGTGGCCTCCGTCTCGCAAGCTTCAGGACTTCAGGAATGCTTTGATGGCACTAGGTTGGGAAGCCAGAGGGAGCACGCTGGTTCCCTGCGGCATATTTGTAAAAGTCCACCTCGGTGTACTATGTACTATTCCTCTTCCTCATTTTCATTACCCTCCTGCATTCATGAAAAATTGCTGTCTTCCAAAGAAAACTCTGAAACTCCATTAGCTGCTTTGGAGACTTTTGACCTCAAATCAAAGCTACCACATCGAAAAGATCAGCTCAGCAATGGTAGTTCTGAGCCAGTGTTTCAAAAAGTGTGGAAGGTCAACACTGCTCCCCTGCCTGGGAGAGAACAAGTTTCCCAGCTTAACACTACTCAGCAGGCATGTGTTCAGGTAACATGAGCTAGAATGGAATATTCCGTCCCCTTCTTCAGCTCTGTATGCTTGAATTATATCTCAAAGTAAATTATGAGCAAACTAAACCAGGGCCTGTCCGATTTAACCACAGCCTATCTATAGACCAATATCTATGTTAGTTAGGAAGGAAGGTTTCTCCTTCACAATTGGTGAGTTAGGCCCTAAATTAGCAAAACACTTAAGTAAATGATTAAATTTAAGCATGGAATAAATTGCCTAGGGAGGTTATGGAATCTCCATCATAGGGGATTTTTAAGAGCAGGTTGGACAAACACCTGTCAGGGATGGTCTAGATAATACTTAGTCCTGCCTTGAGTGCAGGGGACAGGACTAGATGACCTCTCGAGGTCCCTTCCAGTTCTTTGATTCTATGTGATTCAGTCCAGCCCCATTCCACAAAGCACTTAAGCACATGCTTTGCTGAATAAAGGTGGACTTAAGCATGTGTTTAAATGCTGTACTGAATCAGGGCCCAAAGCGTATTTTTTATTTAAATCTAAATAGTTTTACTTTATTTTTTTTCTTCAAATATAGAAAGATATTATTGCTATTAAATAAGTTCGGGCCCCATTGCCTCATAAACACCTTTCAGGAAATAATCAATTAGACCCATATTTGAGTCTGGAATCATATTTCCATTGGAAACTGATGCTCCTTAAAAAAGACTAGATTATTGTCTTTCATAACAAGTAACAACAATTTCTCACTTTCTTTCAGAAAAAGGAACTACTTATATCAAGGTACGTAAGTATTTGTTTTAGCTTATTCTAAGCTGAAATCCATTATTCTTTTAAATTTAGTCCAATTAGTGGAACGCTCACTGTACGCACATGCATGGAAAACTCACATTTAAATTACAGGATCACCGGTTAGTTTATACTGAAGCTTGTTAATGAGATTTATTTGAGAGGCCCTCTCTCTCTGGCATGCCCTGATATGTTTGCACAATGTTTCAGTTGGACTGTCTGGGACAGCTACACAATAGGTTTGAATTGCTAAGCAGGTCTAGCCATTTGGATTAACTAGTCTCAGATTTCATCTGTTGAAGAACGTAAAACATCCCAAAATCTTGAGTGACTTTTTTTCTAAAATAGCTTTGGAGAATAACTAGCAGAACAGCTCTATATTGTTCTCACAAGAGAATCAGATTGAGGATTATTGCTGGGTGAAGGGATTGTTAACCCTCCAGACCAAAACGAATACTTGGATTCTCTGCTTTGAAGAGTTAGCACAGCAGCTTGCTGACATGATACGGAGTTGTAAAGTGCAGTTTGCTGTAACCGATCTCACTAAGCTCTTAGAAGATTTGGGTGAATACCACAAAGAATTTTCAGGGAATATTAACTTGAATTTCAAACTGAATTTGCTTCAGCCACACTTATACTCCTTTCTGTAAATATTTGCGCACCTGAATTTTACGTACACAACAAACAAAAATAGCAACAAGAATAGGGTGACCAGATGTCCCGTTTTTAAAGGGACAGTCCCATTCTGGGGGGACTTTTTCTTATATAGGTGCCCATTACCCCCCACCCCCTGTCCCGTTTTCTCACAGTTGCTATCTGGTCACCCTAAACAAGAACATAAAACAAGGTAAGCATCACCAGCACCTCCCTACATATCAGTTCCTTGTTTCCTGATATTATAATCATTTTAATGAACAGTACCTTGAAAATTTTAGGTGGGATACATGGAAGGTGCACGACCAGTAAGACAATTAATGCTAGGTTGGTGATGCTTCTAGATGGCCAGAAACTAAACTAAACAGCAGGAATAGCCTCACAAACAATATTCAAGTGATGAGTTCATGACTACCTTTTAATAGGACTTACATTAGAGTCCTGCCAATACCTAAGGGAGTGAGTGAATGTCAACAGTGGAGGTTAATGTGTTCAATGCCTCACATGGGAAGGAAATTCCTAAGACATGTTCCAGTGTGCATGTGCATGTGTTTAAAAGCATATGGCTCATGGGTGGGCCAATTCCCCACATTATCTGAATTGCTGTAAATCCCAACCCATATTTCAGTCTTTGGAGCTTTCAGCAAATAGCAGACTAACAGTTACTACGGGAATAGCCATTCTGATCTGTCTGTGTCAGAGCAACACTGCATAGATACAGGCCCAGTAATAGCATGAATGTTTGTATGAGCTGGAGATATAGTTCTGCTAAAATCTATCTGCTAGTGGGTAGATCTGAAAACTTCTGATGATTGAATTGGACAAAAGTTTAGTACTCAGAGCTTCAGCTGGGGTAATTCAGTTGATTTCATTGGAGCTGCATTAATTTACACCATCTGAGAATCTGGCTCTCCAAGTGTATCTGAATTACATCCAGTCTCAGCTGGACCTGTTTAATCAAGAAATCAGAGTGGAAACCTTACAGAATGAGTCGTATACTCATGGATAGGAAATACTGTGAGAATATTTTATGATTTTGATGGTACATCATTATCTCTACTTCTCATTCTGGCCAAAATTAAGATATGCAGAGCTGTAAGGAAAAAAAAGTTACTGTTTTCTTTTGTTTTAAACAAAATTTTGAAGTTCAGTAATCGGATTTGGTTCAAGTTCTCAGCAAAGCATTTATTCAACTGATTTTATCCAAGTCAGTTAATTCAACCCTAATCCCTTGGTATCACAGCCAGAAGAAACGCTAGTGGAACATCAGAGAATTCTTCAGTTAGAAGACTGCTGTGGGGGCTGGCTGTACACCCTTAGCACTACTTCACAGATCAGTCAGAAGAGCCTATAGGGCAGAGATGCATCCCTGCACCTGCAGTCCTAATGGACTTGCCTTTTCCTCTCAGTTTACTATGAATTCATCTTCACTGTACCCCATTCCATTGACATGCTGCGGAATTTACTACCCAAATGATTGCCCCTCCCCCTCCCCCCTCCCAATAGACGCACCTCTCATTCTCAAGTGGAACCAGGACAGTCCATTTTCAGTGGGATATGGGACATAGGCCAGTCCATTTTTGAAATCCTGTTCATTCCCTTGTGCCCTCCAAATGAACTTCCTTATAATATTGTTGGAGTATGCCACGTTCTAATTTAGTGCTGCACACATCCTACTATGCTGATCTTTGTGATCTAATTGTTTTTATTCTTACATAAATTAGATTTATTTTAATAACAGCTTTGAAAGCATTTTTAAAATCAAATATGGTGCACGATATAGGTCACGTATTCCCTGTCACATCTGAGATGTATTACAGGTGTAGTTAAGAGAAAATTAGGAACACATCAAAGTGCACACCTTAAAAACATACCACGTGAAGTTTCATTCCATTGCTAGGAGAGATTGTACATAGTGTATGTTTGATTTTTCCAGATCCTGATTTACTTAAAGGTTTTTAATCATTTTCTATAACTTTGTAATACAAACCGTTGACATTGTGTTGTTTCACTGGCAAACCAGATTTAAAGGAAGAATTATTGCACAAATATTTGCAACCCTTGTTGCGCTTCAGTTCATCCCTATGGTAAACACAATCCTTTCATTCAAGCACTTAAGCATGAAATTCTTCCCCTCCTCCCAAGAAAAAAAAAATCCTGAAGAAAATGCACACCTACAAATACTCTGTAGGCAGAAAATAATGCTGCATTTCTATGTAGAGAACTCCAATTCCAGTAATTCAGTTGCACAAGATTCCAGCTTTTTTCCTCCAGTAAAACCAACAAAAGAACCCAATATAAACTTTGGCTCAGATGGTCACAGATTTATACATCTACGTGTGCATGCATGATTTAGGCATGCAAGTCACTGATGCATACATCCAAGTTGGGGTTGCCCGCCTATGTGTACGGTAGACATACACACGTGTTTCCTCAGCTTGCATATCTATGTAGGAGATTTGCACACCTAAATGATGAGCTCAGTTAGGTGCACGTGTCTTTGAAAATGAAGAACTTTATCCTGATTTTTGATTATGCTACCGTTTAATTTGATTACCAAGAATGACAAAGCGCTACTGGTTGTTTGTCATCACTGTTGTCAATAACCTAGCATTCAGTGTCAAAACTGACTATCATTAGCTACTTTTTAAGATCAGTAACAGAATTTTCTAAATTGGTATCATGAATCCAAGCTGATGGAAATCTGCTGATCTTTACAGTTTAGCCATTATACCACATGAAGTTGTTTATTGCCCATTATGCTGCAGCAGCTGGCTTGTACTGTAAAATAAGTGTCTTCAAGGTTACCGTGACTAGAATTAGAATTAGTTTCAGACGCAGTTTTAAAACTGGGCTCTAGGACCATGACTGTTATTTAACATTTGCAATGCAGTAGCACATCGAGAGTCCAGTCAGGGCACCGTGCTAGGCACTGTGTTCATAGCCACATGACAAAAGGTCCCAGTTCAAAGAGTTTACAATCTAAGTATTCGTTTTGGATTACATGAGAAATAAATCTCAGAGCCTCACTATAAACAAAACATTAATAATACATTTGAAAATGAAATTCAGTCAAATACATATACTTGCATTTAAATCAACAACTCCCACTTCCCCTGGCATCAACTCTACCAAAAAATGGAATAGCCTTCTGTTAGTAACAACAGTTGGAAAGAGCTGCTTGCCTTACACCAGCGAGCATGTTAAGGCATATTATACTGCAAATTAAGAGTGTTAGAAAATGTTTGAGTAATTACCAACTTTGACTGAACACTCTCTAGAGATTTATGAACATGAAAACGTCGCAAAACGGCCAAAAGGAAGTGAAATATACAAAGGTATACTCAAACTTTTTAAAAATCCCATGAAATTCTTTTCTGATTTTCTAGCTTTTTTTGAAATCAGCTGAGTTACATCAAAGATTAAATCAGCCCTCTTTATCCATGCAGCCCAAAGGCACCTACATCCATGTGTGGACTTAGTTAACATCCCAGTGTGCTGCTATCCTATTCTTTATTCAAGCACTCTCTTGTAGGGGCTTCAAAGTGAATCACTGAATGCATTTAAACGCTTCTGCAAGAACTTTAACCTTTTGTTTCTCCGCTCTTAAATTTTCAATCCCTGGCCTTGGTTGTAAACTCTATGGGTATCTTACTAGACAAGATTCCTTATTCTTTTATTAAATGCTCCTTTTGGCTAATATATAGGCATCTTTTTACCCGTTACCTATTAATACGGTATACAGTAATTCAGTGGGACTGTGTAAGACCTGATACATTATAAAGAAAACATGCTGCAGGAGTCCATTTTATTTTAATCCATTGTAAAAGGAACAGTGTGGGTCATGCCTGGTGTGAGTCGCAACTGAGAATGCCACATTCAGGGCAAACTGATAAAAAATAGGACAAATACACCCCAAACTGTTGGTTATTCTAACATTAGAGTTCACCAAGCCAGTAAAAGTGAGTTCCTGTATCACCACACTGCTTAACAAGAAAGTAAGAACATAGTGTCCTTAGGCAATCCAGCCCCTCCCACCACTCGGATATCAAGTCTTTTTGATGAGAGGTTCCTGAAAACCAGAGTCATCATATTTAAGGTTCTTCTAATTCCAAAGGATCAGCCACTCCCCCAAGTCAATATGTATTCTTTAGATCTTATCAAATATCATGCTGTAGCCAGTTCCTTTAATAACTAAAAACTAAAGGTTTATTAATATAAAAAGAAAAGAAGAGAGTTATTAATTGGTTAAAGGAATCATACACATTACAATTGATTTCACAGTTTGCAGGTGAGAATAATAGCAGTGATGTTAAATCTGCTAGCTTGTAATAAGTCTCTCTCATTCACCCATTAGATTGGGGTCCTCAGTCCATTATTCAAAGCTTTCCTTTGTTAGAAATCATGTCCAGAGATGCGGAGCAGGAATGAAGACAAAGCAGTCATGTCACAGCTTGCAGTTTATAGCTCAGCCCATGTGCATGGAAAGTTACTGGCCAACATGGGGTCCAGGGTCACATGAGCATGGAAAAAGATCACATGATACTGGTAAAAGATGGAGTCTTAGATCACATGTCCTTACATGCCTTGCTGAGTCATCAGATGTTTTCAGGAGGGTCTCTGGAATAGCTGATTGTTCTTCAGGCTGGCTAGTGTTGATGAATATCTGTCTGGGGGTATCACCAAGGAGCACAACACATGTTTGAGATACAAATACATAGAAAATATTCTTAACTTCAGATACAAAGATGATACATGCATATAAACAGGATTATCAAATTTTGCAGATTACAACTTTTGCATTTATACCTTACATAACATACTTTGTATCAGATTTAGTGCAACTGTGCAACAGTGGTGACACATTAGTGATAATACATTAGTGTACACCTGGTTATCATTCTTTTTATATAGCATCACAAGTAGTGGGGAAAATTATTACAGCACTGTATATTTTAATGCTTTGTCTTTTGAGACTTCTTAGGATGTGTCTGGCATGCCTGTTGTTTTAGGAGTGACAATGTTAGTGCCAGCAAGAGAGAGCAGGGCGTTTTCTGCATGGGGTCCAGTTTTCTGCTCATTAAATTATTGATTTTTTTAATGTATTATACAGAGCCCAAGTGTGCTTTTGGGGTTTTTTGCTTGCTGTTGCTTATTATTAGCAATGAGCACTAAATAAATCACTTATGTAATAATATTAGGAGAGGCTCTGAAGTTTTTTCTTTTGTAGTTCATGTAGATCAGCAGAACGCAGACGTAGCTCTGTGGTGGTAAGCTTGCCCGGACTTGAGGTGTTCCCTGGAGACCTCCTAGTGTCAGACGATGCTGCTGACTACCTGCAACGCTCACCATTGCTGTTAAATGCAGGTCAAGTACAGGGTGGGTTTTGATTCTTTTAAACCACTCATAAATTTATATTTTAAAAAAAAGTTAAATTATACTTGAGGCATAAACCAACACCCCTCAGGATTCAGACATTCAGAGTTGAAACTGCCAGGTGTGAATATGAAAATTCACTGTGGATTTACTCTTATCAAACTTCTTTGCTGATAAGCTGTATAATACAGTTGATCAGTGACTTCTGCCTACAGTGGTACTGGTGTTTAGCATCATCGTTAGTTTATAAGCCACGTACTCCAAAAGAAATTCTATGAGATAAATAAGGTGAGTCAAACTATAGATATCAGTGGCTTAATATTCCTATTGCTTGACACTTTGCCGCTTTTCTCAAGCCCAGGTGAATATAGATTTTTTTCTTAGGGCTAATCTACACTACTGTGCTACATTGGCACAGCTACACCTCTGTAGTGCATCTGCTGAAGATGCACTATGAAAACGCTCTCCCGTCGGCATAATTACTCCACCTCAACGAGAGGCGGAAGCTACGTTGGCGGGAGAGCATCTCCCACCGACTTCGCACTGGTGTGGACAAGGCGTAGGTCCATGTAACTTGTGTCACTCTGGGGGTGGCTTTTTCACACTCCTGAGCAACGTAAGTTATATCAACTTAAGCAACAGTGTAGACAAGTCCTTAGGTTCTTCAGCCATTAAAAAGGTCAGGAATTAGGCTAGGTGTAGTGAGCTATTAAGGACTACCAAATGATGCACAGTCCTATGGGATATTATTTTGGAACTATTAAATTGACAGTTGTCTAAATCATGATTTAAAATGTGGTTTTGAACTTCAATTTTAATACGATGATACTTAAGCACATGCGTTCATGAATCAGGGCCTAAGTTATTAGGATTTGTTTACATGGGGAAATTTACTGGTATAACTATACCAATATAATTATTCTGGAATAAGAAAGAGAGTGTCCACATGGGAAGTTATACCGGTATAACTATAGTGGTATAATTAGGCTGGTAAACGTGTCTATGGGTATGTCTACACTACCTGCCAGATAGGCGGGCAGCGATCAATCCAGCGGGGGTCGATTTATCGTGTCTAGTCTAGTCTAGACGCGATAAATCGACCCCCGAGTGCTCTCCCATCGACTCCTGTACTCCAACTCTCCGAGAGGTGCAGGCAGAGTCGACGGGGGAGCATCAGCAGTCGACCTACCGCAGTGAAGATACCGTGGTAAGTAGATCTAAGTACGTCGACTTCAGCTACGTTATTCACGTAGCTGAAGTTGCGTAACTTAGATTGATCCGCCCCCAGTGTAGACCAGGGCTTAGTGGACAAGACCTTAGATGCTGTAATGAACAGATATACCTAGTGTTCTTGAAAGTTGAATGATGTCATTTCAAAGAACTAACGTGAAGTCTAATTGACCATGTCACGATAAGAAATTAACTTGCAATCATGTAGCTGGGTTTTTAGCAGTGCTGAGCACCTGCAACTCACATTGACAATGAGAATTGTGAGCACTCAGCAACTCTGACAATCCAGTCATTGGTACACATCACTATTGCACATGGGACCTGTCCCAAAAGCTATCAATGGGTTTAGCTCAACCTCACAAACTGCCTGTACACAGCTGTTAAATTTTAGTTAAGTATAAATTATTTCTTCTCCTTAAGAATTTTATTTGTCTCCTTCAAAAAAAAGAGCCACAAAATAATATTAATGATCTTCCTTTTGTTTTTGTACCCAACAATTTATGTGTTTTAATTTCACCCATTAGAGTCCAAAAAACCAAGGTGGCCGTTCGCCAGAAAAGGAGCTGTGAGTATTTCACAACATAATTTTTCCTGTAATAGTTTCCCACAGATTAAGGCTAACTTAGTTGTTCATTTTACTATCTCTGAAGAAAGGCAGAGGGCTGGTGAAATCAAAAATAAATGCCTCAATTCAGCCAGGTAATCTGTGGGGTGATCTGCCCCCTATATAGGTCTCATCCTGATTTCTAATAAATATAAATTGGTTTAAACCCTGAAGCGCAAGGCTTAATAACACTTCCAACATTTTTTGTTGGCTTTAATTACAAAAATTCTAGATATTCATGCAACCGTCCAATTCCTTTTTAATCTTGTAAAGTTCTTGCTTTCCTATGGCCACATGTCATTGAGGCCAAGAAGTTAACAATGGGACTACTCAAATACTTAAAGTTAAGTACCTGTTAAAGTATCCTACTGTATTGGAGTCAAAAATCACTTCATCAGTGATGTTAACTGAAGGAAACATGCTGCAATGAAACAAATTTGATGTGTTGAACTCATACTATTTACCAATAGTTGAAGACCCCTACTAAGAACAAAGCCAGCCTAACCCTGTCTCTAAGGTCCCACTCTTACAATACAATCTGCTAGCACAGACCTTGTTCCTGATCCATTTGTGTATATAAAATTTCTCAAGTGTCTCTGAATGAAATAATATGTGAATTTCTACTGAAAGGATCTGCTGTTTCCACTTGTAGATGTATATGGGTCATTAAAAGTTAGTCACCTGCCTATGCGCAATTAGGTCTTGGGGTTTTTTTTATTTTATTTTATTTATTGTCAACGAGTAATTCTGAAAAATATTAGTCACAAAATCTGAGGAAACCAAAGATGTTTAAAGTAAGTGCTTTAACTTTAATCAAAGATTTAAAATTAACCTACTGCTCCTTTAGGCACTCAGTCAGTACAGTGATCAGGGCTATAAGTACCTACGTAGCTAGACTGATGGGTCAGTAAGATTAAATTAATAGTTTACTGTCAGGGTTCCCTCCCCACTCTGAACTCTGGGGTACAGATGTGGGGATCTGCATGAAAGAGCCCCTAAGCTTATATTCCACCAGCTTAAGTTAAAAACTTCCCCAAGGCAAAATTCCTCGTCCTTCGACAGTATCGCTGCCACCACCAAGAGAGTTAGACAAAGATTCAGGAAAAGGACCACTTGGAGTTCCTGTTTCCCCAAAATATCCCCCCAAGCCCCTTCACAGCCTTTCCTGGGGAGGCTTGAGAATAATATACCAACCAAATAGGTAACCAAGGTAAGCACAGACCAGACCCTTGGGTTTTTAGGACACTAAAAACCCAATCAGATTCTTAAAAACAGAACTTTATTATAAAGAAAAAAGTAAAAGAAGCACTTCTGTAAAATCAGGATGGAAGGTAATTTTACAGGGTAATAAGATTTAAAACACAGAGGAGTCCCCTCTAGGCAAAACTTTAAAGTTACACAAAAACAGGAATAAACCTCCCTCTTAGCATAGGGAAAATTCACAAGCTAAAACAAAAGATAATATAACGCATTTCCTTGCTATTACCGGTACTTACTATTTCTGTAATATTAGATGTATCATCTCAGTAGGAGCTGGATTACTTGCTTGGTCTCTCTCTTTGTCTCGGAGAGAACAACAACACACACAGCACAAAGCAAAAACCTTCCTGCCCAGATTTGAAAGTATCTTCTCCCCTTATTGGTCCTTTTGGTCAGGTGCCAACCAGGTTATTTGAGCTTCTTAACCCTTTACAGGTAAAGGAGGGATTTTATGCTACCCTTAGCTGTATGTTCATGACATTTACCAACAAATATTTCACAGTTCATATATTTGCAAGGTGAAATCCTCTGGTCTGTCTTATGCAGGAGGTCAGACTAGATATTCTTAATGGTCCCTTCTAGCCTTACACGGTACATGGCAGCACATATACTTGAAATGTTCAAAATGGGGCCAAAATATTATAAAATAGGAGTTGAATCCCACTCCCTCATTTGTATGATTAACCTCCTTGAAATGCGTGTGGGAATTCACATGCGTAAGGGCAGTAGCTTCAACCCCTCAGTTGGACTATGCTTTAGAAATACCATTTAAAATATAGAAATGGGATGGTTTGGTAAGAATTAAATGGCCTTTCCCTAATTTTTTTATTTTACTTTTCTATTTAAATTTGGTTCCTATCGTTAATATATAAAGCTTTAACAGGCAATATATTTTTGTAAAGTATTTGTTTTCTCTGTGACAACTTCCTAATGTTAGTCAAGGTTGTTTTACCAGTGGCGTCATGCTGCAACAGAGTTTATGAATCTGTTCTGACTTCCTACAAAAATTCCCATAACAAGATGATTATTTTCCTTGGTATACTTAGTAGGGCCCGGACCTTGCAAGCTGATGTGTGCAGGCAGACCCATGTACCCACATTGAATCATAGGGTTAGAGGGGACCGCAAGGGTCATCTAGTCCAGGGGTTCTCAACCTGTTTCTTTCTGAGCCCCCCCCCCCAACATGCTATAAAAATTCTGCGGCCCACCTGTGCCACAACAATTGCTTTTCTGTATATAAAAGCCAGGGCCAGCGTTAGGAGGTATCAAGCAGGGCAACTGCCCATGGCCCCATGCCGCAAGAGGCCCCAGGAAGCTAAATTGCTTGGGTTTGGGTTTCAGGCCTGCTGTGGCGGGGCTCTGGCTTCAGCTTTCTGCCCTGGGCCCCAGTGAGTCTAATGCTGATCCTGCTTTGCGGACCCCCTGAAACCTGTGTGCAGCCCCTGAGTTGAGAACTGCTTATCTAGTCTAACTCCTGCCAAGATGCAGGATTTGTTGTGTTTACCATCCAAGACAGATGGCTCTCCAGCCTCCTTTTGAAAATCTCCCGCGGCTCGTCTGTTCCATTGTCCTGCTGCTCTTACAGTTAGGAAGTTTTTTCCTGAGATTTAATCTAAATCTGCTCTGCTGTAGTTTGAACCCATTGCCTCTTGTCCTGCCCTCTGTGGCAGGAGAGAACAACTTTTCTCCATCTTTTTTATTACTATTTATTTATTTACACATGGACTAGGATCTAGGCTAAGGTGATTAACTTTTGAGCCATGTCTTCATAGAATCATAGAATATCAGGATTGGAAGGGACCTCAGGAGGTCATCTAGTCCAACCCCCGGCTCAAAGCAGGACCAATCCCCAGACAGATTTTTGCCCCAGATCCCTAAATAGGCCCTTCAAGGAATGAACTCACAACCCTGGGTTTAGCAGGCCAATGGTCAAACCACTGAGCTATCCCTCCCTTCAAACTAGTGCTCCAGGTGAAGTTTGAACTTACAACCTCAGCATCACTCCACACAGCACAGCTCTATAAATACTGTGCGCTAACCCATTGCGCCACTGGAGCTAACAGTTTCTTCTCATTTTGTTCTCCCTGCATGAGCACAAACATTCCTGTTTACTTGTCAATTTAGACCTCAGTTCAGCAGGGCAATTAAGCATGTGCTTAAATCCCATTGGCATAAGTGGGATTTAAGAAATTAGGACAAAGCAATGAAACAAGTGCAGACAAGTTTCAGAGTGGCTTTTTCAATAAATAAATCAATGATACTTCATTTGAAAAACTTCTGAAGCATTCTCCTCTCCTCCCCGCCATCCACCACCCAAATACCAATGGGGAATAAAAATTCTTCCTGTAGCTCCAATACCAGATGCTATCAAACTGTTTAAAATAAATATTTCTGAATATATGGCTTGCATTATTAAACCAGGAAAATGATGAGGATCCCATATTTTCTGTACTGTTTCAGTATGTGCATATATTTTTTCACATAAATAAATGACTAAACTATGAAAATGTTTTTCCATAGGAGATACAATTTCTGTATCCTTGTTTATATCAGCTCATTGTCCCATTTTGTTTCTTTAGTAGCAATACAGTAGTTACCATAACATTCACTTTCTTTGGTTTCAGATGGTAATAAATGGTCTATATAATTATTCTCATTAGTGACTCCACTGTAGGAGGTTCAAACCAAATTCAGATTCCTATGCTGCTATGGTAGCTAATGAGGCTTCAAACTTGTTTGCTCCCTCAGAGCAGTAAAAGCACTGTAGAAATCTATCATATTTATTGTTATTAAATCACACATACACTGTAAATGTACTTCTCTGTCTAGGGTAAAGTTGAACTCTAAGGGAAAGCTGATTTCTGTTACACCACTGTAGATGCAGATTGAAACTTTATTTGAACAGGTCAATAATCACGTTAAAAAAAAAAGACCACCTTAATTTCCTTTCTAGGTTGCCAACCACAACTAAACCACTAAAAAATTGTAAATACTTTACATTTATTTTACTTTTATCTGCTTAGGTTTTTTATTTATTCACTGGTTTCCTGGCAGCTTGGATAATGAAAATAGATGAGTAAATTTCACTTTTAGTTAGTCAATTTCACCTTCCTGCTCTCATAATTAAGTATGAGTGAGCAATTTGCACTGAATAATGTCTTTCTTTTTCTGTTAACTAAATTCTCAGTTGTATTTGTCAAAGTTATTCACAAATTTCTTGACAAATATTTCCATCTCCAATCAAATAGCATGTGAGAGTTTGTTGCAAATATTAGGTATTTTAACTTCAAAATCATAAGAATATAAGAACGGCAATACTGGGTCAGACCAAAGGTCCACCCAGCCCAGTATCCTGTCTACTGACAGTGACCAATGCCAGGTCCCCAGAGGGAGTGACCCTAACAGGTTCTCTCCTGCCATCCATCTCACCCTCGGACAAACAGAGGCTAGGGACACCATTCCTTACCCATCCTGGCTAATAGCCATTAATGGACTTAACCTCCATGAATTTATCCAGTTCTCTTTTAAACCCTGTTATAGTCCTAGCCTTCACAACCTCCTCAGGCAAGGAGTTCCACAGGTTGACTGTGCGCTGTGTGAAGAAGAACTTCCTTTTATTTGTTTTAAACCTGCTGCCCATTAATTTCATTTGCTGGCCCCTAGTTCTTATATTATGGGAACAAGTAAATAACTTTTCCTTATTCACTTTCACTTTATAATCCTTACAGTTATAGGTGCCAATCCTGCAAACACTAATGCATATATAGCTTAACCTCAGAGTGGTCTGCTTGAGTTCAATACCTTAGTAAAAACTGTGACACGGATATCTGTTGCATTCTGTAATCTTAATGGTTGAAAGCCAATTTTCTAGATCTGATATTTGCTTTTGTTTGTCTTTACTTTGTTTAAAGGTAAATAAATTATTCACATGTTAATTCTTTAAAGACATAAATAATTGGCTACATTATTATGGTTTTAGTGTGCCAGGACCACACCGCTTACATTTGGCTCTTTTTGAATGGGACTATTTGCATGTTGAAAGTTAAGCATGTGCATAAATATTTGTTGGATTGTAACCTGAGACTGAGAATTTTGAGGTTCAAATGTTTAAAATTTGCAACAAACTCAAACAAGCTATTCAAATTGCAAGAAACATTTGTTATTAATTTTGATGTTCACTCAAAAGTGAGTTCACTGGGATTATTCATGGACGTAAAAGTTAACCACATGCCTACGTGTTTGCAGGATCAGTGCCTTAATTAGAAAATGCACGTAATATTGTTTCTGCTCACTGATAGAACATCTTATGGAACTGACCGTCACAGATCAAACTGTGAATTTCAAATATTATAATGAAATACACATTTCAAAAGGTGCTTTTGGCAAATATTCCAGCATTCACCTTAAAATTCATTTTTGAGAGTATTAAGTACAAGCCCCCAAATGATCTCTGAAAGCAAATATGAAACACAGTCAAGTCAACATTCACTTCGAAACACTAAAATATTTGTGGCACTAAGCATAATGCTGTGAGGTTTGGTGTGCAAATGCTGCAAGCAATGTTTGTTTGTTTTTTAAAAATTCCATTGATTCTTTTATTATTATTATTATTCATTTCATGGAAAAATCTCTTTTAGGGTTCATAAAATCTTATTTTTACACACACAAAAAAGCACCCTAAATGTTATGGCAAATTTGACCAGACAGTGTCACTTTAAATATGTAGTTTATTAAAATATTTTGAAATTTTTTTTACCCTCATAGATTTCCTGGTCACATATCACTGATTTTTGCATGAGCAAAGTAAGCTGAGTTTATTCCTAGATGGGTTTTGAGAATAGCCCATTATCACTTGTGATATTCTGGGTTAGCAACAGTTAAAGACTACCGCACTGTACAACTCAATCTCATTGTGCCAAAGAGCCACCTTGACATTGGCTCCTATCCATATCCAATATGTAGAAGCAAATGACAGCGCCGCATCTACACTCCTTTCACTGGCTATGTGTACGTGGGTTGGCAAAGAAACCAAACATTAGGGTGAGGTCCTTGCAGATTAAAACAAAATTACTGAAGCTAATAAGCATATTATTTACCTCTTTAAATTATAACATATAGAATTTATCTTTTAACAGAGTAAAGACAAACAAAAGCAAATGTCTGATCTGAAAAACTGTCTTTCAACCATTAAGATCACAGACTGCAGCGGATACGAGTTTCACAGTTTTAAGGTACTGCAATACTCTGTATATTACACTGATAGTCCTTTCCAATGGACTTAAAACTTTTTTCCCTTCTTTGTGTCCCTTTTAAAATTAATCTTTTCCATGCCAGTAATCGACATAGGCAATCTACATGCAGAATCTGTATATAAATTTAGGGTACAATTGTTACAACAGAAGGTGGTTAGTCTTGTGGTTAAGACAGAAGTCTAGGAGTCAGGCAATTTGGGATTTATGCCCAGATCTGTCAGGCTTCATGTGCCCGTGGTCACTTAGGGTATGTCTACACTGCAGCTCAGAACATGCCTCCCAGCCTCGGGAGAGAGTCACACTAGCTTTGCTCAAGCTAACACCCTAAAAATAGCAGTGTGGATGTTGCGCCTTGGAAGTGGCTCAGGCTAACTCCCCGAGTTCAAGCCGCCTGAGCTGGTGGGTCAGAGTTCGGCGGGCTAGTCCGAACCCCTCCCCATGCTGCAATGACCACACTGCAATTGTTAGTGTGCTGGCTCAAGCAAAGCTAACTCGAGTGTCTCCCTCCACATGGGGAGGCTGTCTCCCAGCTGCAGTGTAGATACTCTGTGAAGGTCTCTGTTCCTTGATTTCACCATCTGAAAAACAGATATAATAATACACCTCTGCTTTAGAGGGATGATGTGAGGTTAAATTCAATAATGTTTGCAAACCGCCCTGAGATCCTTGGATGGAAGGTGCTATTATTATTCTGCATTATTATTATTATATATATGCTTTGTAATACTCAAGAGTAAAATGTCAAGATTTTTATTTTTTAACTATTAAACATCCAAACAAAGGCTGAGAACTGTTGTTATCCAGGCCAGGTTTACTTGGTTCTTCCACAGCACAGGGGGCTGCACTTGATGACTTCTCGAAGCCTTTCATTTATCTGATTCTATTATTTATATTATATTTTAATACATTGCATAAAGATTGCAGCAGTTTATGAATCAGTCAGCTATTTTGCATGAAATGTATAAGGTTTTTTCCTTCCCCTGCCCCCTCCTCCAATCAATAGAATAAAACTTGGCATGAAATGATAATGGCTCAACAGACTGAGGAGAAAGACACTGATGATCCATTAGAAATGAGGAAAGAAGAAGCTACGTGGGAACTTTTTACAAGTGAATGCAGTTACTTTCTGGATCGCTTACTGGTTCTCAAGATGGTAACTTTGGATTTATTTCTCCAGGAGATTAAACATGGGACTTGTCCTGCTGTCAATGGGGCAAGAAGAAAGTCATCTATAACCTCTCCTTTATATCTCAATGGAAATTACTTCTACTTTTGTGCTGTATACTTTTGTGCTCCTCGTGTCTTGTTTTCTAAACCTGTTTCCACAATTCTCTGGTTTTCGTTTCATCCTGATGAAATCTTTTCCTCTGTGTGCCTCTTCTCAGTGTTTTGCATCAATCTCTCTTGGTTCAGTGCGTTCTGTACTCCCAGTAGTATCAGAGGCAGGGCCGGCTCCAGGCACCAGCGCAGCAAGCAGGTGCTTGGGGCGGCCAATGGAGAGGGGCAGCACGTCCGGCTCTTTGGCAGTAAATCGGCGGCGGGTCCCTCTCGGAGAGCCGATCGCGGCTGCTTTTTTTTTTTTTTTTTTTTTTTTTTTGCCACTCAGGGCGGCCAAAATGCTGGAGCTGGCCCTGATCAGAGGCCATTTTAGTCTGTCTTTCACTCTCTCTCAACTCCCCCTTTCAGACTCATAATGCTATACTTTCCATTATTGCTAGCCCATTTCATTTTGTACTCCTGGCTTTTAATAGCTTAGCTTGAAGAGGACTAACGGGTTGTAGTTGTGTTATCCAGACTAGAACCTGAAAATGCAAAATTCTAGTATTGCAGTAATTCTAGTATTTCAAGCTCTCCTTCCACCCAGCAGAAAAAATAAAATCAAACGTAACCTTATCCTGAGGAAAATTAGGAGCATCTTCAAAGTTGAACAAGCTGTGGTAAGATTGCATGACTGACAGTTAGGCCACGCAGTAGCCCTTTATAGGTGATAAAGGAAGATCTATCAAGAGGGTTTCCACACACACACACACACACACACACACACTCTCTCTCTCTCTCGCCACCTCTACCACTGGTTTCTCAAAGGAAGGAGGATAGGGTCCAGGGAGGAACAGCATTTTTAAAAAGCATGTTTCATGCTGAAAAGGTCATTTAGTTATAGAAAAAAATGCTTCAAAGTCAGGTGGATGAGGAAGAGCACAGAGAGCTCCATTATGGTGGTCAGAAATGGGGAGAGGGTGGTTATGGGACAGTTGGGAAAAGCCAGGATGAAAGTGTCCTGCCATCTAGAAACATTTGTTTAAAGAGTGGAAGTGGTAGAGGATCGCTGAGGAGCTCAGCTAACTGCAAGCGGTTCTCCTGCTAGGCGGGGGGTATTACAAGGCACGCAGACTCCATGGTGATGAGTGAGGAGTAAGAACCTAGAGAGAAAGACAGGTAGATACAGTAGTAGGCCCTGTGTGGCTCACAAATGATACAGCCTCCCCTCCCCCCTACCATCCCTCCCATCCCCGTTTTTAATTATCCTCCAGCAGCGGAAACAAATGTGCTTATGAAAGAGTTTGGCAACTCTCACAGTTCCATTTATTTCTTGCTGCTCTAAATATTTCTCACTATTAAATGTTCCCCTTGTTCTAATTAAGCTCAGCCGAGATTTGAGACTATGGAGCGTTTCCTCCTCAAGTGGCTTTTTTCTCAGGCTCTCAGATCATTAGTTCATGGCAGCTAGACCAATGCAGGGATAAGCATCAGCATTCACTCTCTTCACCCCTCCCCTAGCACCTTGGGCAACATCGGTAGGCATTTTATTCATGTTTTCACATAAAGCCATTTCTATGAAATAAATTATATTTCTCAGCTCATTTTTAGCTGCTTTGGGGCCATTGTTTGGTAGAAATCACAGTAAGTCAGTGCAACCCCCAAAGAGCCAAGCTACAGCAGCAAGTGTGTAATGTATTCAGTATTCATTCAGCGCCACTGAAATTCACCCTAAAAGAGGAGAAACTGAACAAGCCACCCAGCCTCTCAAAGCCTTGGCCCTACAGCCATTCAGTTGCTTAGTGGCACTCTTCCACCCCCCCCATGCTGGAGCATACAGAGCAACCTGGAGGTAGACGGAAAGAGTTGAGGTGGGCCTAGGTTAGAGGACAGGGTTCATGACCACCAGGTCTAAAGAGGCCTCAGCCCCCATTCCCGACCACAGAATAGAATAACTGCCATGATGGGGCTACGTTGCAGTCAGTGGGCTGGCTGTGTACGGATTCTCTCACTTCAGTCACTGCATAGTTCCTGCCCAAAACCCATTATTTTTAGGCTTTGTGCAGGCCATGAAAGACTTGCTCCTAAATGGTGTGAGCCCAGCCATTTTGTAGTCTGCCAGTCAAATTACGGCTTATGAAGGAATATATGGTAAATCTATCTGCCCTCTGCAAATTAATTGGTTTGTTAATGTTGAATTAATACAGATAATAAATAATATGGCTTTATTGTCTTTTTTTAAAGATATTTGTGAATACGCTAAAATACCTGCAAAACAATGAGTTCCTCGTGGATGTGGATTTGTGGGGACTTTTTGCAAACTTGGAGGAGTTAAACCAGGTGAGGGGAAAAAAAGAAATCTCATTTAGATCAAAAGCTGAAGCATAATTAAAAAAAAGAGGAACACAAAGAATTGCCAGACCCAGATTTCAGTGTCTGTATCTTGAACTTGACCCTAAGGACACTTTCCCCCTCTCTCTTTGGCAAAACAATTTGGATGAGGCATCATCAGTCCAAATGATTTCATGAACAGGCATAGAGCCATTTGAGTTTTGGTTATGGCTGTAGTCTGATTGTTTCCTGTTTTGAAGTAAATGTCATAACACGAGTTTGGAATTAGCTCTTTCAAATAGAGTCTTGTTAAATCATGGGTTTTGGCAGTCCTCAGTATACAAACATTAGGGCAGAACAATCACAACAGTCTGATCCATACAACAGTGAATTTCCCGTATCAAACAAGTGCATAGACATGAAGTGTCTGCTACACTATGGTCCCTTTGTGCTACTCCATAAGGACAAAGGGAACAGAAACCACCCACATCTCCCCAGCTAGGAATTCCCCAGGTGACATGCTTGTCTCATGTGCTACTCACCCTGCAGCTTCTGGGGCAAGGTGGAGAGAAGACACACCCGGAGTGCTCTGTGCTCTGTCTATTCTCAGCTGGTGGTCAGTCTCCTTGGGGACTCTTTTCCAACGTGTGCAAGTTAAAGTAGTCCCTACACTGCTCTGACTTGTGCTGGGGCCAGGAAAAGACTCAGGGATCTTTACACTCAGGGTGGGTGGTGCTAAGCTCGGCAAAGCAGAAAACTTGGCCTAAGATCTCCATTTTGCAAGGACAGCATTCTCTGCAAGGCATTTTAATGCCAAGACAAGTTAGTCAAGATTGCAACTGATCATACCTGGCATTCCTTCAAGCTGAAATAGTTGTTACCCGGCGTTAATGGCAAACAAAACTCTGTCCTACCTTTGACAGCATCACATAAGACAGAAGAAATTATTTCCAAACTGATTCTTTTCACTGAATACAAAATTATTGGTATAAGAGCAAATACATCACTCTGACTGAATAGGGGGTGGCGTTTGGGAACAGTTTCTGACTCCATTAGTGAATGAGCACTACAGAAGATGAGCACTAAGATCAAATGCTACTATATTAAGAAAACTGTGCATTGCAGTTTTCCTCCTCAAAGTTACACTTCCCATGGTCATTGACATCTCATTTTTGTTGCTCTTCTTCTACCAGCACAGATAGTGTTTGCCTTCTTTAATAAGGATTGCAAAGATTAATCAGTGTCCGCACAGTGGCTTGAACACACAGAGGGCTAAGTATTATTATTAGAGCTCTATTGGTGAGAGGCAGTATGAGCTAGTAGATACTGACAGTCAGGAGATGTTGATTTTACTCCCATCTGTGCCATTTTGCTTGCTGAGTGACATTGGCCCAATCAGTTCATCTCTCTGTGTCTGTGTTTCCTCCCCCACCCAATATCTTTCTTGTCTATTTAGAGTGTAATTGCTTCAAGACAAGGCCCTGATTTTTACTCTGCTTATGCAGTGCCTAGCCCACTGGGCCTCTATATAGTCTGAGCCCTTTGATGTTATTGTATGTCGTGGGTCATGCATTCTCCATCCCCTTTTGGGATGGGGCAAGGGTCATTATAACCCCACGGCCATGTCTGAGTGACCCCTCTGGGTCCCAGAGTAGTGCAGCCTAACAGGCAAAGTCAATATACTCGCCTTCTCTATCAGGGAGGGGTGGCCTAACAGCCAGAGTCAATAGAGCTGCCCTCACGATCAGGGCTTTGCAGCTTGGCGGCCAGAGTCAATAGAACTGGTGAGACGGGCCGCCACCCCAGGGTGGGTGGCAGCCAGGTTAGGGGAACCCGGGCCCTCCCTCTCCACCTGGTCCCAGTCCAGGGCCCTGTCAGTAGCAGGGTTGCCCACCACCGGCTCAGGGATCCAGCCAAAACACGCTGAGCTAGTCTCTGGTTCTACAACCACCTCCCCGCAAAGATTCCCTGGGTTGCTTCCAATCTGCTTCTCCGTGGCTTGTTGTCTCAGGGTTCCCATGGTTTCTCCTCCCTCTGTGGCATCTGGAGCCTTGGGGTCATCGGTCGCCGCCATCTGGCTAGCCTCCGCATTGTGAAGTGCCAGCGGTCCTTCAGCAGAGCCTGCAGCACACCTCCTCCCTCTCCAATGGTTCACCCTGAATGAGCAGGGCTGTTTCCTTTTATACCTGGTCTCCAACTGGAGCATGCCCAGCAGCGTCGAGGGGGCATGGCCTCCTCGGCCCAAATAGAGGAATTAATCCCTGCAATCCCAGTGCGGGGCATTCATGCCCCGTCACACTATAAAACGACATCATACTGAAAATAATAATTGTTACTCCAAGAAGAGACTTATGACCTCAGTTCCCCCTGGCCTCCCTACAGAAACAACGGATAAACTAAACATCAGAATAAGCATGCATCAAGTCTTTGCCTGGCCCTATTGTGGGGTGAGACAAGGGAGGGGGTTGAATTATGTGCAGTTTACAGGATGAACACACCGGAGGGTTGATTACGATACAGTCATGATTGAGTGTTGTTTTTAATACTTTTTCCATTATGGTTTTTTTTAAATCTTTGCGTGTGTATATAATATAGTAACATCCATTATGGTCAAATGTGGGGAAAATGACACTGACACTCTTGCCATAAAAGAACTTTATGTTGTGAAATATATAAAATACACCTTGCCAACATGCTAGAATGCATACTGTACCACGAGCAACTCCCCGAAAGCTAAGTAGGCCCACAAATTTGCTAAACAAAATATAGTGGTTAAAATTAAAATCCCAGCATTTTAATGTACTTCATTATGGTACTGGAGTTACAGCAGTTATTTTCGATTCTGACTCTACAGGAATACTGTAGATCCCTGATACCACTGCATGGTAAATGTAGATTTCATAGTAAATTTTTCTATGGATGTACAAGATGTGAAGATTCAGATAGAACCACTAGAATCTAAGTGAAAATATTTTTAAAGAACTCAGTTTGGGAGAATGCCTTGCTTGCATTCTGGTCCCTTTGCAGTTTTAAATAAATGTTTTTCATTATCTTCAGGAAATTGAAATAAGGTTGAATATAAATTACAATCACTTTCCAAATGAGTTTGAAGACCTCTTTAATCACATTGCATCTACAGTGTTCTGTCACATCAGATCAGTGTACAGCATTTATTTCTGTAATTCCCAATGTTAATTTGTGTTTAATATTCACATTAATTATGTAGCTACTGTTCTAAAATAAATGTAATTGGAAAAATGTAATCTCGTTTCATCATTTTTGTTAAACAGTGCTTGACAAGGCCTAAGTGGGTGTTTTTAACAGGATTGTTTTAACTTCTGGTTAACTTAAGCACTTAGACCATAATTCTGAAAGGGATTGTGCCTGCTGACTTAAAGTCAGTCAATGGAACTTCGTGCAAGTACAGGGCTCTATTGGGTATGGAGTCAGTTGCAGGATCTGGACTTTAAAAAGATTTAGTGGTAAAAATAAAGCTCAGAAGAGCAGACAAACTAATTTTTTTTTCTTTCCTTGACTAGGTGAGTCTCAGTTTTGTGACTGATTTTTTCAAAATTATAAAGGACCATGTCACTGCATCTGAATCCTCCCTGGATTTCATCTCTGTACTCACAAAGGTAACATGATCAGAAATGCTCTGTAGTAGGACTCTGAATGTAGTGCAGAAAGTTTGTGAAACTGCTTTCTTGGTTGCATTCCACTTTTACTAAAAGACCTAAATCATCTACTAGGAGGAATCAAGCTGTCCAATGGGAGCTTCAGAGATACGTTCATTCTTCTTTCACTCAATGGGTGAAATCCTGGCCCCGCTGAAATCAATGAGAGTTTGCCATTGACTTCACTGGGGACAAGATTTCACTCCAAATTTGTAAGTGCCTCTAACACACGTTGATACCTTAGTACATTCCTAAATATGAGGCTATGCAAAGCTGTTCCGTAGCCTAGCATTTTTTATCATCTACTTTATTTTTCCTGCAGTAAAGTCTCAATACTGCAGATGCCCATAGAATTGCTAGAGTTGTGGCAGGATTCTTTAAGAAAGTAGTTTTCTTTGGCAAGTTTACTCTCTATTGTAGCCCGATTTTCCCTGTTACAATCAAATCTCTGGCAAAATGTACCTTATAAAAACTAAGAAAAGTAATATATGGAGATATACCTATATCATAGAACTGGAAGGGACCTTGAAAGGTCATCAAGTCCAGCCCCCTGCCTTCACTAGCAGGACCAAGTACTGATTTTACCCCAGATCCCTAAGTGGCCCCCTCAAGGATTGAACTCACAACCCTGGGTTTATCAGGCCAATGCTCAAACCCCTGAGCTATCCCTCCCTCCTTCCTCAGATTGTTTACCCCATTGTTTTGCCCCTCACTTTGACATTCCTCTTTTTCAATCTTGTTAAACTTCTAAATCTTTTGTCTTGCAGTATTTTCAAGGTAACCTCTGCCAGATACACCAGATTTACTGCCTTCATTACACCTCAGCCATCTTTTACTTGGAGAACCTGAGGCAGAGAGAAGATTTTGGAATCTATCTGAAAGTAAAGTGTTGGTTTTGCTCTCCTTGTTGAGTCTTCAACCATCCTATCCTGTCTTTAAAAACAAATTGGAAAAGCCTATATTCTATTTTAGAAAACAGTCTGTGCCTTTTTTTTTTTTTTTTTAATGATACCACAGGTTTAAATATACTGGGTGGAATCCTGGCTCCATTGAAGTCATAGGCAAAATTTCCATTGACATGAGCACCTTCAATGGCACCAGGTTTTCATCCACTACATTCATACAGTGCTTTTCCAATGGCAACTGCATCTTAATGCACATTCAATTAGTGCAACCTATAAAATACAGAATTATTAGATGTTAGAACTAGCTTCCAACCGGGGCAGGTCAAACAGCTGGGCTGTTAATCCAAACCTGTCATATGTTACCTCCTATCTCAGGGTAGGAGCAGCAGGGTTGGCCGGTGTATAATGTCCTGTGATATCTGTAAACACTGGGATGAGAGTGAAGCAATTGACATAACTGAGTAACTAATGCAATGATCCCCTCTTGGGATTTCCCAACACTGAGGGAAGAAGCTAAAATAACTGCCTATTTTTAAGGGGTTTGTGGATTTTCTGTCTTATGTTATCTGCTCAAAGATCAGACCTTGTAACAAATCTCAGATTCTGTGATTTAGGTTGCCATCTACACAGCCCATGGCAGTGAGCCTCCAAGCCTGGATCAACAGACTCGGGACTAAAATTATCTGTGTAGATGCTGCAGTTTGGGCTGGAGCTCTGAAGCCTAGGGGCAGCGTGGGCTTCAGAGCCAAAGCTCCAGCCTGAGCCTCATCTTAAAAGTGCTGTCTCCACAGCTATTTCTAGCACGATAGCCAGAACCCCTCTGGTCTGAGTCTGTCCACCCAGGCTCTGAGACTTGATGCCATGGGTTGCTGCCTTAGGGCCAGACTGTGACCCTGTTACTGCCATTGGTGACTCTGATGAGTAGTTACGTGAGCTTCAGTGGGCCTATTCTTACAAGTAACTGCTCACCAGTGCAAGGAACAGGTTCACACGCTAGCCTTAGGAACATTTAAAATAGAAACATAAAATGTGGAAGCCAGAAAGGACCCAGCCACTCCAACAGCATGTGCAGACAGGGAGTAAGTATTGCCAAACTCAGGCATACAAAAATCATGAGTCAGGCCCCCAAAAATCAGAAGATGGGTTTAAAAATGAAGTGATCTTAAAAATAATAAATATGGGATTCTTTTTATTTCCCTTCTTATTTTTGAGCCTTTAGGATCTGTTCAGGTCACATCTTCAAGCTTTAGCCCAAGAGGGCTAAAAACTTACTTTTAAAAAAATGAAAGCTGAGATTTTCATATAATCACTTGACTCCAGGAGCTGCTGCTTTAATGAGAACACCAAATAGCATGAAACTTATACAAAACACACAATCTTTGGCACACCTGAGGAACAGGAGATTCAAGAGGCTTTTGTGTGAACTGGAGAGGATGGTGTGGTGGTTTTGTCACTTAAGCTCTGTCTTTATTTGAAGCCATGTTTATATTCACATGGTCATATCAGACTTTACAAGCACAACGTTCAGAATAAGATGCGTGCTTTATTACTTCATTCTGAGTCTGAATTCTCTTTGCAGATGGAAGTTAAAAGCATGTGTTTAAACCAAGCTAACAGCACCAAACACATGAATGTAATGAAAAAGCATGGTAGTGCTTTTGCGTGTTTTTGTGAGCCTGTGAGAAGGGAGTTGGTAGAGTTTTCATTGAACCTGAGGGAGAACACTTGAATGCTTTTCCCCTCTTTGCATATTTATATCTCTGTGACCCATCTGGAAAGGAAGAGAATCTCCTTGAGTGCACAGGATGGAACTAAAACAGCAGCTCATAGGTGTAAATGTCATTTTTACCCCTTGAGATGCTTTTTCCAGTAAAACAAAATGTAACAAAGGGTCCTGTGGCACCTTATAGACTAACAGATGTATTGGAGCATCAGCTTTCGTGCGTGAATACCCACTTCGTCAGACGCGTCTAACGTCTGATGAAGTGGGTATTCACCCACGAAAGCTGATGCTCCAATACATCTGTTAGTCTATAAGGTGCCACAGGACTCTTTGTTGCTTTTTACAGATCCAGACTAACATGGCTCCCCTCTGATTTTGTTTTACTGTATCTGAAACCAGTTGGGAAGAAGAGAGAGACTGGGAGGCTAGCACAACAATACTACATTTAGTGGCTTGGCTTTTCCCTGTCATGTAGCTGTATCTCCATTGACTTGACCTAACCTCTTGCCAAGCTTGAAGAGTTATTGTTTATTGACTGCTAAAGTGAGCATGAGTGGTCAAATTCTGCTCTTAGTTACATTGCACATATCTGAAATCAGTGGTGTTAATCCAGATTTACACTAACCGAATTTAGCCCCCCATAGACTGCATGGGATAGGGCCCTGCCACTTTTATTTAACTTTAGCATCACACAGACCAATAGCACTACATAAATACTAAGTAATGGACACCATCATTTCAAACTTGCTCAGCTTTCAGATTTTACTCTATTTAAACCTGAAAAATGAGCTCACTCTTATGGGCAGCTCCAAGGTGATAGCCAGGTGTCCTGCCCCTACTAGGGGCATTTGGGGTCTGAATAGCTCGAGTACCACCAGGAGTCCCCCAGGGGCAACAGACACCCATCTAAGGGCAAAACTCACTCTTTTATAAGCAGTCGAACGTTGAAGAGGAAATGGCTCTGGAGGAATCCCCGATTGAGATTTTTCTTGATAAGATGAAATGATACAGTGAAGAAACGTATTCTTAGGAATTAGTATAATGCCTGAAATGTGAAGTTATCTATACCAAAGATTAATCTGTGGGGCTGATTCAGCTCCTCTTGAAGTGAAAGGGAGCCTTTCCATTGACTTCACTGGGAAGTGAATTGGCTTCATCACAAGTGGATCCCCAGTTCATTTCAGTCAGCTGATGATGCAGCTAATTGCTTATTAACGGCTTTGTCAGAAAGCACCGCGAGTTCGTAGATCCTAAAACAGGCTTTCTTTATATTCAGTAGTGGTGTGAACAAAATGAACAGTGCAAACGACTACATCTGCCAGAACTGCTGGTGGCTCCTTTACACAGACTGACCCGATATCCCCTCCTCCTTAACAACATCTGGAAGAGAAGCACTGATGCAGCACAGAAAGCCACCATCCTCTCTATTAAGGAAAAGGTGGAAAAGTCCTTACGTAAGTAGCTGAGATTAAAAGTCAAGTTCTCTGTTTAGCATTTTCTCTGAGGATTTACGCACTTGAGGTTCAAATGTAAATGAGGGTTTTGTTTTTTTTTTTTTTACTGTTTGAAGATGTGATTGGTGGCACGAAAAACTCTTTGCGATCCCTTTGAGTCCTTCTCTTTTTCTCAAAATTGCCTGGTACCATTCTCATATTGTCAAAGTCTTCCCTCAGGATGGTAATACAGCACATAAATCAGTCAGTCACTTGTATTCACAGAGAATCATTTGCATTGACATGCGAACAGCTGAGAGCAGTTCACAAATGGGAACAAATCAAGGAATATCTCAAACAAAGAGGTCTTTGAGATGGAGTCATGTCTGGGAAGGATTCGGAGGGTTTAAACCTTAAAAGAATAAAATTCCACACACAAGGGGCATATTATGCCAACAACCTTTCTCGGAATGACAGTCTTTACATGTAAGGTACCTAGGGAGCCATCTCAGCTAAGGAAAACTTTCTCCAGCTTATGCAGAAAAAAAATGGATGGGTTTTTATACTGGATTCTATTTTACATAAATAACCTATTCAGTCAGTCATTTCCTGGAACCCACAATTTGCAGTTTTAAATATCTGATAGCTCTGAAGCTCGTTATAAGACAAACTTATTCTCCAGTGCCCCGATCCAGCTCCCACTGAAGTCAATCAGAGTACTAATAGATAGAAAGTGAATACACCCATTGGCGAATGCCTGGACCAGTGATCTCTGCCCAGGATTACAAATCAGGAAGTGGCTTTGGGCCACTTAGCCTGTTTGCCTTCATGTCCTTATCTGTGACATTACAACTTACCTGCCTTGCTGGGATGGTGTGAGGGGTAACTTTACCTCCAGCGTTCCCTTCCTTGCTGAGTGTGTGTGTGCACACTGCAATGTTGCATGCAAAATTAGGAGTCATATTGAAGTTTTGCTCTTTAAGGCCCTGATCCTGCAGACTAACACACGTGCTTCACTTTACACACTGTGAATAGATCTCCTGAGTCCCAGTCCAGTGCTTGAATCACAAAACCATCCTTCCTTTTAAAGTTTGTTCTTAAAGATTCTCATTGATTCCAATGGCTTTTGAATCAGACCCTAAATGATAAAAGCTAATTTACCCTTAATTAAACCAGTAAAGAACTTTCTCATGCTACTGGAGTCCAATTTGGAATATCGAGTTTTTTTAATTGAAGTTTAAGACAAAATAGTAAGTGAATCTTTAGAGTCAGACATTTTTCCAGTATCAAACTGGTAATATGACATCCAAAATATCACAACAGTGTATTAAAACCTGTTTAAACACATGGGGTGAAATCCTGGCCTCGCTGAAGTCAAGAGAAGTTTTGCAATTGACCTCAATAGAGCCGGGATTTAAGCTTTGGGCCCAACCTTGCAAGCCCCAAAGGCCCAGCTCCTCAAAGGTTTTTAGGTGGCTAATTCTGGTTCTAGGGTTGCAACCTGGACTGTAGGACCTCTGAGCCCTCTGTCCCACCAACCTGGGGTATCCCTCACACTGTGATGCCATTGGCAAGCTACAAAACTCTGGCAGGTACTACACTTACACAGACATCCACAGGCAGGGACACACCCGACTGAGTTCCATGAATGCTTCTCCCAGCTACTCATGAACCAATAATAGAAAGGCTCCAGCCAATTCCCTCCAGCTTTCCAGCCTTACACCCCCAGCATATATTGTCTTTCCCTGGTCAGAAGCCTGGCCAGTGTAAGTTCATTACCCAGACTGCCCCTCCCCTGATGTGGAGAGGACAAACACTAGCCTTTGTAACCTGGGCTGAGATTTCCCAAACACTTCAACCAAAATACACTGTTTTATGTAAAATATAAAACAAATGTATTAACTACAGAAAGATAGATTTTAAGTGATTATAAGTAGTAAGAGTAAAGATCAAAGTTGGATACCTAAGAAATAAAATAAATTCGCAGTCTGAGTGCTACAAACTAAACAGGATTTGAATAAAGCAGTGTCTCACCCTGACAGATGGTACAAAGAGGTCACAGATCTTCAGTACACACACTGGAACTCTCCTCCAGCCTGGGACCATACTCCCCAATTCAAAGTCTTTGTCCTCCAGATGTGTTTCCAGGTGTTGAATTGTGGCAGGAATGAGGCCAAGTGATGATGTCACTTCCCCTCTTCTATAGTTTCTTCCAGTTTGCTGAAAAGATGTTTGCTTGTGATGTAAAGGTCTGCCCCCATCAGTCAAGCAGTCTCCATTATATATGCCCTCTCCATGAGAAATCTCCATTGTATACAGTTCCTGGGATAGTGGATTCTCTTTAATGGGCTGTCAGCATGACTGGCTACTCCACAGTCGTACCTGAAAGGCTGGTTGTGGATGTTCCCAACCTCACAGCATATTTCAGTAACACACATGTAACAAAACTTCATAACTTCCCATACAATGATAGCACATACAATCCAACAGGATATTAATATTCAATAGATCAAGACTTTTAAAATGATGCCTCACAAGGCATACTTTGTACAAAACATATCATAATTATATGACAGTGATGAATATGGGGGTTACGGGGTGTTGCTTTGAGGTACAGAGTGCCACAAACTCCCACTGAAATCACTGGGAGTTAGCCAGCTAAACATCTTTAAGGGTCTAGGCCAGAGTCCTTCTACTTCCACTGCAGTCTAGCACTGTTAAAGGCATTCAACATCTCTCAAGCTTGTTGTCAACCATGGGGATAATTGATATTTTGTATTTTTCAGGAGATCTTGAAGGAAAAGTAAAATGGCTGGACAATTTTCAGAAATTTAGGCAGCTGCAAGAGGTTATAATTTGGCCTCCACTTTGGGATCGTGACAAAAGGTTCTTTCTCCCAGAGGTAAGCAGTGTATTCACCACTATTTAAATGTTAGCCTGAGGACTTTTTCTGTGAAGAAAATTTTCATATAGTTCCTACATTTGCCCAACCTTAGTGTTGTGGTCTAAAGATGATAATCATCTCTGTATTCTAACTAATGTAGATGTACATTATTATTATTTTTATATTCTGGTAGTAAGTAGATGCCCCAATCAAGAGTAGGCTCCATCGTGCTAAGCACTGGGCAGACACATGTGCACAGATGTTGTTAGCCTTGAAAAACTTACCTTCTTTGTGCTTAGCTTTACTCACACAAGTAGTTCAGGGCTGGAGAGAAGGACTGTTCCCTGCTGCCGCATTTCTGGCAGTAACCAGAGTCCTCCTTTCCCCTTCTGAAGTTCAGGGTCTGTCTTTTGGGAGGTGGAAAGGGTTTCTACTGCACTTGGCTCTAAGGATGGAATGTCACCTGGCCCAACAATCTATGGGAGATCCACGCTGCTTACTCCAGGGAGCTGAAGCAGTATCCCAACCCAAGAATCGTATAGGATTGATACAAATCTTACTTATTATTATTCCTTTATTAGCTGGTTTTGAGGTAAAACCATGCAAAATTGTTCACCTTCCCCACTTCCCAGGATGAAACTAAGAAATTCAGGTTAGCATTTGAATAATGTAAAAATATGAATTTTCCATGAGAATGGGTTCTGCTTTCTGCTGAGGTGACCCATTGACCTCCCCTTGCCTTTGAAGCCTGCCATTAAGTGACATTATGGTACAGTTGCTAAGTGGGGCTCACCTTGATGTTCAGTGCTGTTAAATTCACTCTAAAGAAGATGATCCCAGTTTGAATTTTCAAAGAATTAAATTTGTTTAATCCATAGTATTGCTGAAAAAACCCTGGCCATGCTAAGTTGGTAGTTGTCGGCCATGCTTAGTTTGATATAAACCTGCACATCCTACAAATACGAAGAGTATTTCTCAGACTCCTTAACAACTGGTCAATTTCCAGTTCCAGGTCAAATTTGTATGATTCTCTTTTCTATTTTTTCTTCCAAGTGTCTGAAACATATTTTAAGAGAAAACATGAGTGAAAACATCTTGTCTTCCTCAAATAGACAGCTTCTTCATGAAGGGAGGTTAACTCTTGCAGGTAAATGCCATTTTATTCATGTGCCAGCATTACAGCAACATATTCTGTATGGTCAGTACAGCACGGATCTGTGCCCCACTGCTTAATTAGAAATGTGGATCAAAGAAAAACAAATTTGCAACATGTTATACAGCGAGTGAGAAATAGCTAAACTGCCAAGAGGAGAGTAATCTGTGTGATTGGTTATTGTCACATCTGGATGGTCAACCTGCTAAATGCTGAAGGAATCAGCTTGACTGGCCAATGTCCAAATTTCAGAGCTGGTTTACTATTGTGATATTCAGGATTGTGGCTCAGGGAACACAGAGGAAGTTGAGACTGATTTGTAAAAAGGCGTCCTTGTTATTGTGTAATTGATCTAGGTATCTAAGCAGTTCTAATGCATCCATCGCTTTACTAGTATCTAGGTGCCATATGTAAGATTAAGGAAAGAATAAAAAAAACATTTTTTTCATCTCTCCTAAGTTATAAACAATTTTTCTAAGGGATTAGCCTTGGTGGATGTCTTCAAGGAGGAAGGTGTTACCACACTAGATTGTGCCCGCTGCTGGTGAGGAAAAGCTTATTGAAACAGGGGACTCTTGAGACTATCCCACCAGTGACATGATCTTGCCCAGCTGCAGTATATTACAGCATTGGAACATGTCCTTCATGTCAATCCCAGCAGCATCACATTGTGTTGCTGTGGCACAACATAACACAACGTCGTATCGCTGCAGCACAAGCATCATGTTGTAAAGACGTGCAGGTTTGTCTCATTGGATGAATAAGTCAACATCCCTATCTGAGCATGAGGCAGCAGGGGCTGAGCATGCTCATCCCTACCTGAGTGTGAGGTAGAGACTGGGCAGCGTCAGCACCCCTGTCCTTATCCAAGTGCAAGGAAGACAGAGCACAGAAGAGGCACTGAGAACAGCACACTGGGGTGGGATAAAGGTCTCAGTGGTGGTTTAGGCATGAGAAAAAAGTCTTCAGTTTAAAATTCCCTGATTAGTGCAGCCAGGCACTGAGGCAAAGACAATAAGGTGTAGAAGTTGTGATTCACCTTTCTCCTACCCTCACAACTATCATCAAATGTGGATGAGGGGACCAGACCAAGATTTCTCCTCCCCCCACAGACACAGGCCAGCAACAGGGAGATGAAAATGTAAGGTGGTAGAACAGGTGTAATGGTTGAGGCATAAATTAATACAATTCTTTTTTAACTTACAAAAATTCATTGCTATTGTTTGGGAGGGTTTGGCAGAAGGGGGCAGAGCACAAGTTTTTTTAATCCAGCTCTTCCTCTCATCCCCAAACTTTCAGCCAGCAACCCCCATCACCTGAGCTGTCCACTGCTGATGAGATTAAGTACTGGTACTTATCAAGGATCTACATTTCTTGCAGGAAGAAATTTACATTGAAGACAGATAGGATGGCATGTCCCTAAATCTTGCAGAAATAAATATGCAAGCTTAACTTCTTTTAGCTAACATAAGCAATCTGAGAGAGTGCGTGGTTTGGCAATATTTCTTGATCTTTTCATTTTCAAGATGAAAATGAATAAACATAATTCTAACCAGGTTGAGATGCTGAAAATGGGAAAGTATCTCCTAAAGACACAGATTTAAAAACACACACAGTCTGATACTGAGGTGTGCTGTGTGTCTCCAAGCCCAGTGTCAACACCCTGAGGTGCCCAGCATTTTTACTCTGAGATAATTCTCTCGAAACTGGGTTGTTTCTTATTACACCTTGAAACCAAAAGGAAAATGAGTAAAATGTTGATCATAGCTTCCATCCTAAGAAACAGGTTTACTTCACTGGACATTCCATGACTAAAATGTCTCCTCCTACCATTTTAAAATAGTGTAATCAAAACCTTATGTTAAAGCAGTATTGGGAATCAGAAGCAAACAGACAAGGGCCCAGAAATCCCGACTGGAGCCTGCCACACCATCTCAGCATAATGTACCACATATGAATATTAGGGATGGTATGTGGAAGATGCAGTTCTTAGTAGCTGGCTCACGGCTCTGGGACTCATGGCTGAAAGTCAGGCTGGCCACAAACCTCACCACCTTCAAAATGAAAACCTCAATTCCCAGCAGCAAATGGATTCAAAGGATCAATTATCCTTATGTTGTTATAAGTAGAAGAAATACTTGCTCAAGCTCACAATACCTTCCCCCACCAGCACAAAATCAAAGGAAACATAATAGGTGCAGCCACTGTAGAAACTGTAAGACAATGATGGGCAAAAGTACCTAGCACAAATCGAATAAAACATAACAGATTAGCTACTGTACATAGACTAGACAGACTACTGGATAGAGTTTACAATAAAAAATGTACATCAGTATAATCCAGGTAACACTATGTGATCAAATATATACCACTGCTAAGCATGAAGGAGCTATGACAAAAATTATACAAGAGCTTGAATATGATACTTGGGCCTTAAGAGGCCCGAGGAAAGTAAGTTTTAAACAAATAAGATGGGGAGTCTCATGTTACTTGGTGGTGTACTGTTTGTAGTGTCCTGAATCCCTGATGAGATAAAGGGGGATTCTCATTGTAGCTCCCACAGCCTTCCAGCCAGCCCGATTAACCAATGTGCACTCGGTTCACTTGCACAGGGCCCCCAGCTCAGGGGCAACCTGACCACCCAGAGGAAAAACAACACACACACAAAAACCCCGGGGCCAGGAAGCAGTGGGGTGTGGCATTGTGGGGGGGGAAGGGCCCCGCCTGCACGCTGTGTCAAGAGCCAGTGCAGGACAGGAGCCACTGCGGGGTAAGTGCAGGATGGGCACCCTCCAATTATTCCCCCTGCAGGCTTCCCACTTCAGTTAGGGGGCTCCCCAAAATCTTTAATCCAGCCCTGCTTCCTACAAGTGGCTAGTCCATGACATCGTTAACCTCTAGTAGCTATTGCTGTTGCCTCCTGAAATAAACCAAGTCGTTTCCAAACTAAAACATTTCAGAACAAGCACTCAATGAACTATTTTCCCATTCTCCAGATTGCCTGTAAGTGAAAGTTCTGGCTGTCCCAGTCTGACCTGTAACACTGAGAATAGAAATGCATTTTAAGAGATTGTTCATTTCAAGACAAACATTCTGAGTATGGAATTTCCTAACGGCACCACACCTTCTGAAGTTAACATTTTATTTAATGCTGGTCCTGGAGTGCTCCTATCTTGGGCATCAGAAGTAACAGGCGGGGTGAAGACACCAGATATAAAAGGCTTATGAGTGGCCAGTGATAGCATGAAAGGGTGTGGACTGGAGTCAATACAGCTAAGCGTTATACAATAAGAATATTGCTGGTAAGAGAGAAGAGGGACAGACAAGAGGAAAGGGCAGGAAAGGATAAGGTCTGCAGAAGAGAAAGGAAGTGATTCTGGAAGAGACTAGAGTAGCGAGACAGGACCATGCAAGAAATAAAAAGAAACAACTGCAGGTTGGAAACCTGTAGAGGGAGCCCCAACGATAGACTGAGGTGCAAGCTCCACCCTCTGGGCATTTGATCCAACAGACTCCCAGAGCTCTAAATGGTTTGCCACATTCCAGGATCCTTGGGTTTCCCTATTTCCCTTTGAAACCATCACCTTTGCTTCTGATGCATGATTACTCATTGTTTATACTACTAGAACACCTAGAAGCCCCAATCAGGACCGGGGCCTCCACCTTGAAGACTTCAGTACATACTTATAAAAAATAACTTGCCCTTAAAAGACTTTTGTTTCACTATTTCTTCTCTTACCGCCAAGGTAGTGATGGAAGTTGAGTCCACTCTACGTTGTGTAGTTACTGAAGGACCTTTATAATGCCATCAACATGAAAATCTGAGCTGTATCATGTAGGCACAATGGGGTGAGACTTTGTACAACTATTTTTAAGGGATCCAGATGAACACTGGAATTTGCCCTCATTATGTGTCTGCAGTTGCCATAGGGTTAATATTCCCTGGTGACCCATAAGTGAGTTGTTTGGTCGACAGCATGCTGCTCTTTGTAGCTGTGTTCAAAGATATATGATCTGAGTTATTTTGGCAATGAGAAACTGCTGGTCTTTTATGATAATGTGGCTGCAATGTGCCACAATTATGAATGGCCAAAATGACAAAGCAGAATGCCTTTCAAGTCTGGAGTGTGTGAGAACACAAAAGAGATATTGAGTGGTGGAGTGCCACATTTGGAGGTCTGCTTAAAATGTGCTTAAGATCTGCTTTAGAATAGAAATTGCAGTTCCTCAAAACAATCATGCTACTGTTTTGTTTTTCTCCTCAGAAAGTACAAGGATCCTTGATGTCTACCTCTTTCTATTCAATGATTTCCTATTAATTACCAAAACTAAACGCAACAAAAAGGTAACAATGGGCAGAAACAGTCACACTTACTGTATGTATTTTTTGCAGCTTGGAAAATATTTATGCAAGTATATTGGAAGAATTATTTTAAAGAGAAAAATGCAAGTGGAATAATGTATATGAAGGATAGTAATATATTTTTTAATATAAATAGCAAAGAGTAAAACACACCACAGTAGTTCTTCAGGGCAATTTAAATGACAGGAGATGTGTATAAAGGTCTGATGTTATAGGGCTGATATGGTGTCCAAGGTGTGTATTACTGGACATTTCTTTAATTCCTTTACCGTTCCCGCAGTTCCCATACCCAACATACTGGATCTCTAAAGCCAACTACATCTTCTGAAGTGTGCTGGGCACTTTAATGGTACATATCAATCCTATAAAATTGCAGTCTTTTGTGTAAAGAAATCAGAACCTTTGGGAGCTAAAGGGGAAAAGCAGAGAGAAACAGTGAAAATGTTAGCCTCGTGGAAAGAATAGCAACATACTCAGATGCTCTGGGTTCTATCTCTGCCACTGCCCTTGCCAGGCATAAAATGGGAGCAAGGATACCTCCTTTGTAAGGCACTTTGAGGTCTGCTGATGAAATGCACTATATAAAAGCTAGGTATTATTAATTATTCACCACCGAACAGGCATTAGGCATTTGAGGCTCCAGTGTCTTTGAGTACAAAGTCAGTTAAATTTATGAAGATCATGTAATGACTTAGCAAAGGTGACATGCTGTAATGCAATAGATGATTGCAGGAGACACTGTCTGAATTAGATGTGGTTTTAAACAGACAGCAGTTGTCACATTTTATAGGTTTTGAAAGAGCACAGGTTAGAGTCTATGTCAGCAACACCATGACAGTCACATTCCCAGTCATGTGGTTCTCAACAGGGGTATGTGTACCCCTGGGGGTACGCAGCAGTCTTCCAGGGGGTACATCAACTCTTTTAGATATTTGCCTAGTTTTACTACGGGCTACATAAAAAGCACTAGCAAAGTCAGTACAAACTAAAACTTCACACAGACAAAATGAGAAAGCAATTGTTCAGTAATAGTGTGCTGTGAGATTTTTATGTCTGATTTTGTAAGCATGTAGTTTTTAAGTGAGGTGAAATTTGGGGTACGCAAGACAAATCAGACCCCCGAAAGGGGCACAGTAGTCTGGAAAGGGTGAGAACCACTGCTCTGAACCACACATGCAGGCCCCCGTAGGAGGGTTTGCCCTGTGTATGCGTGAATCATGTTTCAGAGGCGCTGCATCACGTTTGTGGCCCTTTGCAAATCCCTCATTACAGGCGTCAGTACCGAGCCACCCCTATGGACTGCACAGGGTTCTACACTTGGCGTATTTTCTAGCAGCGATAAACCCACAAGTGTGAAGAGAACAGTAACCTGTGTTAAACAAGGCATTTGAAAAAAACTATTATGGTTTGTTTTGTGCACTTGGACTTGATTTTGATTTTTAATATGCAGGTTAGCTGCATACTTTGGAGGTTGTTCAGACGATAACAGAAAAACGTTTTATTTTGAGGCTTAGTATATACATGAACAACAAGGAGTCCGGTGGCATCTTAAAGACTAAAAGGTTTATTTGGGCATAAGCTTTCGTGGGTAAAAAAACCTCACTTCTTCAGATGCATGGAGTGAAAGACTTTCATCTGAAGAAGTGGTTTTTTACCCACAAAAGCTTATGCCCAAATAAATCTTTTAGTCTTTAAGGTGCCACCGGACTCCTTGTTGTTTTTGTGGATACAGACTAACACGGCTACCCCCTGATACTTGCAGGGGCAGCTCTATGTTTTTTGCCGCCCCAAGCACGGCAGTCAGGCGGCCTTCGGTGGCACGCCTGCGGGCGGTCTGCTGGTCACACGGATTCAGCAGCGTTTCTGCGGGTGATCTGCCGGTCCCACACCTTCGGCGTACCCGCCGCCGAATTGCCACCGAAGCCGTGGGACCGGCTGATCTCCTGCAGGCATGCCGCCGAAGGCTGCCTGAGTGCCGCCCTCACGGCGACCGGCACGCGGCCCCCCGTGGCTTGCCGCCCCAGGCACACGCTTGCTGCGCTGGTGCCTGGAGCCGCCCCTGGATACTTGAGTATATACATGAGGCCTCTAAGCACATTCTGCGGGGAAAACAAGTTTTGAGAGATGTATAGTGGCTAGAGTTTGAAAACATACAGAGGAGTTTGGTGACTATATAATCAAGTGCTTTCCCTTCCCATTTTCAGAAATACGGGGGCTCAGACGTTGGTTTAATACCTGTATGCCCTTCCTTTTCTCCTGAGCTGCAGTCTTTGGTAAAAGATGGTGGTTCTTGTACAGTCCTGGACCAGCCCATTCCACTAGACAGACTGACACTCAAAAATATTGATCCATTCCATGTGACAGGTATGTTTAATGCGTTTTGTATATTTTGTAAGGCAGCTTTCTATGTACAGTGTATACATAGAGCCCCTGGCCTTTGCACCACATGCACCCGCCCACTCACCTCCCTCCTGCCCCAGCATCGAATGGTTCCTAAGGGAGGCCTGCCACCAGAGAGTTCCCATGAGAGTCACTTGCCTCCTGAATCATGGGAGTAGGGAGTGGGGGGAGTTCCAAGGATGACAGCAGAAGCCATGCAAGTCACGGGAGCCTAGCTATTGTAATTTGTGTTGCTTTTCCCTGTAGCTTTGGAGAGAAAGAGAATCCTATAGAGAGTGGCCACTTTCTCCCAGGGCTATGGAGCCCTATAAAGTGGCCCTAGAGTTTTGGGTGGGGAGTTTACCACCTTTAATGCTCACTTCAGTTTAAAGCTTCCTAGAGCCCAATGCTGAGTTATAGAAATAACACAGGGCCATCTGTTAAAAATGTTTCGGTCCCACATACAAGTCAAGTTAACTGTCAAAATCCTACTGCTTGTCCACTGAGCAATCTAGCCTCCCAAATCCACAGATATTAAAAACAAACCTGAAACCCACAGAATTTATGCTAGCCTGGAAGTTCATCCATCCTGACTCATCGGCATTCTGCACCACTGCCAAGCCAGGCAGCAAAGAGAACAAACACAACTAACAAGGAGATAAAAGCACTAGCGTCAGAATTAAAAAACAGTGGCTCCTTAAATCTCTCTGATCTTGAATGTGCTAGTTTGGGCATACACAAATTCTTATTGCTCAAGAAACCTCTTGGGCATGTAATATGAGAAATCCAATGAGCTGGACTATTGCAATGTAATGAAATGTTTGCCAGTGTACAGTATTTTAGCTGTCCAGCTAGTGCTCTATCAGATCACATGTAAAAGCTGCAGCAGATCTGGAACCACGTCATCAAAGTGTTGAGCCGTATGTCTTTCTTCTCTCCCCCCCACCCCGCCTGCATCCCCCCTTCAGTCCATCAGTTAACATAGCCTTAATGCTCCACTTGTTGACTTCTGCCATTCCTGTCTCTGTGCGATTTCCATGCTGCCCACTGTGCATGGGACACCTCTATATCCCAGGACACCGGGTCTCCACTTCCTTCCCATTCAGATCCTTCCTAAAGACCACAATGTCCACAAACCCTAATCATCCCAGAACACCTCTCTATCACCATGTCACACTGCAGAAAGTAGTCATTCAGAATAACTCATTAAACTGTAACTTAACTCCCTCTCTGGTCTCTTAGTGCATCCTGTCTCCTCTGAGTCTGTGTTTTAGAGTGACACCACCACCCCGCCCCCCCAAGGGAAGGGACTGACTTCATTTTTGTGTCTGGTACAAATGCTGGACACATCACTGGTACTTAACAATAATAAATAATAATAATGAGGATAATGCTATCACATGACAGATGTAGTGGCTTCTGATCTGAGCAGAAGACCTTAAGCATAAAGGTTCCTTCGTTATGAGTTCAGAGTGGTGCAAAGTAACAACATCAAACAGGAGGGAGGCACAGGCAGTAGAGAGCTCCTCCCCGTGAACAGAGATAGGCAGCCTAATTTCTTGTAAGAGGCACCAAGGGTTAGAACTGAATCACTCAGGCTCCAGTGTTGGTGTTTCCGCATAATTTCATCCTGGAGGCTCAGTTTAAATGAAGAATTTCATTCTTAGAGAGACAAGGTGGGTGAGGGAATATCTTTTATTGGACCAACTTTTGTTGATGAGAGAGACAAGCTTTCGAGTTACACTGAGCTTGTCTTCAGGTCTAGGAAACGTGCTCCAAGCATCACAGCTAAAAGCAAAGTGGGACAGATTTCCCAGACCTGAAGGAGTGCTCTATGTAAGCTCAAAACTTGTCTCTCTCATCAACAGAAGTTGGTCCAATAAAAGATATTACCTCACCCACCTTTTCTTTCTAATAACCTGGAACCAACACGACTGGATGATTTAGTTGGGGATTGGTCCTGCTTTGAGCAGGGGGTTGGACTAGATGACCTCCTGAGGTCCCTTCCAACCCTGATATTCTATGATTCTATTATTCTATTCTATGATTCTACAACAATACTGAATTTCATTCTTGTAATTTATTGGTAGGACTTTGTAGTTAATATTCTGACTTAGATCCAAAATTCAGTTATTAATGTGAGTATCATTAAGTTTCTCCCCACAAGTGGCTGACTTTCAGGTCAACAGTTAAACATGGCCTGGGAGGATCTTGAGTTGGGGGAAAAAGGCAAATCTTCTTTGGGGGTCAGGAGGACTTGCACTACCCCAATCCTGGACAATCCATGGTAGCTCATGGGGCTTTACATTCACAGCCGCTAATTAAATATATACATAAAAACCCCTACACCCTTTCATAGTGTTCTGCAAAACATCTGCCTTGTGTACCATCGTGCACCCAAATATTGTCAATCTGGCCACATTAAGAGTCAATTGCAATTCCCAGGGCAGGGCCACCAAAAGTGACTTTAAAGTCCTTATTCAGACCTGGTAGTTTACGAGATTTGTGAGCAATTTTTTCATGGGCTTTTTCCGGTGGTAGCCATATGGGCTGGCATTACACCAAACTCAGCAGTAGGATCTCTGGGACTAGTGCAAGGACAACTAGATAGGAGAAGATATGAGCTACTGTAACCCACACACCTCTTGGGTGTGGAGCTCTATCCCCTCTAGTGGCACCAAGACCACTTAGGCTAGGTCTACACTGGGAGGGGACGGGGTCGACCTAAGATACGCCAACTTCAGCTATGCTATTCAAGTAGTTGAAGTTGCGTATCTTAGGTCGATTTACCTGGTCGTGAGGACAGCGGCAAGTCGACCACTGCTGCTCCCCCGTCGACTCTGCTTCCGCCTCTTGCGAGCTGGAGTTCCGGAGTTGATGGCAGAGCGATCGGGGATTGATTTTATCGCGTCTACACTAGATGCAATAAATCAATCCCCGATAGATCAATCACTACCCACTGTTCCAATGGGTAGTATAGACGTACCCTTAGAGATTAATGAGTCTGCTCTACAGCCTTAGGTAAGGGGCAGATGGCTTTTAGCTCATGCAGTAGAGGCTCATGTATTTAGCTCCCGAGGTCCCAGGTTCAATCCCACCCGCCGACGACTGGGGTCTGTCGGTGTTACACTACACCATCAAATGTTTTCTAAAAGCCAGTTGTGGGGACTGAAGCCTGTGAGGATCCATTTGGGAACTTTGCAGCAGTGGGTGATTCCACTGCCTATGATCTGGGATATGATGTGACAGAGCCCACCCCCGAGACTCCCTCAGGGTCTGGCAGTGGGATTTTTAGAGTTAAGTAACTGGCTGGTGCTGGTGTCAGAGTGCAAAACATTTATAACATCAGCGGATTCCTTCTGGCATTAAGGAATGGCCTATGCTCAGCACTAGCATTAGCAGAGGGATTTTTATATAATTTCCTAATGATTTGAGAAAATATTTTCTGTGCCTAATAAGGTTATTAAGTGGTTCCCCGCTTAGATTTTGATGTCTAGGCCCCACTGAAGTGGATGCAGTAGGGGAGTTCCCAGCTGCTAGAGAAGAGTTTCTGCAAGGCTGAACTAACAGCAGCAGCACAGCGGATTACACTGTGAGAGTTGTACCCTCTGCAACAGAAAAAGGAGACATGGGGGGGGAGGGTTTGAGAGCGGGGTATTTTTTAAAAAGAAATCTTAGAATATACAGAATCTTGCCGCCACACCTAAAAGTAGCAGGATTCAAAATTTCCCCTCAGTTTATTCGTCTGCAATGTTATGGGAGCTCATGGGGACAATTTGGCTGCACGTTTTAATGAGATATTTACAATCACTCCCATTAAAGCTGTCTCCGCAGTGATCCGAGAGGAGCAGATGCTGTGCCTCTCATGCTGCATGGAAGAATATTTAATGGGGATTTAACGAATTCTGCTAAAACGCTGAGCCTAGTCCAGAAGCAATTTTCAATCCAATGCTGCTTTATTTTCACATTTTCTCCTACCCTCAAGCCTACCAGTGCACACACTGCTTGTTACAGATTGTGTCCGGAGCAGCTTTTCTTTGTATTGCAATAGTGCCAAGGACCACAGTCCTAGTCCAGGGCCCCATTGCGTTAGCTGCTGTGCAAACACAGAAAAAGCTGCCCAGGCCCCCAAAGAGCTTACAGTTCACACTGCAGCCATCCGTGATCTGACCCTGATTTTAAAAAAAATCCATTGGCAGGGTTTCTTTCCTTAAACAATGAACAGAGAATGGACATTTTCAGCCCAAAAGATAAATGTCCTAGAAAGTTATGAGCTTGTGAAAACGGAATGGAAGTGACGGAAATTTATGTGCAGCCTGCAGGATAGAGTTCACTGCTGGTAACTTTTGAGTGTTGAATATTTTGAGAAATGCTCTCAGAGCTGTATTTTTATTGGATTATGCTGACCGGCAGTAGTCAAATTAATCATAGTTGGAAGCTTGATTTTTAATCTGATAAATATAGCTCATCTGTCACATTACTGAAGGCAGGTCCTATCCTGGAAAGAAATCCAGCTGACTGCAGAAATAGTCCATTGCAATAGTAAGGCAGTACCCTTCAGAGCAGAATTCTATCAGCAGACAAGAGCTGTATAATTACACACACTAATTCTAGCCTCAAGCCTGCCACATATCAGTCCAATGATGAGAAGTCTTACCCTCATAATGCTAGGAAGCCTGTCCTAAAGGCAAAGCTATACTCAAACACCAGGGCCATGTACTAGAGATATAAGAGTAATAGTGGAAATCTGTCTTTGAAGGTACATAAGGAGCAACGTGCCTTTTAACATCTCTGCTCGGAATTTAAACTTTGCAATTCCTTATGATCTCTCTCTGTTGAGAATCCTGTGCCTGTAAGCTGGAAGGACACTTCCTTACAGACACAGATATGCTGCTCCAGTAAAGATTACTAATCTTTACTGCTGTGAAGTGTAGATTCTCTGTCATTGATGTTATTGAGAGTCTCTTACAGTAGTTCCGAAAATTTCATCTTTAAAACGGAATAGCTGTATTCCCTGTAGATCTCAGAACTAAGGGCCAAGAGTTCTGAGTTATAGCCCCAGTGCTGCTATGGATTTGCTGTACTTAACAATCCGGGCCAGTAGTTTAACTATTCTGCAGCTCACTTTCCCCAGCTGCAGAATGAGGATTATATAACACTTACCTGCTGGTATCTCCCAGGAGTGTTTTGAGGTCTGATTGGCACTTTGATGAGAGGCATTTTATAAGAGCAAATACTACATAAAAGCACACAGCTCCAAAGCAAATGGTGTGAACTAAATGGTTCTCAAAAAGGTACCTCAAATACAGCAAATTTAGAGATGATTGGCGTGTCTTGGCAGCCTGACCTCTGCATTGCCCTCTGGGATATATGCTTTTAAAAGCTAACCTCAGGCCAGGGGCATCATTTGCAGGGAGGTGATCCCACCCCGCACTCTCCGATTGAATTTTGCTCTGTCCTCCCAGCAGTACTAAATGTAAAATAAATGGGCCAGGTTCTGATCTCACTTGCATTAATGGAAGCAGGGAATAAAAACAATTAATGAAATCAGAATTGGGCCCACTCCAAGGCTCAGTGTTGCAATGCTACCCCAGCACATACCCCAGGAGGGAGAAAGGGTGTAATAGGGAAACTGCAGCCCAAAATGCAAGGCACCAGGGAAAGTCCCCATAACAACTTCTCAGACCTAAGCATTTGGGATGAAATCCTGGCTCCATTGAAGTCAGAGGGGATTGTGCAGCGTGGGCCATTTGGGTAGAGAAATGTCTGGTGTACACACCACTGAAAACAGGAACAAAACCAAGCACAGCTGTGCTCTGCATTGAAATCCAAGATGATTCAGCACATGCTTTGCTGAACAGAGATGGTATTAGAGACACGCTTAAAGATAAACCCATGCCCAAGAGTTCTATTGAATTAGGGCACTTGCAGTCCTGTCTTGGAATTGAAATCAACCTTCAGCGTTAGAGGCAGTGCTGCATCTGTGTGAAGTAATGTCTGCAAGGAATTTACTACGTAACAGCAATAAATCAACGACGTCTATGATCTCAACACCCCTGTGAATTTCAAGTGTGAAAAAGAATAGAGCATCTGACAAAGAGTTATGTCACCTGAGAGCACTTAAGAATACGTCTACCGCATTTTGGAGCAAGCCTCCCAGGCCAGTCGATAGACTCACATGAATATGCTAAAAATAGCTGTGTAGTCAGCACTTGGAGTTGAGGCTCAGGCTCTGAACCTTTGGGGGGGGGATGGGCTTCATAGCCTGTGCTCCAACCTGAGCTGCAACTTCCAAACACCGTCTACTTAGTGTGATAGACCCAGACCAGTTGGGAACAGCAGAGTAGCAGAAGGGAGATATACTGGTCACTGGATAAGTAGTTTTCTGTTCCCTGAGTGACCAGAGCAGACCTGCTCCAGGCTAATAGACCACCTGACTCCAATTAACCTGCTAAGAGTCAGGTGAGGCAGTTAAGCACCTGACTCTAATTAAGGCCCCTCTGATGCTATAAAAGGGCTCACTCCAGTCAAGTCAGGGAACCAGAGGAGAGGAAGTGAGTGTGGGGAGCTGGGAACAAGAGGCACAAGGAGCTGAGAGTGAGAGGGTGTGCTGCTGGAGGACTGAGGAGCACAAGCGTTATCGGACATCAGGAGGAAGGTCCGGTGGTGAGGACAAAGAAGGTGTTGGGAGGAGGCCATGGGAAACCCCTTATTTACTGCATAGCGACATTGCTTGGAACACCAACCTTTAAAACCTTTCCATTTTGCTTTTCCTTTTTAAAAGGTCTAAGTTACTTTCTTACTTCAATTATAATTGATTCCACTCTGTTTTGATGGAAAATCTTAAGGAAACGTATGAAAGCTCTTCACCCCTCTTCAGCCCCTTTATGCCAGGTCAAAGGGCCAGGGTAACATAAAGGGTCTCTCAAAGCCCCATTAACTGATTAGAGGAAGATTTGCCCAGAGCAGGCACTGAAGAAGACAACCACAAGACTATCTTTCAGAGGACCCTATCATAAGCCTTGATGTCAGGAGCATGCTGGGGGCCAGACCACAACATGGAGTGCTGTGGAGATTCCAGGCAGTGCTGAAGCCTAAGAGGTGTTATCTGCATGATCCCTAAAGAGGGGCACCAGCTTATTTGTGTTCATTGGAGAGGGGTGACACTCCTATCTGTACCTGGAAAAGCGTTTGGCATTATCAGTTTGAATAGGATGAAAACTGCCATTGCCGAAGTACTTAGGAAGAACATCGTGGATTTCAACCCACTGGGTGGTGTTCAGACCAGGTTTCCGCCTTCCCAAAACTTATTGAGAAAGGCTTAGAATACCAGCAGAAGATGGTTTTCAATTTAATTGAATTTATAAAACTGTTTGATAAAGAAGCTCTCTAGAAGTTCGTGAAACTCTGTGGAATTTCAGCAAACATGTGTAACCCTTCTACCAGGTGGAGCCAGCAGCAACCAGGGCCAGGTTCAATATCTAGGGGTTCCTTTCCATCGATACAAAACAGAACTGGCTCGAGTCCCCACCCAGTAACCTGGGAAAATTACATACCATCCCTGGGGCAATACTTCCCCACTCGCAAGCAGAGTCCAAGTGTAGAAAAGAAACTTTTAATAAGAGGAGGAATTAACTCAGAGTTAATTTGGGAAAACACCGCAAATAGGGTTCATAAACATAAACCATGAGTAAAAGGCCCATCCCCAAGTAAGTTGGGCAGTGTCCTTTTCCCTTCAGGGTCTTAAGTCCATCAACCCAAAAGTCCCTTTCACGTGCCCGACCCTTCTCTGCACCCCACTCACAGTTGTTGTCCTTGGTCAGTGCAGACCCAGAGTTCAGAGGTGCATCTGCAGAGTTCACCTCCCACCATGGGTGGGGGGTAAAGAGGCATCTTACTCGCTCTGCTGGCTGCTCACCGGCCACCTGCTCACTGCCCTTGCTGCGCCCCTCCACCAGCCACCCTGCTGGCTGCTCATTGCGCCTCTCTGCCGCTGCCCTGCTGGCCACTCATCACATGTCTCCACCAGCCACCCTGCTGGCCGCTCATCACGCCTCTCCACCGCCGCCCTGCTGGCTGCTCATCACACCTCTTCGCCGCCGCCCTGCTGGTCACTCATTCGCCAGCTGACTGTCAGTCACCTTCTGCCTCTGCTGTGACGTCTGCACATCAGTGTCTCAGTGATTTTCAGCTCTTTTGCAGGCTGGGCAGAAACACTGCCCCCTCTCAAGTGATTTCAGCTCTCATGATTTTAGCCCTCAGCAGGGCAGAAACACAGTCCTACCACAAGTGGTTTCAGCTCTGATTGAACAATTAAAATAACAAGAGAGGCTTCTAATGAAGCCTATTTAGCTCTATTCTTTGAAAGGGGGGAAGAACAGGTTAAGCCAGTCTAGAGAGGACCCTGGGGGGGATGGGAAGGGGGGTTGTGCAGCCTCCTGACCAGGACACCGGGACTCCTATCCCCACCCCTTTTACTTTCACAGGGCTCTGACATTGAAGCCCCTGCTTAATGAGGTTCTTTCAACTGAGGGCGCCCCCCCCCCCCCATTTGGGACAGGTTAAGCACAGTCCTGCTTTCCTGTATTCCTACAATAATTACAACATTGATAACCATATTTCACTACCCCTGCATTCAGTACTAAGGTAATTTGTACCCAACACCAGCCACAGTTGATCCTTTGACACAGCTGTATCTGATGAACATGTAAACAGAGCAGGAGAAAACTGTATTTACATAACACACCCATAGTCTCTTCCCTTCCGAGCTAGCTGTCAGGGAGGCATTCATTCAGACCCTGTTTTCACATATTTAATTGGATAAAAGCTTTGTATGATGAGTGTGCCTGCTGTGTCAGGACAGAGAATGGAGACACTGATTGTTACTGGTGGTGCAAGGCAAGGTTGCATACTCTCCCCACTTCTCTTCTGCATTGTCACGGACTTTGTGATGAGAAGAGCAATGGCTGCCGCCCAGATCACTGGTGTTATTTGGGCAAGAGATAAGCTGAAAGACCTAGATTTTGCAGATGATACAGTCATGTTGGATACCAACTTGGATGGAACGAAAAGACTCTTTATGAGCAAAAAAACAGAAGCTGCCAAAATGGGACTTATCAGTACACAGAAGATTAAGGTCATGGAGATAGGGAGAATGCTGTCAACACTGGTTGATATGTGATTGATGGAAAAGAGTAAGAAAGAATTAAGGACTTCAGCCTTCTTGGAAGTACAATATCTGCTAATGGTCAGCTCGCTAAAGAAGTGAAGGAAGAATCAGCAAAGCCAGTGGATTATTTTCCCATTTGTCAAATATCTGGAAGAGTAAGAAGATACATCTACACACTAAAATGAGATTGTGTAATGCTATTGTCCTCCCACACAATTGTACACCTTGGAAACGTGGCAGATGGTGGAAAGGTACAAGAGAAAGCTGAATGAATTTCAGCAGTGCTTTTTAAGACGAAACTTCGTTAACACACTGGGGACTGAATAATCAGACAGAGATGGTTACGGTGGTTCAGCCAGGTCATCAGGCTACCCCAGGGCAGAAGGACAAGATGCATCTTAGGTTGGCTTCCACTGGTGGGAAGAGAAGCCGTGCAGGACAAAGAATGACCTATCGCAGGATGATCAAACAGGAAGTTATCTCCACTATGGCAACATCTGATGGAGTCAAACATCTTGCTCTGGACAGACAGCACTGGGAAAAATGGGTTGCCTTATGTGCCACTAGGCACAGGAGACTCTACGTCTAAGTAAGGAGTCTATAGGGCAGCCATAACTCACACAGGCTGTTTAAGTTACACCTGGGACCTCTCCAGCCACGGGAGCATCCCAGTGTCAGGATGGTGCACAGGTGGTTTAAAGCTACCATGGACCCACCCCTTTCTCCTGGGCTGCAAGTTCTTTGCTTTGTCTCTTGGGCTCAGCACAGAATCTCCCCAAGTATTTTCAATACAGCACATAGCATGTCTCTTTAGAGCATTTCCCCCCTGAACAAGACTCAAAAGCAGCTAATTGCAGAACCAACTTTTTGAAATAATTTGAGGCTATTTTTTTCATAACATAAAATTCAAACTGCCAGCATGTGTTTCCCTAATAAGCAATCAGAAAAGCTGATTTTCCAAGGAGACGCAAAGATATGATTGATATATAGTGAATCAATCTGATGGGATTTTGATAAGGTGGCTTACCTTGTGTGTGTTCTTTCATTTGCTTTGTTTTGTTTTATAGTCCTTGGGCTGCGAAATGCTTTTGTAATACAACATGAAAATAGATATCAACAGTGCATCGGAGTCTTCTTACTACAAGCACAAACAGAGACGGTCAAAGTAAGTCCTGTATTTTACAAGACCTTTTTAAAATTACATTTATCGAAGGAAAGATCTCTCCTAAAGAGAATTTTACTTAAGCAACTATATCTGACAGAAATATGACCTGATTTACTCTCTTCCCTAAACAAATCTTCCACTGTTATAGAGTTTGTAATTACAGTACTCATGTACTGATTTTAAGTGAGGACCTCCAGCAGGTCACATACTAGCTTTTCAAATTCTGACTTATTAAAGTTCAATTCCTGCATAACAGGAATCAAGAAACTGAGCCATTCCCAAAAACTAAAACAATTTTTATGTAATACTTTTAAGACCATAAAACTTTGACATTGTCGGTCTAATTATCCCACACCACACTTTGAAAATGTGTATTATAATTTTTGCATATATATTATTATATACATTTATAAAACTATTGTAATTTCATACCAGTGGGTATGGTATGAAAACGTATCTATCTCCAAGAAAGTGAGTTTGATTCCAAGAGTATGTAAATTCCCCTTCATCTGCACACCATCCTGAATTTTGAGTAATAGACCGGTACATTTTATTATTTATTTGCAGCATCTAAATGTGGGCTAGGCATTTCATGGAACATAACAGATTGGTTCTATAAGTTGTATTTCATTCATTAGCACCTAGAAGAACAAAATGAGACTTTCAAATAACACTAATTCTTAAAAATACAGAACATGGTAGACAAAGTGCTCCGGCCCCCAGGGCAAGGCAATAAATATACCCTTTCTACTTCTAAGGGCTGGTCCACACTACCCGCCTAATTCGGCGGGTAGAGATCGATCTTCTGGGATCGATTTATCGCGTCTCATCTGGACGCGATAGATCGATCCCAGAAGCGCTCCCCCGTCGACTGCGGAATTCCTGCTCGCCGAGAGGAGGAAGCGCTGTCGACGGAGGAGCCTGCCTGCGCCGCGTGGACCCGAAGTAGGTACTTTTAGTTTGATATAGGAAACGTCGACTTCAGCTACGCTATTCTCGTAGCTGAAGTTGCGTTTCCTATATCGATCCCCCGCCCCAGTGTGGACCAGCCCTAAGTCACTGGCTCACATCTGAAATAGGTTCTGAAAGTAGTTACAATCTTGCTACAATACTTTGCCCTCCAACATTGGCAGTGTTCCAGTTTACTTCCATCTTCTCCGAGTCCTGCAACATACGATTGAGCACTAAAATCCTGATATTAAACAGTATCTGCATTATAGGTTAATAATAATGCAACGACACATTGTCTTTCAGTTCCACATTACTGTAAAAAGCTATATCGCATTGGACAGTATTTTGAGGGCCTACATGAAATGAGCTAGCCTCATTTTGCACTTCACAATCAGCACAATTTTCGACTAGTTCAGCCAAGGGGCCCTGATGTTTCCAGCTGGTGTTGTGGGTCTAAGAATAAAAACACTGTCTGCGATCCTCTGACAACTTTGTAGATCAGGATCTTGAAGTAGATGGGGCACTTCAAAGAGAGCCAGTACATTGCATGGAGCACCAATGATATGTTCTCATTGACTTGTCCTATTCAGAAAAGGCTACTGCATCCTGAAGCAGCTGAGAACTGCTCTTAGATTTACTGGATTTTGCGGGATGTTCCATATTAGAGCTAAATCAGGCTCCCTGTACCGCTGCATAGCGCAGTCAGACAACATTCAGCAGACATATGAGAGCGTGAGAGATAAGTTAACTGAAAAATTGCACAAAGTCACTTTGGCAGAGCTAGGAGTAGAATCCAAGTCTCTAATATGGCAGATCTAAGTCTCATTCACACAGCTGTACAGCCCATCGAAAAGGCTTTTCTGACCCATACCACGAGATCACACCCTTCCTCCTAGAGCTAGGAATTGAGCCCAAGAATCCTGAACCCAACATTTCACTATTGCATAGAACACAGCTGTATCACTGTGACGGGGTGTACCAGGGCCTTCTGTTGGAGACTTTGTGGCCCTGCCACACCCTGCTTGTGGAAAAGGAGCAGTGAAGGTGGGTCCTCCAGGTCTGCCTAGAGAGACTGCAGGGAAGCGGCCAGAGTGAAGCCAGCACAGTTAAAAGGAGCTGCAGGGCTGAGCAGGTCAGTTTCTGGCAGGACCAGAGGTGTAAGGAAGGTGTCTCTTGCTGGTGCTCAAGTGAGAACCAAAAGACAGGTTCTGGTGGCACTGGCATTCCGTGAGGAAGGAAGGGAGTTGAGAACTTCAGCCCTGAGGTAAGGGTGAAGAGGAAGGGGTTACGTGGGAAATGGCTCAAGGAACGGCAATAGCAAAAGAGTTAAAGGAAGCAGCACGTGGTTGCTATTTGTTGGGGCCCTGCGTTGTGACCTGGCGGAGTGGCCAAAGGCCCGAGAAGGGGACAAGTTTCATGTAGAAGCCCAAGCACAAAGCTAGAATTTAAAGGGCTCAAGGACATGACTGACGACTCTGTAGAGCACCAACCCTTTGTTGAACTGTTACCCGTAGAAGGGGACTGACCTTGAAGGAGTAACCTGGCTGGAAAGCTGGGTCAAGAAGCACTGATAAGGCAAAGAGTCCCCAGGGAGACAGCCCTGCGGGCACTGCTCCATACCAGGGCAGAGATGGGCCTAAAGCTAGCCCAGAAGGGCTGAGAACTGAGCCTAGTGACAAGGCTGCAGATACCAACCAGGGCTCAATGGTAGGCCCTGTTGGACTTATTTTTTTACCCCGGAAAGAGTTTATTTGTTTGTTCACATATTGATTGTGTGTGACCTGGCCAGAGGGCTGGGCCATTGAAGATTAACAAGCTGTCAGGGGGCGCTGGGAGCAGAGAGAGAGAGAGAGAGAGAAAGAGAGTGCAGGTTCACACCTGACAGGAGGCGCTCATGAGAGGTGTCTCCTGGCATGATCACCCACTTCAAAGTACGTCTGTCACCCTCCTCCCCCACTCTGGCTGCTCCACAGACAAGATAACCGTTACTCCCTTAGATGAAAAGTTAGAGAGAGGTCTGTGCTAGAAATAGAAAAGATCCAGTATTCAAACATTGTTCATGACTTATATGCGGGTTCCTTAGAGTGGCACATGACTGCAGTTGTTTTTCTATCTTTCTATTTTTAAAACAGGTTTATTTAATTCATTCAGTGAGAAAACATCCTTAAAAACAGTTTTTTTTGCCCCTAATGTCTTCCCTGAATACAGTGCTACACCATCTGACTCTGGAGATGATGACGCAGACAGTCATGGTTAGCTCTGTATCTGATAGGACACAGGAGCTCAGCTATTAGCCTCCTGGCCATTCAGGTGGGAAGAGACATTTCTGAGTATTACTTTTCATTTGGTGTCCTGGAGCAGTGAGGAGTCCATTAGGTCCCTGAGACTCACACCATCTGCACCACCAATGCTCTCCATTATGGATCTTCAGAGCACTGCTCTCTTCCCAACCAGCAACACTTCTGTGCTGCCCAGATTGAGTTTTAGCCAGGTGATTTTCACCTAGGTGTTTCTCTCACAAGGCTTTGCAACCCGAGGAAGTGATCTGCTTTTGAGGATAAGAGAATGTAGATCTGGGGGCCATCAGTATACTTGTAGCACTGAAGGCCACAGGGGTTTACTTCTTCTAGAGGTCTGACACATATATCATGGAGGAAGGAAGATGAGATCGAACCTTGGACACCACATAGAAGAGCTCTCTGAGAGCAGCAGCAGCTGCCTGTAACAACCCTCTGTGATCCAACAAAAAAATTGGTGCTATCTTAGTATGTCTGTCAATGCTCATCGGATGTCATAAGCACACAAGCAGTATCTCGTGACCAACTGCTCTGACAGCTGACTGATCTAAGGCCATGTCTACACTAGAGACCTTACAGTGGCACAGCTGTACCACTGCAGCTGTGTTGCTGTAAGGTCTCCAGTGTAGCTACTTTATGCCAGCAGGAGACAGCTCTTCCGCTGGCATAATTAAATCACCCCCAACGAGTGGCAGCAGCTATATCAGCGGGAGAGCATCTCCCATTGACATAGCGTTGTCCACACCAGCGCTTTAGTCGGTGCAACTTAGGTCTCTCCGGGATGTTTTTTTCACACCTCTGAGTGACATACATTTTACTGACACAAGTGCTAGGATAGACAGAGTAACAGTATTAACAAGGAAGACTGTCTGTTGCCCAAGACACCATCCACAGATATGACCAGTGTCATCTCTGCACTACAGCGCAGTTAGAAGCCCAGCTGGGAATATTACACCATGGCTTCTCAATCATGTTTTCTATGGGAAAGCTAGAGACTGCATGGTAGTTGAACTGAACTGAACTGAAATTGTGGTTCAATTTTGTTCTGCCCTTTATCTGCTTGATATTGTAACCTATGCTCCACTCTTTGCACATGTAGGCTAATCAACAGTGAAAAGTTCCTATTTTTGGATCATAGAAAAGTTATTTGTGTTACTAAACAAAACCCGGGCCCTGATTCTCCACTGTGTGAATACTTGAGTGAATGGCCTTGGAATAAATGGGGATAGCAGGGGGCCTACTCCGGCATAAGGTCTGTAACAGACCTTACTCCAATGAAGAATCATGGGTTTTGAAGCTCCACCTCTTACCCATGTTCCTCCTCGGATGATGGGAGTGAGGAGATGGCTGGTGCAGGAGGCGGCAGAGAGTTTTGCTATCCACAGAGATCTTGGTTGTTTTAAGGCCACTTTGCACAGCTTATGGAGCGTAATATGCCCTGAGCCAGACTGGAGAATCTGGATCCCTGGTTTATGGAACAATTTATGGACATAAATCAACCTTCTCTTCTAGAAGTAAGCTTTGAGAAGGTGCCCCATCAAACACTGTACAATGTATTTTTATAGATTCAAGACTCTAAAGTTCAGGTATTTTAGTTATTAAAACTTTTTTAGGTCCTTAGGGTTTATCAAGCATTATTTTTCCTCTTACAGAAAACATGGATGTCAGAGATAGAAACTGCGGTCTCCAATTATGCCAACGGACACGAAACTCAGAAAAGCTCCTTTTTCTGTTTGCCATCTGAATCCTCTGAAATTTAATTGTGTAAATGCGAAATTGACAGATCCATTTTGAAGCCAGTCTACATGGTGGTAGCAAAATGATTTCTTTTAACAATCCTTGTTAGTTTCTGGTAACAATGGCCCTATGACCTGACTGGTTGGGGGCTGGGCACGGTGCATCTTGGCCAAAGTGGGATAGTGAGCTCAGTGGAACAACTTAATCATTCTTGGGTGCCCTCTAGCTTCTCTCAAAGGAAGGCTCTGGCCCAGGGGTGGGCAAACTTTTTGGCCTGAGGGCCATATCGGGTTTCGGAAATTGTATGGAGGGCCGGGTAAAGGAGGCTGTGCCTCCCCAAACAGCCAGGCGTGGCCCGGCCCCCGCCCCCATTCGACCCCCCCCCTCCGCTTCTTGCCCCCTGACAGCCCCTCCCCAGGACTCCTGCTCCCATCTACCCCCCCCCCCCGCTTCCTGTCCCTTGACCACCCCTGGAACCCCCGCCCCTGACTGTCCCCAGCTGCCCCATCCAACCCCTCCTCTCATTCCTGACTGCCCCCCCCGGGGACCCCTGCCCCCATTCAACCCCCCTCTGACTGCCCTGACCCCTATCCACACCCCTGCCCCCGACCATCACCCCAAACTCCCCTGCCCTCTATCCAACCTCCCCTGCTCCCTGCCCCCTTACCACGCTGCCAGGAGCACTGGTGGCTGGCGGCGCTACAGCCGCACTGCCCAGAGCACCAGGACAGGCAGCTGCGTCACCCGGCTGGAGCCAGGCATGCCACAGTGCAGCTCATAGCACCGGGTCAGGCCACAGCTTTGCAGCTGCGCTGCCCCAGGAACTCGCAGCCCCGCTACCCAGAGCATTGCACCGGCAGCACAGTGAGCTAAGGCTGTGGGAGAAGGGGATCAGTGGGGGAGGAGCCGGGGGCTAGCCTCCTGGGGCAGGAGCTCTGGGGCCGGGCACGAGGGTCCCGCGGGCCGCCGTAGTTTGCCCACCTTTGCTCTAGCCACAGGGGTGTGCTGCCTTGCTGCTGTTATTCCACTGAGAGCAGAAGCGGGGAAATTATCTTGGAAAATGTGTGTCCAGGCGGGAGGAAAGGCAAGGACGATTATTTTCTGAGTTCACTCACTGTCCTAGTACATTCAAATGCATTGGGGCTTTACAGAATCTTTCGAGAAAGATCCTCATTTGTGGTTGGGTGACAGAACATGGGCTTCCTTATCGAATACCTAAATCCACCACAAAAAATAAAAATAAAAAATTACTTGTACTAATATTGTACTTATAGGGGGAATTTTCAAAGGCACAAA
>NW_020664419.1:75109546-75223594 GCF_002925995.2 Terrapene triunguis
AGGGATGTGCTGGCTGCCACTTCCCGCAGCCCCCATTGGCCTGGAACAGTGAACCACGGCCAGTGGGAGCTGCGATCAGCCGAACCTTCGGACGCTGCAGGTAAACAAACCGTCCCAGCCCGCCAGTGGATTTCCCTGACAGGCCCCGTGCCAAAGGTTGCCGATCCCTGAGTTAGAGAATGTGGGTCTGCTCCTGCCCTCAAACAAAACAAACAGCATTTAGTGTTGAACTTTGTGGCAAACAGATCTATATTTGGAGTAACCCACAGAGCAAAAATGTCCCTGCTTACAGTATCCTTTAAGGTCCATTTGTGCATGTGGGAGGATTTTCTGCTGTTGGTCCGCTAATTGGTTGAAGGATTCTACTACATGCAGAGCTACCATATACAACTCATGAAGAATATACCATTCCCAAAGCTTTATTGACTCCTTGCAAAGCTGTGAAGTGCAGGCTCCTCCTTGTTTGTTTATATAATACATTGCTGTCATATTGTCTGTGGCTACCTGAACAACGTATCCTTTCATCTGACGGTGGAAAAATCTGAATGCTCTTAGCTCCAGAACACTGATATAAAGGGAAGACTTGTGTTGGTTCCAGAGCCCTGTGCACCCCAGCCTGTTTTTGAGGCATCTGTTGTAATTATCATGGAAGGTGATGGAGAGCTGAACCTCACTCCCTTCGTTACATGATCCTGATCCATACACCATAAGAGTTTTCTGGATTTTGTTTAGAATAGTAATTATTAGCTTCAAGTTGTGAACTCCAGATTTAAAGTTTCCTGTCACCCAATGTTGAAGAGGTCTCATCTTTAGTCTCACACAGGGTGTGACATGTCATTGATGCCATGAGACCTAGTAAGAAGAGGAAGAACTTCATTTTCTGAAATGGATTCTGAAAGAGAAACTGAATGGTATAGGACATCTTCAGGAACTGTGAAGGCATTGGCAGTGATTTCTTTTCACTGGAAGCTGCTTTTAGGAGACAATCAAAGACACAGAAACACGAAAATCCCTTTGTGACGGGATGTCACCCCCGGGGTGCAGTCCGTGAACCGTGGGAACCGCTGCGTGCCTCTAAGACACACAGCTGGATTGGCTCTATTTTCACACTGCTTGGTTCGAGACACAGCCAACCTCACCAGGCCCTATTATCAACCAACATGACAGCAGGTGGCACCACTCACCTAAACTGAGCTACCTGAGTGCAACATCAGACAATCTCCCAGCTTCCCAGGCACACGCCCCCTGCTGGAGCATAAACGCAAAATTATACCATCTTGCACTGCACAGGGATCTGTACAATGTAAGATCATAAATAGTTCGCTCTCCCCTCAGTGTGGGAAAGATATGCAACAAGCCTGTGTTAACCAGGCTGAGGTTTTTCCCCAGACACTTCACTCAAAGGCACACTGGTTTAGATACAAAACATCAGTTTATTAGCTACAAAAAGATAGATAGATTTTAAGTGATTATAACTGATAGCAAACAGATTAAAGCAGATTACCTAGCAAATAAACAAAACCACAAACTAAGCCTAAGCTACTAGAAAGATTGGATATGAATTAGCAATTTCTCACCCTGGCTGATGATACAAGCAGTCCATCAGGTTTCCATACAAAGGCTAGAAATCCTTTTAGCTTGGGACCCACACTTCCCCTAGTTCAGTCTTTGTTCCTCAGGTGTTTCCAGGAGTTCTCTTGTGTGAGGAGTGTAGGGTGACCAGACAGCAAGTGTGAAAAATCGGGACGGGGACAGGGGATAATAGGAACCTATATAAAAAAAGACCCCAAAATCGGGACTGTCCCTATAAAATCAGGACATCTGATCACCCTAGAGGAGTGAGGTCCCTAGATGATGTCACACCCCAACTTATATAGCTTTTACATATGGCGGGAATCCTTTGTTCCAAAAACAGTTCCAAGTCCAGTGTGTCGAAAAATACAGGTAACCAAAATGGAGTTCAGTATCATGTGATCTGGTCATGTGCCCTTGCTGAGTCATAGCAGCCATTACTTACAGGCTGGCTGAAACATTTATAGGAAGGCTAAGCTTTTTCACAGCCTATTGTCTTTGTTGATGAGTCATTAGCACTGTCTAGCTTCATCATTGTTGTACCTGAAAGGCTAGCTCTAGGAGTTTTCCAGAGTAAGCACATTTGAAATACAGGTCCAGAGTCAATATTCATAACTTCAGATACAAAAATGATACATGCACACAAATAAGATAATCATATTCAGCAAATCATAACTTTTTCAATGATATCTGACATGACCAATCTTGTACAAAATGTATCTTAATCATGCCATAATCATATCATAATAATTTCACTATGACGAATATGTGGTGTAGTGGCACACCCTTTTCTTCTCAGAAAAGCTGTCACTATTCACAGGCATTTTGTAAAGACTATGGGTGCAGTGGAAACGATAAAGGAAAGACCTTGTACTGGAAATGGTTCTGGTCTATGATGAAACGCAGGTACTTCCTGCGTGATGGTCTTATCGAAATATGAAATCAAGCATCTTTTATGTCAAAAGCAGCAAACCAAAGAAAGGGACACAATAATGGAACCCAGAGTTAACATTCTAAAGTGAAACTTTCAAATATACGTGCTTAGCTTCCTCAGAGCCAAGACTGGGCAAAGACCTTGTAATCTTTGGATTAGGAAACAGTGGGAGTAGAAACCCCGATTTCTGAAATTTACCAGAACCTCTTCTATCAGTCTTTCCCCGAGTAAAAAGTTGATTTCAAACACTGGCATAAACAGTCTCCAAAGAATAGGGGGATGGAATCCATAGTTGGTTTGCTGCTCTCTAACCCCATGTCAAACTGAAGGTCTATCTGTCAGAAGTAGTGGAGGATGAATTCTTTTGTCTCAGCTTAGACTTAAATGGATGCCTTCTATACTGGTGTTAGGATGATGATGATGACTGCTGTTGTTATTGCTACTGGTAGTATTGTCTACCTCTGTTGGAATATGAAGAATAATGAGCATAATATTCTCTTTGATATCTGAAGGCAGGTGTAGGAGTTCTTCTCTTAAAAAGCCGTAAGAGACTCAGGGACCTGGCAGCTGTCTAGTCTCTTTCATTTTCTCTAACAATTCATCCATTTTTGAGCCAAATGGATCATCCCTCTCAAAAGGAAGATCTTCAATCTTCAACCTCATTTCTTAGGGCAGAGAAGAGGTCTGTAGCCATGCTTGTCTGTGAATAGTTACTGCTGCAGCTGATATCGTCCTGATCTTGATGATGTATCCAAAGCATCAAAAGACACTCTCAATGCATGCATAGCAACATTTAGACCCTCTTTAATAAGAGCATTAGACAGTCTGCAGTGTTCCTCAGGAAGATTCTTTGTAAAAAAGAGAGATCTTGTCCTAGAGGTGAAACTGTTATCTGTGCAGGACAGCTAGGTAGTTAGGTATTCTCATGTTCAGAGAAGCTGAAAAAAATACCTTTCTTCCAAGCAATCTAATTATTTCCCTTTTCTGCCAATGGAGTAGAATGTAAATGTTCCATTCTTGAACGCTGCATTGTTGCAGCTACCACAAGAGAGTTAAAGGGAAAATGAACATGGAAAAAAGAAAACTCTTCATATGGGATCTCACACAACCAATCAGTTGATATGAAGATAAGAGCATTCCATGCTGATTTTGCTGCCTGGCAGAGACCTTCCCAAAGAGGCAGAGATACTTTCTCAGTAGATGTATTTCCCAGTATCAAAAAACAGGATAAGGAGTTTCCTGAAGTAAACTGAAGGTAATTTTAACTTAGACACCATTCTGCTTACTGACTCCTGTAGTTCAGATGGTGAGGGAGATGAGGCTACTCCAATGTTTTCCTCAGGGGAGGATTTGCCTGTGGGTTCTAAGTCCTGATGCACAATACCAGCTTGTGAAAACACATCAACTTCTTCCTCATCACAGAGAATATCCTGAATTTTTGTAGGAGACCTACCTCTTGGTCTCGGATCCTCTGGTGTAGGATCTGAATGCCTTGGATCCAACACATTAGTATGTGCTGACGTTTCCTTGCCTCAATGTGGAATCAAGGTCATCGCAGCTGAATGAGGTTGAAATGGAAGCCCTGGAATTGTCTAGTATGGCCAATGCATCCAGGAAGATACTTGCTACTCATGCCAATTTGTCCAGTTCTGTAGCATCTCATAGTAATGAGGAAACATCAACTTCCAATAATCTTTGTCACAAAAACAGCCTTGAGGTCGAGGCTGCAGGTAGACTGATGTATCCATCTCCTTTTCTAAATGTGGATTGAAACCCAGAACTGACAAGGAACAAGATATGAGAGAGGTAGGGATCCATAGTAGCAACAAGGGTGAGAGAGTCTTTCTAGGTAAACCTATAGGTATTCGGGGAGGAAGTAGTAGCATCGCAGAAGATCCATATGTTGAGGAATCCACTCTGTTTTTTGTGAGAGGGAAAGCATTGTGTTGGATCCTTATCCAAATCTCTCTCTTCTGCTGAGGAAGCGTGAAACTGATCTGATAAATGCAGTTCCACGGGTACCTAAGTGGAAACCATCACTGAAGGTATCAGTGCTGATACAAGAGAGAGATCAATTGATTTATTAGGTCCTGACCCAACAGAGTCATCTTGGTCTCCGATCTGTCTCACATCCGCATGTTTGCAATCTGAAGGATTTGACGAGTTCCCTGAACAGAAGACAATGCAAGACCCAGAAAGGTGCTTGGTCTTGCTTCTTCTTCAGAACTGAAGGTCCTGGTTCCAAAGAGGCCTCAGGCATGGAACGCATATTGTCTAAGGCCATTTCTGTTACCATGTTCCTTTTTTGGAAGCAGGTCTGAGGTTTTTGTTGACTGGGCAGTCTTCAATTTTGTATGCTGAAGAAGGCTCACATGCATCTGTGGTAGTGCTTGGAAGGAACTGAGGCAGTAACTGCTTCCGTGCCCCCTTTTATAGCCCCATTCTCAGAATATGCTCAAACACTGTATGGAGGAGGCACACGAATGCTCAGAATAGGCATTGCTAGTATAAGTTTGTACCATTCAACGGAACCGGTCGGCGCATATCCCAAGAGTGGCAATATGCAGAGGACAGTCAAAGAAGAACCTGGTTTACTGGGGTCCCTTCCTAGCCACAATTTAATGCCCAGGTACAAAATGTAATTGGTTAAAGCCTATTTTCAAAATGTTTTCATTTCTGTGTTTGTAACACTGTTGCAGAAAACTGGCTCTGATGAGTTTAGCACAGCAGGGGGACTGCTGTTGGAGATTTAAGCACCTATTTAAAAAAAAGTCTCTAGCCTTTTTCCTTGCAGACCTACAGCTCAAAACATAATTTGTTAAGGAAGCTTGATGGTCAGAAGAAGAGTTTCCCCACAGATACCCTCATAAAAGGTTTCCTTCATCTCACAAGTGGGTTCTTCCCTCATGCAGTCCTCAGGATGTCCTCCAATCCTGCAAGCACATTGCTCTCATTCAGTCCCCCTCCCCTTATCCTGCAGGCCTCCTGCAATCAGGAGAAAAAGAGCTCTGCTTCTGCAGAGTTTAGGAGATATGTAGTAGAGGTTGCAGGAGGGATCTTAAGAGGTCAGAAGCCTAGGATGGGAAACCAAGAGGCCTGTAGGAGAGGGGAACATCTAGTGAATCTGAGAAGCACGTCTGTCCTCTTTACGAGCTTTAAGAGGCTCACAAGGGGCCCAACCATATGCTGAGTCCTAGAAGGGTCACCGGTGGCCACATTTGAAAGCCCAAAAGCCTCTTTTATATTATAGGGGGATGACAAGTCTGTTCTAGATCACTGGGAAGTTGATGAACCTATTCTGACTCTGAGACAGAGGATCCTCAGTGGAGGGAGCCCCAAGGAACCAACTCAGATTATGGAAGTCCCCTCTGCAAGGCCTTCTAAGATTCATGGAGGCTACTGACCGTCCCTCCTAATGCTTGCACGTGTGCAGGATGGCTTTGTTGAGGCTCCAAAAGAGCTCAATTAAGGACTTGCAGGGGATGGACACAAGCCTCTTAAGGTCAACATGCTTTGGGGCCTTGGTGAGCATCTTGAGTCTCATGAGGAGCAACTCATGATGCACCTGCCAAAGTTTGCAGGAGGTGGGCACTCCATCACAAAGCCCACAGGGTGTGGAGGCTCTTGTTTGGTTAGCTGGTTGACTGGTTGAACAGCCTACTAAGACTTGCTGGGGTTATGGAGGGGAGCCTTCACTCTCTGGAAACCCCTACCTGGAGCACTAGGAGCAGTACAATACATACAAAATGTACATAGAACACTAGGAAGACTGAAACACTATTTTTCATATTTTAATTTATCACTTTCCTAATAAGCAACCGAAAGCACATACCCACATTACACTCACTGACTTACCTCTCCAGCAATGCTCTCCTCTCATCCTGATTATTTTGTACTGTTGCTTCTAAAACTGCAATCTCCCCACGCAAATCATCCGTCTGTTTCTCTAGCTCACTGACCCTCCTTTGACTGCTCTGCCACTCTTTCTTCATTGTAGCGAGATTTTCATTCAGAGCTGTGATCTGCATGGTGAGCTTGGCTTCCACCTCCTCACGTTTTCTGTTTTCTTCTTCTTTCTCTTTTATCTCTGTGCGCTGAGAAAAAAGGAAACATTGAACAATGAGCTATCAAATAGTTCTGAGTTTGTAACCAGGTTGGTGTGTTATCAACTCCAACATCAAAATTAAAATGATGGTAACACTTATCTCTGATACATCTGCAAAACCATTTTTGATATTTTACAGCTAGCAGGGAGTTATTCGGGCATGTCTTTTCAAAGAGTCACTTTTTCTAATGGAACAATGTTCCTTATAAGTGAAAGAAAACTAGATTCTGCCCTTCTGGTATTGTTCAACTGAGGCAGAGAAATGAAAAACCATGTACTTACAATTTCAAAACTAAGTTAGTTTTCATTAATAAACAGCTATTATACTAAACAAATGCCTGCTTATGGTCCCACTATGGATTTATACCTATTTGTCAAAATAGTGCTTAGCCTATTGTACCTGAGTTTTCCTACAATATAATCTGTCTCACGTTGAAGGTTTTTGGAAATATTTACAAATCATTGATTAAAAATGTAAATGCCATGAGATTAAAATTAAGTCTGCCTCCCTCCCTCTTTGAAAGGAACCAGAGACGTGCTAAAGACACAAATTCTATACATGCTCACCAGTTTAGTTTCAATCTCAACACATTCCTTCTTCAGTTCTTCCTCTTTTTTTTTCAGCTGATCTTTGATAATTTGCTGATTCTTCTTCTCCTGTTCAAGAGCTAAATTCATGTTATCTACTTTGCCCTGCAGCTCTAATTTCTGTTGAATCAATAGCTGCTTCGCATCCTTTAGATTTGTCACCTCCTGTTAAAATACAAGTTTAAACTATCACATAGGGTCTAAAAATAAAATGGTAAAACTTATCTGTGAACTAACTTCAGACTGAGGATAACTATTTCCTGGGATAGGAGAGCAAATGCCTTTACGGCACAAAATATCAACTGACCATGTTTAAGTTAGGTACCTAGGTTACAAATTACATCTTAGATTCCTACAAACAGAAAAAAAAATTCTAATTTACTTCTCCACTAAAATAGTGGAAATTATGTTTGCTTACTTTCTGGCTTTCTGTTAAGTAGTAGGTTTGTCAATTTCACTTTTCTTTAAGTTGGATTCTAATAAATTTCACTGTCAGGTTTTCTGCACTAGGTAAGTGTCAAAAGGTGAGAGTTACAAACCCTGTGGTGGCAAGAAGGGAATTTTTATTTATTTATTTAATCCATTGGAAACAATTATTGCATGGGAGAGTTTCTACAGGTCTTAAGTTTGTAAATATTTACCTACATATTGTACTGGAAATAGCTTCAAAAATAGATGGAATAACTTAATTTGACACGAATCATTCTTCTTTAAATCCACAGCCCAATAAAAATGTATTATTCTGATGAATAAGGGGTGATAGTTTTTCATAGGACACATTCCACTGAAAGTCAAGACAAAACATCACAAGGATAAAGTCTTTTTTCTACTTTCAAACCCATGGGTGGATGATATGGCCATACTTGATTTCATAAGTGGAGATATTTTTGGTTTCAGTCTGACTGCAACCACAGAGAACAAGAGGTGAATATTAAGCTGACATCCCAGTTTGTGTATGTTTTAAAATTCTCTGCAGCTCTATAAATTCCTTCTTTTTTTAGCACAGAGGTTTCAGGAAGTGTGTGACAATTATAGTTAGTGTTCCCAAAATCAAAATGCATTGGGCATTGAATTCTCTGGAAGTAACCATCATTTTTAGACACTGGATCACAAAAGAACATCTGAAAGCCATAATATTTTTTTTGTATTTCCACAGAACTTATACATATTCAGGCTATTTTAAAATTAAATTACTTTTATTAGATTGTAAGCTCTTTGTGGGATGGACTGTGTCTTCTTTTATACTCACAAAACCACCTACAACATTGGGGAGGCCAGCAGAAGCAAATAAATTACTATTAATAAATATAATATGTAATTAAATGTAGAAAATGTAGCCAGGCTGTCTTTTAAAAGTGTCAGATTTCAGAAGAGACAGAAAAGTTTTAGAGATGTTAAATGTAACTAGCATTTATAATACAAACAAAGACTACAAAAAATAACTCCATCCTCTAATTTTTTCTCTTGCTTTTCTCTCTCTCTCTCTTATTATTTTTTTTTTTTTTGAAAGTGAAGTATCCTTAAAAAAGATTCAGTCTTGCCTCAAGAGTGATTTTTAAAGCAGTTTCAACAAAATTGGTTTAACTAATATTGGTTTAGTATTTTAATGTTGCAATAAATTACAAGCACTTAAGAGTGACAGGTAGGTACATTTTTAATGAATGTACAATTTTTTTTTAAATTAGGAGTGTCGCTTTTAAAAATCAGAGTTCAGGTTGGATACAACCATTCAAAAACAGCTTAAAATCTCCCCACCCCGATAACTTCACACTTTACATGGCTTTCCTTATCAGTGAGAACATGTACCTTAATAAAACTAAGATGTTGGTTTTGCTTTGGGATTTTGGTTTGTTTCTTGTTTTGTTGTAAGGCTGGAAGAGGCTGTTTAATTTCCTCACTTCTCAGAATTTGGGGACACAGAGTGAGAACTTTTCCTCTTGTCCACTTTTTATTAAAACATTGGGAGAAAGCCTGGATATTTAATTGCTTAGAGTCATCTATATAAAAGGAGACAGCAGGGTCTAGAGGTTAGAGTACAGAATTTGAAGTCAGGAGACTTGGATCACAACCAACTGACCCAGTCCTGCTGTGTGACCATGGAGAAATGACTTAGGCCTAATCCACAAAGGGACTTAGGGATTGCAACTCCTAACTTTTAGGCCCTTGCCACCAGGGCCAGCTCCAGCTTTTTTGCCGCCCCAAGTGGCAAAGCGGGGGGGAAAAAAAAGAAAAGAAAAGAAAAGATAAAGCCGTGACGGCAGCACTTCGGCGGCAGCTCTACCGCGCTGCTTCATTCTTCGGTGGCAATTCAGCGGCGCGTCCTTCCCTCCGAGAGGGAGTGAGGGACCCGCCACTGAATTGCTGCCAAAGACCCGGACGTGCCGCCCTTTCCATTGGCCGCCCCAAGCACCTGCTTCCTTCGATGGTGCCTGGAGCCGGCCCTGCTTGCCACCTCAGTGGAATCTACAGACCCTAGTTAAGGTACCTAGGCTCCCTATAGAATACATGGGGAGAGATAGGCATCTAAGAATGGGATCCACAGAAGCTAGCACACTAGACAGGGAGCTGCCTAAAGTAGTCAATGGGAGATGCTGAGGAGAAAGGTGGGTCCTAGCCCTGCCCCTCTCAGGGAGTGAGGCGACTCAGTCTGGGCTGGAAAAAGACACCTATCTCTGCTTGCAACCCACAGCCAGGGACCCACTCCTGGAGTCAGGTGCATAGGCTGTTTCTTACAGAAGTGATGGCAGCACACATCTAGCTCCTCACAAAACAGCCAAGGAGCAGAGGGGATGGGAAGGCCTCCCTTATAATCTTTAGCCCAGTGGTTAGTGTACACAGTAGACCCCAGTTCAATTAACCTCTCTGCCTGATATGGAGAGGGAAATTGAACTTGGGCCTCCTGCATTGCAGGAGAGTACCCTACCCACGAGGCTAGAGAGTCATTCTCACTCTCTGGCCCAAAGCATATTTAATTATTTATACTCAGCAGAACAGCTTCAAGAAGAGACACTGATCCCCATCAGAATAACCCCTGGCTCAGTGCTCTGAGAACACCAACTGGACTGGGCCCCACAAGATAGGCGGGGACATCTATCTTCACCTGGTTTGAGGATTCTGCTGGGGCTTAGCCATGAGAATAGGTGCCTGGAAGTCTAGACTGAGGTGTTATGTACTTACCCAGTGGCAGAAACTTTGGCACCTGGGGGACTTTTACAGAAAAAATGTAGGCACCTCCAGAGTTAGGTGGGAGCTGACCAGAGATTTTGAAGATCTCAGTGGTGCCTAAAGTTTGGACTTGGGTGTCTGATGTGGGAGTTAGGCTCCTAAGTACTTTTGTAGGTATGGGCCTTAATCCCTCTGTGTTTGAGTTCCTTCATGTGTAAAATGGAGATAGTAATACCCATAATTGCAAAGCAATTTGAGATTCTCTGACTGAACGTGTTACATTCGTGCATATTCTTATTACTATCTGTAGTTCCAATTTGTGTCTCAACATACCTTCTCAAATTCTTGCTTGCAGGTCCTAAGCTCGTCACTCAATTTAGTACTGTCTTTTTCCAGCTTACTCTTTATTTCCTGGAGCTCTGTTGTTTTAGATTTTTCATTAGCCAAATCTTTTTCTTTCAAAACCTTGAAAAAAAAAATCAAAGGAAAAATGGGACCTCATCCAGACTCTCAGTTATCAAAAACCTCTTGATTACAAAGACTGCTGATGGGAGAATGATTGTATCAGAACTCCATCCACAATTATTTTGTCTGATCTTAGAGAAACCCTATCATTTAGTTTCATCTTTAAAATCAATAATCATTTTTTTCTTTTCACATTCCTTTTGTTCAGTACATGGCCCCTCGGGGATATTTAACTTATGCTGAAATTGTTTTAATATATTCTGCCATTTCACCTATTTGTTTAAAATCTTTTATGTATCAGTGGTCCAATAAACTGCTGTAAGTGCAGGTACACATTGCATTAGCACAATACATTGAGAAGTCCTGGCATATTTCTAAATAGGTTTCCATTAGAAAACAGGAAAGAGGAGAAAGGTAATGGGAAAAGTAAGTTACCTTGTCTTTCTGGATTTCCTGTAACATTTTGTTCTGTTCTTTCAGCTGCTGTTCTTTCTTTGACACATCCTGCTCCAGAGTAGCCTTTATAGTCTTAAGTTCTTGGATCAACTGATTAAGGTTACCAATTTGATTTCTGTTTGAAACTAATTCCTCCTGAGCCAGAGCAAGTTTCTCCTCTGTGGACTAATTAAAAAAACAGTTCTGAAAATCATCTGTCAAAGCTATTTCAAGATCTCCACACTAGTCACAATAATTTAAATACTTGTTATGCGTCTGCATGGAAAGACCAGCTTCTGGTGTGTAGTACTTCATTTTAAAATTTCAGTAGAACACAGTTAGTAGACTGACATCTGGGGAAAGAAAAACTTCTCCAATAATGTTTCCAGTAATAGGAGTTGGAGTTTACATGTTTCAAATGCATCAAGAAGAAAAGAAGGAAAATACACAGTAAAAAAATTAATGAAAAACAAAAACTTATTTCTTCAGGCACTTGAATTGCCCTATGATTACAGGTAGTTGTACAGATGAGAAATAGGTAAAGTGGTAGGATGAGATTTTTCAGAAACATTCAGTGCTATCTTAACTCTGTTCTTGTTGAGTTTTTCCATAGACTTCAACAGGAAGAGAGTTAGGCCCATCATGAGTGCTTTTGAAAATCCCATCTGTCTTGTAGCAAAGTCCCAAACTTTTTATGGTTTCTCTCTTTCCCTCATATGTCTAACCTGTCTTCTTGGAAAGTAAGTTATTTACATCCTCTTGTTGGGACAATGCCTATAACATTGTGAGAGCAACAGTAAAACACATAAGTAATAATAAGGTAACTGTTGTAATTAACAGCTGTTGAGCAATTACGAGAGAAGCAAACTGAACTTTATCTTAGGGGAGGGCAAATCAGGAGCAGAAGTAATAATTTCAACACTTTGTCATGGACAAGAGAGGTTGCAATTCATTTCCAAAAGGTATTTTGAGAACAGTGTCTGAGCTAAGCAAGAGCAAAGGAAGAGACAAATCATGTGAAGAGGTGCTAGGTGTGTTAACACACAAATTATATAAAATTGGTTGAAGTCCCAATTAAGAAGACATCTCTATTAACCACTTCTTAATTAAGTGGCACTTGCTGTGTGTAAATTAGAGCACATAGCAGACTGCACTTTAACTTCCAAACTCCATATAATACAAGTAATTATTGCAAATTTATTGAATGACATTATTCAAAAATATTTACACACTATACAGTGCAGCATAGGCTGACTGCTACGTTTTCTCTCACCAATTTTTAGAGCTTCTTGGTCTGTGTATGTACAATTAAAATTCCAATCATTGCTACCATTAATGGTAAATTTAAAGGAAAAAAGTCTGGTGCAGACAAGGCTTACTTAAGCCTCACTACTCATTGATGCTAGCACCTAAAAATATTTTTTGCTCAACACAGCTGATAACCACTTAATTTCCACCAAATAAGTTTCTTGTAGTATCTTAATTTAAGTGTTAAAAATAAAACTAAAGATTTTATCCCCTTCATAGAGTATGTGTTTGTTAAACTCCTCATCTCCTCTCGCTCAAAGTAAAATGTGGCTACTGTTCCAGTGTTCCAAACTCTTGTGATGTTTTCAGAAGTCTCACAATATTTGGTGTTCTTCTTAAAGCCTCAGCTTGCTGGAATCACGAGATTGCATGAGTATCTCCGTTTAAAAACAATTCTAGCTCTCATGGTGGCGCAGAAAAGCTTGAAAAGTCAGAAGCAAATAAAAAGCCTCAATATTTTTCGATTTCGTGATGTGTAAGCCCAGTTCATAAATTCTGAGCCCTTGAGGTTGGTGATACTACTTTTGTAACAGGAGCATTTCAACAGTAGTGTTTGAAAGCAGGGTTGGCTGCATCAATGGAAGGAACAGATGGTGACTCAAGACACTAGAACTAAGGAATATCAGAAAAACGACCTGTTTTTCAGTAAACAAATATATAAATAACTGAACAACGCTTAAGGTCAGATTTATTGTTACCTCTTAGAATCACAAAGCTTCAGTAAGAGGATTATGTTGGGATTTAAGCACAGAGGGATAGTCCTTATAAAAAGGCATATTCTCTTTACGAAACTTAAACAATATGCATATCCCAAACCATATTCAAAGGCAGGTAAAAAGGAAAAGCATGTAAGTCATTAAAACCTGCTTCAGTATCTGGTAACAAAACAGAACACAGCCCAACAGTAGAGCTATGGAAATATCTCCCAAGATATTTTAAGTGGACACTAAACCCTGTTCAAAACATGCAGTGAAATCCTGGCCCCACTGATGTCAATGGGAATTTTGCCCATTGGGTCTTGCAAAGGCCTTTATGATGTGGGAGACTGCCAGAACTCAACAACGATGACAACTCAGACTATTACATTTTAATACTGGGTGAAAAACTGCCCAACCAAAATCAATGGGAGTTTTGCCCCTTACAGTTTCACCTATTATTTTTAATGGGCCAGTTTTAACATGTGCATTACAGTGTCCTCTTCTAACTAGTATCCTCTTCAAGAGTAGTAAATATTCTTTAAATGAACAATCACTCCAATGTATAACACACTGTTTGTGTGACTCTCTTCCTGTATGAGTAGCAGTACCCTCCGTTACTGGATGGAATGTCAGACCAGCTTAAATATTAATGTCCACACTGACATCTTAGATCCTATCTAGCTTATAGCTATAATACTGCTACACAAGTATGAATACTTAACAGATAAGCTCCTTTGTTTTCAGTTTAAAACGATTTTTAAACTAAAAAATCCCGGGTTTTACAAAAAAGTATTATTTGTTTTTTTCCTGATGTTCACCCTACTTTTGTATCATTCAAATATATAAAAAATAACTTGTTCTATTACAAAAATAGAATATAGTGCATGTTATATATCTATTTTACAAGAATACATTAGTCGGTGTGTGTATATGCAAAGCTGCTTGTTAAAGTAAGGCAATGTATTAGTCTAGAAGATACACACAATAAACAGGCATGCACGCAAGCTCTGAAGTGTGTGCACATCTGAACGTACTGATGAATCTCACGCCCACCATGCACACATTTCAAGCTGTTAGCAGATAATGGTTTAAAGATCTGACACACTAAAATGGGAAGAAAATGAAAATCTGTATCAGAATACATTTCAGAACACAAGGAAATATTCAAAAGTTTTAAAAAAAACAAAAACAGGAGAAAAGGGATGAAGTTGAGTATTTGCACTGCAAATGGTGTGGCCCAATTATTACATGTAAATATTTAAAGACTAACAGTTCTAAGTCTACAACAGTAAACTGTTTATTGAAATGAAAAGTTTTATTTTCAGATTAGAGATATATTGTTTTCTTAAACTCAGAGGTGACGTGTTTTGAGTGCTGTTTTAGTTCTGTAGCAAATCATATTGAATTCGTTCATCAAACCATTAATCTACTGAATACTTTTCCCCCTTCTCCTTCCGTCCACCAAAATAACCCCTGATATTTACCCAGAAAAATGATTAATAGTTGTTCCCACTGATTTTCACCTATTTTTGTTCTTATAGTAATAAACACTGATAAATTCCCAGGAAAAATTAAATAAAATAAAAACCGAAAATGAAGGGCCCTATTAACAGGCTAATGCTAGTTTAATTTTAAATTCTTGAATAAGGAATAAAACAAAGTACAAATTGGGTAAGTAATGAGATCAATGGGATATTTATTAGAATGTTCTTAAACAGGGGATGGGACAAGCAGAGGAGGCATTAGAAAATATTCTGAGGACATATGTACAAGGTGAGAGTGGCTTAGGTGCACTAGCCTTTCTGCCCTTTTTATTACATGTGTAATCTGAATTTGAGGGAGTAGGGGATGGGAGGGAAGAATTACAAGCAAATACACAGAGAGAAAAGGTCAAATAAAAAAAAACACCAACCAGGAAGACTATGCTATGAAGCAAGGTAATTCCCCAAATACATTCTACTGCTGGCATCGTCTATGGAAGAGACCAGGACTAGATTAGAAAAGCATCCAGGCCAAGACTGAGGTGCATTTGCAAGATCTCATACACTATCTATTTGTTTAATTCGATCCAGCCCAGGGCTAGCAGTTCCTCATTTTCATGAGTACTACACATTCACTTACAGAAAATGTAACTTTTTGAAAAAAAGAGCAATTTTTGTAAACAATATAAAGTCCCCCCAATTTACATATATTAAAAGAGAATATAATTTGTTTGAATTTGTCAGCTCAAATCCATCCATCCATTCCCCTCACACATACCATCAATACAGTTAAAGAATTGCAAGAAATCAACACCCTTATTTTTAAAAAGGAACATATCCTTTCTATAACTTTAACTTTAGCCAAAGTGAATTGGTTTGGTGCCATTTTTGTGGGGGGAGGCACAAGGCAATTTTTTAAACTGAAAAAGTATGTATTAAATTGTAATGTATAGAGGTGCGTGTATTTTATATACACACACATACACATACATATACACACACACACACGTCATATTTTCTTTTCAATCTACATTAATTCAAACTTGACTTTTAAAACATTATTGTGCGCACCTCTGTCCCACCATCCACCCCTTCATCCACCCCTTCAGCTTACACCAAATCTTTTCACCTTGGCTAAAGTGACATAACATATGTCCCTTATTAAAATAAAGGCTTTGATGTTAACCAGCCCTTCATTTCTTTAATTATATTGATAAGGAGAGGAGGAATTGGGTTCACCAGAGCAATTGTCTGATCTAAGGCTAGCCTTCATGGAACACTGTAACCTAAATATCTCAAGCTATAAGATTTCCCTTGAACTCCCATGATCTGCTTTTCATCATAGCGCAGCTTCCACAGCAGACTGATTCCTTTAGCTAGGAAGGTCAGGAAATAGCTCAGTAGTTTAACAATGATATTCCATTCTCACGCCAGCAGATGGTGCTATCAGTACAGCTCAACTCATGCCCTCCAATCCTACCCAGCCACTATACATGCCACCTCAGTTCATATCATCCACATGGCTTGAGGCCATCTATCTTCATATCTGTCTGAAACCTTGGCCTCCCAGAGTCTGTGTGCCAAGTTGTGTTAAACCATTTAGCCATTCCAAAGATATTTTTATTTAGCTAAAGTGAAGGCTAACAGTGAGGGTATCTCACATTCAGACCTAATCACGTTTATTTAAACTTCTCTTTAACAAAACTGGTTCTGACACCATGTGGACTAATCACTGCTTTGCAATGACTATCCTTCTTCTGTTAAAAGACCTGAAGTGACAAGAAAAACATTCAAGATCATCTAGTTTATATGTTTCAAAGATCTGTATTGTACAAAATGACTCCAGATGTTTCAACACACCATGAATGAGATACTTCATTGTAGCGATGGGCCAAACCAAAACCCTGGACCTGAACCCCAACACAAACTTTGGATCCAGATGCAATCCAAATTCTGTGGTTCTGACTCAGGTGTATTTATTATTAATATTAAGCAAGGCCCCTAGTTTTATGTAGCCTATGAGTGGTAAATTTTGCATTTGAGAAGATGAAATTCTGCTACAAGAATTGCCTGACTTTAGCGATTCTACTACTTTAACATCTGAATATCAAAATACTACTTCTGTGTCACCATTGCTTTTTAGATCACTGCCTATGGAGAACACAAATTTTTTCTTCACTTTCTTAATCTAAAACACATGCTTTCTAAGTTTATACTGCAATAAAAGCTATACAGCATGTCCTGGGTTAAGGAGGGTAGGAACATTTCCCCCCCCCCTCCCTTTTTTTAAGCAAAAATAAGAGAGAGACTGAAAATAGTTCTTAGAACTATTTTTAATTAATATTAACAGACCTGCAATATCAGCCTTGTTCCTTCTCTACTCTCATAATCTAGCTATGCTTTCAGCCCCAAAAGTGAACTTGTTCTAATTTAGGAAGAACTATAGTCGGGCGCCCTATTTCAAAGCTGATGATACAGAGTCAATACAGGGAAGTCTGGTAACAACAACAGGCACTTTTTCTTTGCATTTCACCTTTATGAAATGATAAAAATGGTTAGAAACAGAGTTTCTGTACTGAGGTTGTAACTATACATTGTCATATGAAACTCATGAAAATAACTAGCTGAAAAACAGGTCGCAGCTTTTCCCCTTTTTGTGATGTCACAAACTCGATAAATCATTCAAAACATTTACAAAGAGATTTAAAATGGCAGATCCCAAACCTGCATACAGTTATGCACCAGAGTAGTCCCATGATGTCAATGAGACTACTTACAAGTGTAACCATTTGCAGGATCAGGAACTTATAATGAAAAAAAATCAAACAAAAAGATGTGCTTAAGGGGAGAGATAACAGGAGATTTAGAACAAATATAAAAAATCACAAAGGTTCAGCAAATTAAAAAAAAACAACTGGGAAAAATAATGATGACCACTAGGTCTAATAAAGTTAACTATGAGAACAGCTTCCATTTTGCTTTGCACCAATGTTCTACGTAGGACAGGGTTGGGATCCAAAATTGGGTTTTGAAGAGTCATGTGACAGCTCCTGTGGCTCCTGTCCCAGGTGGCTGACTGAGCTTGCCTCTCTGCTTCAGGCATTGCAACCGCTGGGGTCCCAGCACCACTTAGGGTTAGCCCATCTGTCATGATGATGGGAGTTCGGGTAGACCAAATTTGAGTGAGTGGCACTGCAATCCCATGAGCCAGGTCACAACTCCACTCACACAAATTTGGTCCAAGCAGGGGGCAGAGTCGAACCAGAGCGGTGCTGCAACCCTGGAGGTTGCAACACCTGGAGCAGACAGCCAAGCCCAGACAGCCCCACAGCATAGGAGCTGCAAGAGCTGCTACTTTGGGGTGAGTGCCAGGCAGGACCCAACTGAAACCACCCCAGAGCCTCCACTGCTCTAGGAAACCCCAGCAGCTGTAACTATTAGACCCGGTACATAAGAACGTAAGAACTGTCACACTGGGTCAGACCAAAGGTCCATCTAGCCCAGTGTCCTGTCTTCCGACAGTGGCCAATGCCAGGTTCTTCAAAGGGAATGAATAGAACAGGTAATCATCAAGCGATCAATCACCTATCGCACATTCCCAGCTTCTGGCATACAGAGGCTAAGGACACTATCCCTGCCCATCCTGGCTAATAGCCATTGATAGAACTATCTTCCATGAATTTATCTAGTTCTTTTTTGAATCCTGTTATAGTCTTGGCCTTCACAACATCCTCTGGCAGAGAGTTCCACAGGTTGACTATGGAAGTGAAAGCAGAGAAGGAAGAATGGGAACAGGTGGAAGAAAACCTTTTCCAGTAACAAAACTGATTGTTTTGGTTTTCCACATATGAAAGGTCAAACTGTAAATCCCTGGTCTCATTGTAGTCAATGGCAAAACTCCCATCGCCTTCCATAGAGACAGAATTTCACCTCTGAAATTCAACATATTTTAAATGTATCCTGAGTTCTAAATTTCTCTCTTAAGTGCTGTCTCAGGATGATTCCCTTTACAGAAACAAACAAAAAAACAAAAATGTACCTGGAAACCAAACTGACCACCACTCTTCACAGGCACTGCAACAGTGAGAAATGTCTAGGTTTCCTGGGCAACCAATTGCAACCACTGCCATTCATAATATATGGATGACGGCATAGGGTTGTATGCCTTCTTGGTATGAGTTTGGAATGGCTGGATTAGGAATAGCAAAATCTCTCTACCATCAACTCACACTCCCTCATGTATTTTCAAATATACATTTTAGAGAACAGTTTCTTAATAATTTTTAAACATTTTAAATTTTGTGTGACATTTTTTCACATCCCTTTGCATGGAAAGGTGCACTGGTTGCCATGTGCAGTCCTTAGAATGACAGAAAAATCAGAAATTTTAAACCTCCAAAATTGATCTGTGATAGCTTTTCTATACACCAGGAGTTTGCAATTTCAAGAGAAATCACAAAGGCCGAAAGGGAAAAATGGCAAATGAACAAAAGGAAACAGAAACATTGCCCAAACTGAAGCCAACGTCCACAGGAACAGCAGAGAACTGGCAAGTCACACTCGCAATTCTGATGGGGACCTGCTTTGCTAATCACAGTCACAAAAGAACTGAACTGAAATGTTCTACACAGATACCCAAGCATTAGCACTTGATCTTAGAATGAGGATCATCACCTATTAGTGCCTCAGTGAGGAGTAACTCCCTCAGGGCCAGCCCACCGCACAAAAGACTGGAGCCTTCTCCCAGCAGGTGAAGTTGGGCAGGGGATAGGGGAAGAGGTCAAGATGTTAAAAATAAAATACTGATGGGCTCTTGGAGCAATAATGTTTTTGTTTTTCTTTATGTGTCCTTAGGTAAAAACAGTCCCATTAGTTGTGCACATCATTCTTAGCCTTCAGCTTCAGAGAACATACAGGAATCTCAGGAACTACCCCCCAAATATTTTGCTTATAATATCTTTGGAGCCTATCTATTTTGCATAGTACATTAAAAACACTAAATAGGGACACACTTGTTTACTATGAGGCACAAAAGAGTGAACTGCATTGCATTTCCGTAACTGTGGGCCAAGCCCATTATATTCTGTAGCCATCAAAAAGTTTAGTTAGTTTATAAAGCATCCTTAGTTTTTCTTTAAAAAGAAAATTCCACCTTCTTTAGCAAATATAATTTGCAACCCTAAATATTTATCAATCTACTTCCACTTGCAATAGATTTTTTGGCCTACTTTTCCATTAAGTTGCACTCTCTGTCATGTATTTCTAAATATTTATGGTGGCCGTGACATCAATTGCAACAAGGCTCCAGAATTCCAATTAAAGGAAACAATATCTGAGGAAACTAGGAGGACTTTACTTATAATATAACATGGGATGTATCACCATGACATGACAAAATATCCTCTGAGAGGAAAAGGAAAAATAAAGACTCTCCAAATCTTTGCTCTACTGGTTTTGTATATTTAGCACATAAGTACCAAGGTGAAAACAGTTTAGAAGGATGTGTTCATAGTCAATTGTATTCTTTGTGTGGTCTAAGAATAAATTGATCTTTTGATCATTATTTGGAATTTTCTCAATAGGATTTTTGTTGTTTTGTTTTTTACATCTTTTTAATTTAGCTATATTTTACAGTGGTCTTTTAGCATTTTATTAAACTGTCTTGTTCAGTGATGATATTATTATAAAACAAAAACCCATACACTGTCTCCATGTTTGTACGGCATTTTAGCACAATAGAACCACAATCTTAAAATTTATAAAATTATACATTTGCTAAGACTGGTAACCTTGTTTTCTTGTTATCGCCAACCTCCTCTGACCCCAGGTTGTGTCCTTGAATTCCCAACTCTGAGCATTCATAGGGACACTTACAGTGGAGCACCCATAGGGACACTACTCGAAGAAGTTGCCAATACAGACAATGACCGAAATATCATACAAGAAGATTTGGAGGACTTTAAAAACTGAAATAAGAGACATGGGATGGAATTTAATAGTGCAAAGTCATGCACTTAGGGACTAACAACAAGAATTTTTGCTATAAGTTGGGGACTTATCATTTGGAGGTGACAGAGGAGGAGAAAGACCTGGTGTACTGGTTGATCACAGGATGACTATGAGCCACCAATGTGATGCGGCCAAGAAAAAGGTTAATGCAGTCCTAGGATGCATCAGGCAAGGTATTTCCAATACAGACAAGGAAGTGTTAGTACCATTATACAAGGCACTGGTGAGACTTCATCTGGAATACTGTATGCAATTCTGGTCTCCCATGTTTAAGAAAGATGAATTCAAACTAGAACAGATGCAGAGAAGGGCTACTAGGATGATCAGAGGAGACTCAAAGAGCTTGGCTTGTTTAGCCTAACCAAAAAAAGGGGAGATATGATTGCTCTCTATAAATACATTAGAGGGATAAATATGAAGAAGGGAAAGGAATTATTTAAGTTAAGAGCCAATGTGGACACAAAAACAAATGGATATAAACTGGTTATCGACAAGTTTAGGCTTGAAATTAGACAAAGGTTTCTAACCACCAGAGGAATGAAGTTCTGGAGCGGCCTTCCAAGGGGAGCAGTGGGGGCAAAAACCTAACTGGCTTCCAGACAGACCTTGATAAGTTTATGGAGGGATGGTATCTGCAACTGCTAGCAGCATATATCTCCAATGGCTGGTGATGGGACACTAGAATGGGAGGGCTCTGAGTTACCACAGAGAATTCTTGCCCAGGTATCTGGCTGGTGACTCTTGACCACATGATCAGGGTCTAACTCATTGCCATATTTGGAATCAGGAAGGAATTTTCCCCCAAGTCAGGTTGGCAGAAAACCCGGGGGGGTGGGGGGGGGAGGGGGGAGAATTCGCCTTCCATTGCATCATGGGGCATGGTTCTCTTGTAGGTTTAAACTATGGTAAATGGCGGATTCTTTGTAACTTTTAGTCTTTTAATCATGGTTTGAGTACTTCACTAACTCAGCCAGAGGTTATAGGTTTATTAAAGGAGTGGATGGGTGAGGTTCTGTGGCCTGCAATGTGCAGGAGGTCAGACTAGATGATCATAATGGTCCCTCCTGATCTTAGAGTCTATGAGCACTGCAGTTTGGCCAAGACACAAAGGCTAATAGACCTTTCTTTCCAGAAAGGGCCATAGAACCTTTAATGACTACACATGATCAGGGCCAATTGTTTTGCAACTCACCCTAAAGATAACTCCTCTAGCACCATATTTCCTAACACTTGCTGGGGCACTGCTTCAGTCAGTCACCCCTATTTTCTGTCTGTGACACATAATGGTCTAATCTCCTGTGGGCTGTAATACGTAAGTCTAATTTTGGGTGTTTGGTTTAGTGTGTGGGTGCTGGATGGTGTTGGTGTCCTGTGATATACAGGCTGTCACAAGAGATGAACTAGTGGTCACTTCCGGTTTTAATTCTATGACTCCTCGACTATGAGTACTGACTGAGAGGAAAAAGCACTATCTACTGACTCTCCAACACCAGTTCCAGCAGTACTTGGGCTTTCTTGGAGGTCTCCAATCCAAGCACTGACAATGTCAGGGTCTACTTAGATTTGGCATCTGAATCAAGATGGTATGGCTACATCACTTTATATGTAAAATAGGTCCCACTAAAGAGAAATCCCTTTAAAAATATATCTTGAATGAAAATAGTATGTAAATTTGCCAAAACAACTGGGTCACCTGTAGAACACCACAGACTAAACGGGTTTGTTGCAGGAATGCAAGCTGAGGAGCACTGTCAAAGCCTGTTACGTCCATACAAAGGAGTCAAAAAGGCACTAAATTGTGGGGGAGGGAAATACTCTTGGGGTTGCTCCCTTGCATGCTGGCAGAAATGGATGCCATTAGTTGTATTTCTATTTCCACAGATTGGGAACTACGCAGGGGTAAGACTGGGGACAAGCTTTACACAGAGTGGAATGTGTAAAGAAAGAACTCAGTACTCCTAAATCCTTCACCTCGTTCCCAGAGCTCAGACAACAGCACTGCTACAAAACACTTGTGAACTAGAAGGGCATTCTAGGTACATCAGGCAAAAATACTTGGCATTTAAATTAATTCCAACATGTACTGTGTCCTGGGGGAAAGAACACAATACAATTCTATATATAGCAAGAGAGTTTTTTCTTCACATTGCTCTCACTTCGCTTCTTTCTATTCATCCTGAAGACAAACATTATTAAGTCACTTATGACTTTAAAAAGACACTGTACCTTAAGGTCTTGCCTTGTTGCCAACAGCTCAGATTCTTTACCATAAAGATCCAGCTGAAGTTCTTTCATATTTTCCTGATCTTTTTCATGGATCTTCTGTAGCTCTGCTAGTTTTCCTTTCTCTGCTTTAAGCTCCTGTGCTGATAATGTTACCTGCTGCTGTAATTTATTCTCTAGTTCTGCCTGAAACACACATACGAATCCTGGATTTATATTTTACAGTACAAAGCGGGCATGTAAGATAAAATGTAAAATATGGATTATTTGCTATCTCAATTTTATTAAACTAATTTTTAAGAAATGTTAATTAAATAAGCATAATTATTTCAATAAATCTTTTCTCTTGATTTACTCTGCAATACTTATAGTTACTATTTATCCCAGCTACAAAATTTGAACAAGGTCACATTATTAAATCATATTATTTCTTACATTAATATACTGTGATTTACTTGCTATATAATAAAAAAATAAATGACTAACAACAAGAGAATAATTAAACACGGGAAGGCGTTTTCAAACATCTAAACAGTATTTCCAAACCCTGCAGTTTCCATGGGCAGAACAACAGAAAGCCACTGCAATACTTTATATGATAAATGAGAGACTGAGTGCAGACATAATTTAATAGTACAGCACATGACACTAACATCCCTAAAGCTATATGGAGTTTGAACTTTTTCACCATAGTTCACGTTTCATATGGTCATTAAGACTCTCTATTCTCTTCTTACAATAGAGAATGAGTTGTTTAAAACCACCACTGATGCTCCAAAATGCTGAGGACTCTTGTCTAAATTATTCTCACGAAACTGCATGCTGCTATGCGACAAGATGGCAACTCTTGCCACATTGCATACAGAAGCAGTAGAATGAACACAGCAGGTCTAGCTATTTTTATCAATTTGATGACAGGTGTACTACTTGCATAATCCATAATTCACTATTTGGGCCTTCTACTCAACATTTTTATAGTTTTGACCTTGAACAATATTTGATGGGCTCAGTTCTGCATCCTGACCTTACCATTCCCAGTAACACATTTCAGCTACAGTAAATAGCTATTTTATCACCCACATAATGACATAAAACAGGAGCCTGCATCAGAGTTAATACTAATTTCCTTTGTAAGTAAGAGGAATGAAGAGAAGCCAGAACTACCTTTTCTAACAGGGCACCTTTTAATTCAGCTTGCTGTGTTTCAGTTTGCCTTTTCTTCTGATCAAACGATTCCTTCAGTTCTTTCAGCTTTCCTTGGAGATGCTGCTCATTCTTTTCCTTCTCTTTTAGGACACCCTGAATCTCCAGTATTTGTCCTCGTGCTGAATCAAGCTCAATTGTCAGCTGCTTAGAAATCTGTATTTAAAAATATAAAAAAAATGCATATTATCTTTACCTTAATCATTATTAGTTTGTGTTGCGATACATCAAATACATTATTTACAGCTAACATCTAATTGTACAGCACTTTTTTTCATGGAGGGGCTAAACCGGGCCACTCCACAGTCGCTTGGCAGCAGATCCTTTATCGTTGACGTGGCTATCCTGTGCTCTAGAATGTACGTTTTCATTTTTTAAAAGGTAAGACTAGTCCCTATAGTTACAAAGATAACCTCCTACGGGGAGATTTTCAAAAACAGCTAAATCTCTCAAGAGTTTCTGAAAATTTTCTCCCAAACAGCGTACTGATAAAACAATACATACAATGGTAGGGAGATGTCTAACTAAGCTTGAAACAATAGATCTGAGAGGTGTGAACTGTCACTATTCGTTTAAAAGAGATGTTAACTCAGAAAACTAATGACAAGTTACATGTTAACATAGTTAACTATTTCAAAAAATGTAAGCAAGCAGAGGGACAATGATCATCTGTTGTCACTGTATGTATTGTACGAAGAGCGCACCAAAACCAGGGATGATCATATTAGAATACACACAATCTTCTGTGACTGTCATCTGGTTTTGGTGTCAACTGCATAGGGCTTGGGAGAATACCACTACTTTTCCCCCCCTCCAATCTGATCTCTGCATATGTGATTGGAAAAGCTGTCATTGATATATTTTTATTTTTTGTAATTGGGAATTAGTAATCTTACCCCTTCCTGTTTTTCCAGTGAGTTTTTCAACTCATTCCGTTCTTTAGCTACAGACTCTGTCTGTACTTGAAGCTGGTGTTTAGTTTCTTGGCAAGATTTTTCCTAAAAAACAGATTACCTAGTGAGCATTTTTTGTCAACTTTACCGAATGCATTTCAGCTATTATTACAAAAACTACAAACTACCAAGAAAGAACACTTGCATTCTCTTAAATCAGAATCTGTATTCGGCACAGAAATATCCTCGCAATGTGCTATAAACTATAACTGTTTAGAACCCAGTCCTAGTCATTCTTCCCAGGTCACCAAGGCCCAGATTCAGGAAAGCACTTCAGCACATTCCTAAAATCCATGGACTTAAATGCTATTTACTCTTAAAGTTAAGCATGTGCTTAAGTAGCATTTAAGTCCCTGGGTCTTACGAATGTGCTGAAGTGCTTTCCTGAATAGGGATGCTTTTCTCAATTGAGGCCTAGATTGGCAGCTCAGAAGTGGAACCACAAGGATAGCTGTTTTAAGGCAGGGAAGGGTGATTCCCCTTAGGGTACCAAGAAATACTGAGATTCTTCCCCTTGTCAGGGAACAGTATAGGCTCAAACACCATCTTTATTAATTCTGGAGTAAGGTATTAGACAGAGTAAGTAAGGATGGCAGAATTGGAACCTTTGTAGTAATGTGATCTAAAAATCTCTTAACGTATCTCTTTCTCACCCTCTCTCTCTCTCTGTCACACACACTCACTCTCTCTCTCTTTAGGTCCAAATCCTACTCCCTGAAATCAATGGCAAAACTCCCATGGACTTCCCGGGAAGTAGGATATGGACCTTATTTTTAATAGTATAAACTGAAGAGTAAACCCTTCCAGTTATTAGAGTAAATGTAAATAATTAAGCAGAAGTAGCTAAGGCCAGGTCTACACTATAAACTTACCTCAGGATAACTGTATCGCTCAGGGGTGTGAAAAATCCACATCCCCGAGCGACTCAGTTATACCGACCTAACCCCCAGTTTAGACAGCGCTACGTCGACAGGAAGGCTTCTCCCCTTGACACAGCTGCCGTTTCTCTCAGAGGTGGGTTAACTACGTTGATGGGAGAAGCTCTCCTGTCAGCATACTAGCATCTTCAATGAAGCACTACAGTGGCGCCGCTGCAAGCGTTTTAAGTGTAGACCTGCCTTTGTAAAACATTGCAATCATCGGCATTTGTTAAAGAAGAAACAAAAGGGCTTTTTATAAAAGGGATAGAAGGTGGGGAGAAATGGTATTTGTAATTGTAAATACAGATTACTTTTGAGTGGAAATAAAAATAACAATCACACATGGGAGCTGAGAGATGGTCTGACGCAAAACAGAAAAAAAAATTGGGAAAAATATCCCTACAATAAATTTTAAACATAGAAAATTCACAAAATATGTATTGCTACTGTACTAGCTGATGCTGCTATAAGCAGCCAAAGTTTAAAAAACAAAAACAAAAAAAAACGGGGATTATCGTTTTAAACTCAGTAATAGTAAGGGTCACTTTTATTACAATAATGGACTCCTGGCCAAGCATTTTGCTGCCATACTGCCGCTTCTTAGGTCACTGGAATCACTTGGCTTTCAGACAGGTCTTGCAAGTGTGTGATATTTCCCAAAATGACAGACACAATTATTCTATGCAATGTTGTAGCCATGCTGTTCCCAAGATATAAGAGACACAAAGTGGGTGAGGTAATATCTTTTATTGGTCCAACTTCTGTTGGTGAGAGCTTACAGAACTCTTCTTCAGCTCTGTAGACTTGTGTAAGCTCAAAAGCTTCTCTCTCTCACCAACAGAAATTGGTCAATAAAAGATATGACCTCACCCACATTGTGTCTCTAATATCTTGGGAACAACATGGCTACAACATTGCATAGAATAATTGTCTCTCCAGACACCATTATGCTTACCAGAACCAGCAATCTTCCATCACACCCATAACAAGTGCACCAATGTGTTCTGCATGAAACAGATTAGAAAACCAAAACTACATTAGGTTAAGAAAAACTGACTTCATTGTTCTCAAACGTGGGTTGCATTTTGGCAAAGTTTCACAACCTATGTTTTTATAGGGCTGTCCAGTGTTTTCCACATTTCACATATAATTGTTTCAATGCTCATCACTGTCTGTGGTTTTCTTTCTATTAAAAAGCAACTAAAGGGGTCTGGTTTCTGGTATGAACCAATGTTTACCAGTAAAAACATCCAGCCACAACTTAATTCAGGACTTACAATTATATCTCAGTTTTGTTTTTCTTAAGGCAATCATAATTTCCACAGTTGGTGCCATCATCTTTGCAATAAATATGAGCAGTTTTCATACTACAATGCAAAGCAGAGCTGAAAATCATGAATGAGCAAATTGAAAAATACCCAATACTGGATGCCTGATTAAATCCACAACTTACCATTTCTGCTACAGCGGCTTTTCCTTTCTGTTTCTCCTTTTCCAATTCATCCTTTATATCCTTCAAGGATTCAATGGTTTTCGATAATTTGTCTTTGGTAACTGTAAGGTCTTTCAATAAAGTTTCTTTCTCTAACTTCATTTTCTGCAGCTCTGATGTTGCTGCTTGAATCTTGCCATCTAGTTCCTTACGTTGTTTATTTGTCTCTTGATTTAATTTCTCAAGGTCCCGTTTAAGGCTTGCTTTTTCTTCCCCTTGCTTTGATATTTGCTGTTTTGCTTGTTCCAGGGCATCAGATTTCTTCTCCAAATCCAATTTAGTACTAGATACACTGTGCAAATACAAAGGAGAACAGTGAAATACAAAACTTAAAAAAATTATCGATAAGTTGTTTTGTGCAATTAAATCTACTCTCTATAATCAAATACATTAATTGTTCTACTAATTTAAAACATGTTTTTTCAGATGATATATTGATGTTTCGTTTCTACGCTTAAATGAATGACATACTCTGAAGTCCCATTTTCAGGCTGGTGGTTCTTCTTTAAACATTACACCTATGAACTACCCCTGGAGAGCTAACATGCAAATTGTAAATCAAGATGTATAAAACCCCAAATTAAGGTTTTTTACTCAGCAGATTTCTGAACAGGTTAATATATTCAGATCCATCAACTGGCAACATACCCTTTGGTTCTATGAAAGAGTCTCACACACATTATTCCCAGACAAAGTTAAAAGTTGAGAGACTGACCTTCAACACAACAACATTACCAAATATATTTTGTAGTAGTTTTTGTTTGTGCTAAGTGCTGGAGAAATTGCATTTGCAATAAGATTCCCACACCAGCTTTAATACTATCCTGTATCCCCACTAACTTTCCACCTATGGGTTGAATCTCCCTTACCCATTTATCACACAAAACTTAAATCCGCTTAGTCAAGCATATGAATTCCAATATTCTCATTTGTTCTATGACAATATAACCTCCTCTTACCCATATATCAGATATAGGTGGTGATGATGAATATCTCATTTTTATACATATTAGAGATCTGAGCCCCATGCTTGGAAGGACCCCCTAATTTTTCAGAGGGTGGTATAACAGTAAAAGGTTGTTTGCTGATAACCAGCTTTCTGCTGCTGATACAACAAGCAGGATCTAGACAGAGTGTACAGAAGAGATGGAGGAAGTACACTGGGTGCATCTCAACCCACTCAGGTTAAGTCACAGTACTTGGTGACTCAACTATGGGGTGAAGGCTGATGGCTGAAGTGCAAGTCAAACAAGGCAATGCTTCTCTCCCCTGTGGGGGAAAAGATGCAGAAGCCCCCACTGAGATGTAGGGTTACTCTAGTGTTTTAGGTGAGGTCTGGTGATCGTGAAGGTGAATAATAATTTCAATTCTAGTCTAAGAGTATAAACATGCATTTGTTTGTTCTTATAGAACAATTCAAATTTGAATCTAGGTCTCTAGGTCTGAAAAGTAATGCATTAAACACTGTTAGCATACACTTCTCTTTCTGCTTCAAGCTGTTTAGTCAGTTCTGTTGTTCTGAGGCCTAGTTCTGTACACTGCTGCCGTTGCTGTTGTAGCTCCTGAAGAGCTTGTTCTTTGCTTGCTTTAACCTCAAGAATGTCAGCTTCAAGTTTCTGTAAAAAAAAAAGAAAAAGCTACAGTTACCATTACACAACCACCAGAGTGAAAATTCACTCAATTGTTCATAAATACCTCCAACCTCCACGTATAAAGGGGCTACAGCAGGGGTAAGGATCTCACCCCTAGTCTTCACGTACATTTAAAATTAAACATACTTCTATATTTTAATGTATTCAAATATCTGTAAGACGCTTAAAATACTGTAATCTAAAAATAACCCAATAATTTATAAACGGAACATACTCCAGCTCTGTGCAATTGTATACACTTCTCTTGTTACTGTATTCTAGCTTTTTGCCTCCTGCCTCAAATGTAATATACTGAAGATGTGTGTACATTAGGGTCTGATCCTGCAAACACTTATGCACTTGAATAAAGTTACTTGAAGTTTATATAACCACAAATATGAGAGCTCTGAAATTAGGAAGTGGTCTATGTCTCATCTCTTAATATTCTCCATGAATTATATTCAGGGTACCAATTGGAGGGGAAGGAGGCTGGGGCAGTGGAGGCCGTTATGGCATAACCCCACTTTCTCATTCATCAGCTGAAAAAGGAAACACTGGGAAAAGAGAATACTATCTACACCACTTTTTAGGTGGCTGGCCATCCTCCTCCTGCAATTTCCGCACTGCTGTTACCATGCATTATGAAACAATTTTGTTGCTTTACATGGTGAAAACTAGTTTTATAAACTCAGGTTCTTCATTTCTGAATACAAACCTTAAGCTGTCCCTCTAGCTCCTCCGTTTTCTGTTCTAAATAAAGACGTTTCTCTTTATACTCTTTAAGATTGGCTTCCAGCTGTGTACAATATTCTTGCTTGTCGTGCAGCGTAGCTGTAACCTGATCTAACTGAGTGTTGACCTTATTTAACTCCTATGAAGTAAAATATAATTGAAAATGGTTACTTTTATTAAAGGATGAGTATTTTTTAAATTATTAAAGAGTTCTCTAAACACATGCCTAAATATTTACTTGTCTAAAATGTTCATATGAAATTTTTAAAAATGCACATGTTATACTGGAGAAAAACAGCATATTTAATAGCTTATTCTTTTCAAATTGCTTTTAAGGCGGAACTTTTTCATGAGCAAAAATTTTTTCAATTTTTTGCTACTGTGTGCACGGGAACATAATATTAACCTATTTGTAGCAGTAGATTAAATTTAGCAGGAACAAGGACATCCAATACCATGTGACCAGTCAACTCTCCACAGACACCAATGGCTTACGGATCATAGTTTGAAAACTATTGGTTCAACATGGGACAATATTATTTTCTACCAGAAACGGAACACATACTGCTGATAGTCAAAAGACCACACATTTTATGGTGAGCTGGACCTAACTTATGCGACACACTGATGCAAGAGACTGACAAATAAGACAGCAGCTTCATTTAAAATAAAATCTGGGAGATTTTTAATTAATTAAATATGAAAATGAAAATCACTATAGAAGGACTTGTGCTATTTATGTTAATATTCAATTCCCCACCCGAGAAGGCACGGGAGCTGGTGTTACTTTTGGAAGTGGTTTGAAATTGTGAATGTTTTTACTGAAATAATCAGCAGCAAAACAATTAACCATGTTGACAGTTAATTTATCATCATTCGTTTTCAATATTAGCACCCCAATGAGATGTGCTGATTTAGGGATGGAGTGCACACAGACTTTCACCAAAGTAACTAAATTGGTTTTAATTCATCCCTTTTTTATTTTAATGCAAGTGTGTGTGTGTGTACACACTTATTTTGGAATAAAAAAGTATGTTTCTTCATTTAGCTGAAGTCTGTTTTTTTATCTTGAATCTGCAGACTCCAGAAAAACAACATTGCTTTGTTTTACACTCAGTATACTTTGTAAAGTCTCTCTTCATAATCACACAGGTTAGAAACTATTCTATTATAACATGGAAGCTTAGATTCTAGAGTACATTTCTGCAGCAGGGGTGGATTTTACAGTCAATTCCATACATTACAATATACAGGGCCCTGCTTATAGCAAACAGGACAAAATATATCACATATTCAAATTCTGAATAATGTCTCCAACGCAAATGAAAATCCACAAGGGCTTTGATTTTTTTCCCCAAACCAAATTGTCCTTTTGGTTTTGTATGAAGGTTATCTTAGATGATCTTGTAGCATTAATTTCTCCTACCTGTTGTTTATCTTGCAGTGCATTCTGGGCTGTGTCCAAATGATTCTGAAGATCTGCTCTTTGAGCGGCTTTTGATGCTTCTGCTGAAAGCAGTAATTCAGTCTTTGCTTTTATCTGAAAAGAAGAGTGTTACGTTTGCAATGTGAAGATTATAAAGAATTCTTGATTGCAGCTGCTTTTAACTCAAATTTTCTTCCTACTAACAAGCGCTTTAATACTAGCTATTTATTGCTAATTATTAGTAATTCTGACATGATGAAATGTTGGACACAGAAATCATAGCTAAACCACAAGTTATCAACAAAGTTTAGACAGTTGAAGACAGAATGGAACAAAATAAAATAAAGTTATGAATAATTGTTCTTCTCTGAAGGCAGGTCTACACTACGGGGTTACGTCCACCTAAGTTACGCAACTCCAGCTACATGAATAACATAGCTGGAGTCGATGTAGCTTCGGTTGACTTATTCAGTGTCTACACTGCGCTGGGTCGACGGGAGAAACTCTCCCATCAACTTACCTTATGTTTCTTGTTCTGGTGGAATACCGGAGTTGATGGGAGAGCAATCTGCGGTTGATTTAGCAGGTCTTCATTAGACCCACTACACTGACCCCCAGTGGATCGATCGCCGCAGCGTCGATCCACGATAAGTGTAGATATACCCTGAGTTATGGGGTCCAATCCAGTTCTCCTTTTAGTCAAGGGAAATCACCCTGGCATGTGGACTGTAGAACCATTAAAACAGTTTTCAGATAGGCTTCTTAGCCTTAATGCCCACAGCAAGTCTGAGTCTTTTAAGGAGACATAACTTCTCCTTCGTTGATTCCTTGGTGGTGGTCGTGTTCTTTTTGGTGTGTGTGTGGGGGTTTTTTTTTTTTGGCTGCAATCCTTGTATCTTAGAACCGCTGATGTCTTGCTGGATTATATCTTGCTTATTGCACTTTATTTGGCCATTTGTTGCTCACAAAACAAGCAAACTTTAGTAGAATCTTAGCCTACTAGCCTTGTATATTCAACAAAGGCCACCTTTTTCCATGATGAAGTGCAGATGGATTTTTTTTCATTAGGATATAGTACAAAGGCAAATTACCTGTAAATCAAGCTGGGATACTTTCTCTTTGCTTTCATTTAGCTGACTATTTAGTTCACCAATGCTTGTTTCTAGGGAGAGCACACGGTCTTGAGCAGCTCTCAGATGTGCCTTCTGCTCTTGCACCTGCTCATGCAAATTCTCTTGGGCTTGTTTATGGCTTTCCGATTGATTCTTCAGCTTTTCTGTTAGCTGAGTTACCTACAATATAAATAAGCTGCCAATTAAAAGTCCAAAGGCAAAATTAAAAACACCCTAAAATTCAAAACATGTTGTCTTGGTTATGAAGCCCCAATACTGATCAACTTCTCCACTTATTGATTCTACAAAGTTTCTCTTTCTGGACAACAACAATGCATTTATTTTTTGTGTGCAATATGTGAGTGACCCCAACTTTTAAAAGCATAACTATTTTGACAAGAAATTCAAAGCCAGCAAGCATGATCACTCTCATATAACACTGTGAGCGTGTATCCTTTTGTGTGTGCCCAGTTAGTGTTGGCTAGGTTGAGAGACAGATGAGGATGGTTGACTCTTGCTTTATTTATAAGAAAAATAATATAAACACACCATGGAGGCACCAAATGTGGTTCAATAGTTAGGCTGAGTTGAGCTTTGCATTGAAGGCCTGGATTCAACCCTTTGGTTATGTATTATTAACTCTTTTCCACCTGAGTGGATAGTCAGTTTGGGGCCCTGGGGATGTTCCAGCTGGAAGTAGAATTTGATGGTATTTTATTTGCTGCGGTCCTGTTTATTGGAAGGACTGTACAAAGTGATGGGCCTCTGAATACAGAGGGAGCCAAGAACAAAAGGAGCAGTTTCTAAGCTTATAACCCACAAACCCCTTTAGCCAACACCAATCCAAAAGCTCTCTAGCTTTTTTCATGGTCACAGGCTCCTGCTTGGCTTTCTTGCCTCTCCTTCTCTCTGTTCTTGTCTGCTCTCTATTTCTCTGTGCTCTCACCCTTACTTTCTCCCACACACTCCTGGTCATAATACCCAGTAAAACCTCCACCCACATGGTGCTAGATTCTGGGCAGATGCTATTGGGCTTTATTTTGCATGTTCACTCATCAATTTGAATGAGGTTTTAGCTTGACACATAAGGTTTCTCCCAGCTCATAACAGTATGAAAAATGCAACATACAGGACTTGCTCCTTGAATATAGAATGTAATTGCCAAGAATTTACAAGTAAATCCATTAATAGAAAATTATATATATTTGATTGCATCCCTCTCCCTCCACCCTTCACGTTTCACCTGTCTTCTTAAGGCCTGACCCTGCAAACACTTATGCTCTTGCTTTACTTTACACAACATGAGTAGTCCCACTGACGTGTATAAATGTTCATATGATCAGTACCTTGGATTATAAACTCTTCAGGATAAGGGTATTTCCACATTACCATTAACACTAATGTGAGTTACATGTGGCCATCCAGAAAATAATATATCCCTATCAATTTAATCTTTGCTAGTTTCAAAGCTCTATGTCTGCAATAAACATGAATTGAACTCCATTTAATTCATATTAGTATTCTATATATTGTGTATGTTTTATTATAAGTTTACAGCAAGTATGGCAAAAAACATCCATTAATTACTCACAAAAAATGGACATGTGTTTGCTACCAAAATATTTTTCAAGTAGCTCATAAAAGACACAGGTGTTCCTTCCCTTACAAACAGGTAACAGCTGGTATTGGGAACTAGTACATTTCTATCTTATTTGTACCAGTAGCATATACTATGGACTATACGCCAGAGAACTCACATTCAGCTCTAATTACTAGTAATGTGTTGCACATATGCTGGGAAAGGAGAACACGGTGTTCTAATAACCTTTGTTAGTAAGTGTGCAACAATATTACCATACTGGTATTTTAAACAGTATACTAAAAAAATTCCTCAAAGTACAAAAAAGAGTCACTAACATACAATCATGTTACCTTTTGCAAAAATATGAAGTAAAAATTGTATGCACAAGTAGTACTAATTCCAGCATAGCTTTTTTTTAAATATATGTGTGTGTATATACATACACATATATATTTTAAAAGAGTATGCAGCTAAAATTACTTTAAAAATACCTTAACAATATCTAATAATGTACCTTTCAGATGGTACACTGTGATTGTAAATTCCAACTTCAAAGATCTTTTCATTAAATCATATTCAGTGTATGTTATGTGTTTTCTTGTTCAAATATGTTATCAATTAGATTTCCACAGAGGTAAGAAAAAATAATAATAAATCATTTTGATTATCTGTATGCACACCATCCTTCATATCCAAGTGCACAACTTGTGCACCTAGATGTGAAGCACCAAAATGTATTGCTATCAGAACAAGAAGGGGGGGAAGGGAGTCACAGAAATCTTGTGAATTTTATAAAGAGATGCTAAAGCAATACAGTATCCAAGAAAGAGCGAAGTACAGTGGAGGCTGAAGCTGCAGACTGGGAGACAGAAACAAAGGAGACTCTTCTTACACAAACTTTCTCAAGGGTATTGGAGGCTTTTGCATTTCTTACCTGCTCTTGCAAAGTATGATTTTTCTCTTGCAGCTGGTTAAGAACTGCAGTTTCTCCTTCCCCTGCTTGAATTTTTGCATACAAGTCCTCTCTTTCTTTTTCTAACAGGGTGATGTTCTCTTTACTCTTTTGTAGCAAGGCCTCAAGGTTTTGAATTTTTTGGTCCTTATCTCCTATCTGACGCAGTACTTGTTCCAAATCATTCTAAAAATGCATTAAATAGTTTCTTTAAGTATAGGGACCTTAAAAGTTATTCCTGATGCATAAAATGTTAGATATCAAATTTCACAAATACTTACTACATATTCTATTTTGAAATTATAAATTCCTTTAATGTTATTTAATTAAAAAAAGATAATGTTATACATTAGGAAATCATGCAGCTTACATGTGGCAATGCACAGGCAATATTAACTGCTGCAGTACACTAGTTTGAAAAGAATGTGTGGGTTTGTTTTTTTTACCTGGGCTTCTCGGAGTTTTGCTGTAGTGCTTTGCTGAAGAGTTTGTTGCTCCTGATGCTGCTGTTTTGCTTTATCTAACTGATGCTGTAATTCGGTGCAATTTGCTGCTTTTTCCTTTAGCTTAAAAAAACAGTCACGGACTGTTGACTGAAAACTGACAAGCACAATTCAGTAGTTCAATAACATTTATCATTTACTCTAATACTGAAAGACTACACTAAACAATTTAACATTTCAAACAGATGTAAAAGTAGTAATTTGTCATACCAATTCTATAGCAAAGAACGAACACAGCACTGAAGTACCTCTCAACACTGACAGTAGGCAAATTCTAAATAACAAAAATTATCTCAAGTGTCAGACATGCATTATTTTACATCTTAACACCAAACTGTTAAAGGAGATTTAGTCTTTTTTCCTATGGATAAGGTAGTCAAAGTAATTTATATTCATAAAGTATACTGAGTGCTAATTATCATTAGCCGTTTTAGTAGCAACTTAGGGCTGGTCCACTCTACAGACTTGCACTGGTATAACTACGTCGCTCAGAGGTGTGAAAAATCCACACCCCTGAGCGACATAGTTATACAGACCTAATCCCCGGTTTAAACAGCGCTATGTCGGTGGCAGACCTTCTTCCAACAGCATAGCTACTGCCTCTAAGGGAGGTGGATTAACTACGCCGATGGGACAGCTCTTTCCCATCAGCATAGAGCGCCTTCATTAAAGCGCTGCAGTAGCGCAGCTGCATCGATGCAGTTGTGCTGATGCAGCGTTTTAAGTATACACCTGCCCTTATGCTCTACTTACCTTAACAGACTTTCTGGAGCCAACATGCAAAGCATTGCACAGTGTTAGCTGTATGACTGTCATTAAAGTCTAAGAGTGGAGGTGTCTGCTAAACTGCAGTGTAAAACTTTGAAAATGTACCACTCTTAGATATTTGGCACGTCTGCATATAGCTAATATAAACAGGTCAACAACAAATATTTGTTACTAAGGTAGAGCCCTATTGCAAAAAAAACTTGACCTATTAATAGAGTAGTAAAATTACTGTTTTCTGACACCAATTCCCCCCTACACATTATTCACTATAATCACGTTATGTCAATTACTTCTTCAATTGGACCCTGATCCCATAAAAATATATGCATACACAAAACTCTGCTATGCACGGCATAAGTTTCTGTGCATGGGGATCTTTTTGCATGCTCTGACCCTTAGCCTCAAAGTCCTCAAGTGCCTGGGCTATATCCTTTATTTATCTGTAAAGCACCTCGCACATTTAGGCTCTAGGCAAGGAAATAATTCTGAGCCTTCTAAAAACAAAAAAGTAACTGTCCTATAGACTATTTTGCCAAAAGAAAAATAGTGGATTTTTTTTAATGAGGATTTTTTAAAAATGCAATTACGTTTTAACAAACTTAGTCAAAGCTGTCAGTTGGACACAAACTCTGTAAACACCAACATGAGAAGGAGGTTGCACGTAGAATACACAAACCATCACTACAACAAAGGTGAAATCTGATCACGTGTATCACTCCTACCTCCTCTTCAGCACGAGAAAGTTTTAACTGCAGATCAGCCACCTGCTGTTCCTTGTCCATCAGTTTTTCACTAGAGAGTTGTCTCTGTTCTTTAAGTCGACCATGTGCTTCCCCTAGCTGGCGCTCTGTCTCCAGAAGTTTACTGTGCAACTGGAAGAAAATACTGGTCTCAGTTTTCCAGCCACTACGCTGTACTTCAGACTCATTATCCACACAATATAGTAATTTTCATCATGCTTTTAATCACACAAGAATGGTATGACTAAAACATCTTGGGAATTATTCTCATATACCTGAGCTAAATCATACCAGCCACGTGCACATGCAGGAACATAGGCTCAAAAGGGGTGGTATGTTCAGAAGGTGGGAAGTGAGGCTATGAAGAAGCAGCCTCGCCCCTTTATAGAAGCCCCTCTATATGAGCTATGTGGCCTTACACAGAGAAAAACCAGGATTAAATTCCATCCCCCACCAAATGCATAAAATATTTATCATGTAAAATAGCAATGGCTGAACCAACATCTTACATAGAGCTCAGAGTAAATCAGCATTCCCATGCTCTCCAATGGCCCATGCTCTAAGTTTTTACTGGCTACACTGGTTCCAATATCATGGTGTTCTGCATAATCTGGGCGAGTGGGACTTGTGTTTTCAGCTCACCATGAGCGCCTGGCACTCCTCCACTACAAGGGAGGCTGACGTATGGACTCTCTCTATAAGATGTGCTAGATCTTTAGGAGTGTCCTGTGGTCACATGCCCTTTTGTAGTTTACTCCCCAGCTCCTTCCATAGGACTTGTAACCCACTCTCTTGGATCGGCTGATGCATGGCAAACTTCCCCGGAGAGCACAAAGTAAGGACCTAGGCAAATTAGAGGATTGGGCCAAAAGAAATCTGATGAGGTTCAACAAGGACAAGTGCAGAGTCCTGCACTTAGGACAGAAGAATCCCATGCACTGCTACAGACTAGGGACCGAATGGCTAGGCAGCAGTTCTTCAGGAAAGGACCTAGGGGTTACAGTGGATGAGAAGCTGGATATGAGTTGACAGTGTGCCCTTGTTGCCAAGAATGCTAATGGCATTTTGGGCTGTATAAGTAGGAGCATTGCCAGCAGATCGAGGGACGTGATCAAATTCCCCTCTATTCTGCATTGGTGAGACCTCATCTGGAGTAGTGTTTCCAGTTTTGGGCCCCACACTACAAGAAGGATGTGGAAAAATTGGAAAGAGTCCAGTGGAAGGCAACAAAAATGATTAGGGGGCTGGAGCACATGATTTATGAGGAGAGGCTGAGGGAACTGGGATTGTTTAGTCTGCAGAAAAGAAGAATGAGGGGGGATTTGATAGCTGCTTTCAACTACCTGAAAGGGGGTTCCAAAGAGGATGGATCTAGATTGTTCTCAGTGGTAGCAGATGACAGAACAAGGAGTAATGGTCTCAAGTTGCAGTGAGGGAGGTTTAGGTTGGATATTAGGAAAAACTTTTTCACTAGGAGAGTGGTGAAGCAGTGGAATGGGTTACCTAGGGAGGTGATGGAATCTCCTTCCTTAGAGGTTTTTAAGGTCAGGCTTGACAAAGCCCTGGCTGGGATGATTTAGTTGGGGATTGGTCCTGCTTTGAGCAGGGGGTTGGATTGATGACCTCCTGAGGTCCCTTCCAACCCTGATATTCTATGATTCTGTGACGCTGTCATCAGCTAAAGGAGCTGAGGGCTTTCTTTACAGTTATTTGCTATAAACAGGCATCCATTCGAACAAATTTTTCTTCCCTCTGAAACCTCAAGCTGTTATTTTAGGCTATTAGTTACCTCCTGCCCACTCCTACTCACTACTGAATCCCAACCGACATATACATGTGAGCTTCCATTTTGTGGATTCAGGAGCAACAGGTAACTACAGAGTAAGACAGAAGTATTTCAATGCAAAACATTGAATGGGTCAGACCTTACAGTAGAAAAATTACTTCCACCTAACTGGAGCACTTACATCAGTGGATAAAAATATCTGAAGCTAAGTTATTTCCCTTTATAAGTCCACACTATTAACCACTGTAAATTAAAAATCATTCCACCTGTGGGTGATGGACTATTAGTAATTGTGACATAGTAACACTAGTAATTTGTGTGTGTGATTGGAGGCAAGAAGTTGTGGTAAATTGCTAATGTAATTTCCTTCTAAAAAATATGCACAAGAGTTGAGCAAACTTGGGAAAGTTTGCAGCAACAGCTTAACCGCTGATGTCATTTGTACCCGGATGTTGGGAGAAAACACCAAAGGTAGGAAGAAAGCTCCAGAAATAAAAAAAATCAGCAGAAGTATAACAACATTTTACATGTTACAGAAATGAAGGTTACACTTTCTTAACACATATGTTTATAAACAATGTATATTCAATAAATAATTAGTAGGTTTTATAAGCCTGTTGGAGACATGAGCAGCATGTGTTGTAGATGGTTATAAATCTATAAAAAAATCTATAAAAAGGGAAATAAGGACAACCCAAGGAATTACAGACCGGTCAACTTAACTTCTGTACCCGGAAAGATAATGGAGAAGATAATAAGGTGATACGTGAGAGTCAAAAAAAAACCCGAACCAACCTGATAGCTTTCTTCGACAGGGTAACAAGCCTTGTGGATAGGGGGAAAGCAGTAGACGAGGTATATCTTGACTTTAGTAAAGCTTTTGATACTGTTTCGCATGACCTTCTCATAAACAAACTAGGGAAATGCAATCTAGATGGAGCGACTATAAGGTGGGTGCAAAACGGTTGGAAAACCATTACCAGAGAGTAGTTATCAATGGTTCAAGTCATGCTGGAAGGACATAATGAGTGGGGTCCCGGAGGGATCAGTTCTGGGTCCGGTTCTGTTCAATATCTTTATCAATGATTTAGATAATGGCATAGAGAGTATACTTATAAAGTTTGCGGACGATACCAAGCTGGGAGGGGTTGCAAGTGCTTTGGAGGTTAGGATTAAAATTCAAAATGATCTGGAGAAATGGTCTGAAGTAAATAAGATGAAATCCAATAAGGACAAATGCAAAGTACTCCGTTTAGGAAGGAACAATCAGTTGCACACATACAAAATGGGAAATGACTGCCTAGGAAGGAGTACTGCGGTAAGGGATCTGGGGGGTCATAGTGGACCACAAGCTAAATATGGGTCAACATTGTAATGCTGTTGCAAAAAAAGCAAACATCGTTCTGGGATGTATTAGCAGAGTGTTGTAAGCAAGACACGAGAAGTAATTCTTCCACTCTGCTCCATGCTGATTAGGCCTCAAGTGGAGTATTGTGTCCAGTTCTGGATGCCACCTTTCAGGAAGGGTGTGGACAAATTGGAGAGAGTCCAGAGAAGAGCAACAAAAATGATTAAAGGACTAGAAAACATTACCTATGAGGGAAGATTGAGAAAGTTGGGTTTGTTTAGCCTGGAAAAGAGAAGACTGAGAGGGGACATGATAACAGTTTTCAAGTATGTAAAAGGTTGTTACAAGGAGGAGGGAGAAGAATTGTTTTTCTTAACCTCTGAGGATAGGACAAGCAGCAATGGGCTTAAATTGCAGCAAGGGCGGTTTAGGTTGGACATTAGAAAAAACTTCCGGTCAGGGTGGTTAAGCACTGGAATAAATTGCCTAGGGAGGTTGTAGAATCTCCATCCTTGGAGGTTTTTAAGAGCAGGTTAGACAAACACCTGTCAGGAATGGTCTGGATAATACTTGGTCCTGCCATGAGTCCAGGGGACTGGACTAGATGACCTCTCAAGGTCCCTTCCAGTCCTATGATTCTATGTTAGAAGAAGGGGCTATAGATGGTTACAAGCCATGGTTATATGCAACTTATTGACCTATTGGATTCTAACAAGTTATATAAATTGATTAACCATTTATTTAAAAACACTATTAACTTTTATAAAGGTCCCTTTAATATACAATGTGATCAAAATGCATTTTATTTTTTCCTGTAAGATACTGCTAAGCACAATACCTATTTTCTGCTTTAATGTCACAAAAAATTAGTCTATAGAAGCAAGAGGCAGAGTATATGGCCAAAAGCTCTTAAACCATTGACTTCTGTGGGGAATGGTGTGGCACAGTGTGACCATGTGATGAACTTTAAGCTAATAGGGCTGTATAACCAAAGACATTACCATAGCGAGTAGAATGTACTTATTACTGATTTTACTTATAAAGAAAAAAAATCTCTAGAGTTAAAAAGGTATGACCAATCAGTAGGCTATCATGTTCAAAGTTGCATGATAAAACCAATATTTATTAGCAGCTATCACTTCTAAGGAAAAGAGAGGGTTATATTTTCCTTTTCTCCTCTCCCCCTGCATCCCACCACTCCGCATCCCTCAATTACTGTCTCAGATCCTTCTTCATGCAAAACCACCTTGTGTTGAACATTCTTCTAATCCCTGTTTGCCTAACCAAACCATCAGCCTCTCCTCTTTCAAATAACTCAGTGAAACCCACTTCTGTCAGGTCACCTCAAAAAAGTATGTTGTACAGACATGCACTTAACCAATCCACAGAGATGTGCACATATCAAAAACTGAGAAACTGGATCATCTTTTTATTGAAACCCTTTTCTTTTCTACCCCCCATCTCTCAACTGTTTGTTACTCTCGCTCACCACATCACATAAAAAATTAAGTCCTGATCCTGCAATGAGCTGCATGCAAGCACATGGGTCCATCCAAATCATTACAAGATCAGGGCCAGGACCAAGTTATATTTTTATATTCTCTGTAACGCACAATTTTGGGTTCTCCATAAACAAGTGAAACTATCAGCTATGCTGTCAGAGTCCCATTCCAGTCATCATCAAGCAAAATGGAAACAAAATAGAGAAACCGTACTTTTTAAAACTACTGTATCAGAAGTGTTAACATCACTCACAGACTTGCTGTTTTAAGTAATGAGCATTTCCTGCTGAAGACTAAGGGATAACCCTGTAATGTTCTGAGGTCTCCAACTGCTGGCTAGAATGGCAGTTGAGGGTGCCCTGTACCTTGCAGAAGCACATGGAACTCTCCAGGATCTGGGCCGACAACTGTTTGAGACAATTTTGATAAGAGGGCACATGGGCTTTCTCCACTAGAGAGTGAGGTGGGTTACCATATAAACCATGTTTAGCCATTCAGCAAATGGCAATTCATTATGTCATCATGAACAATATCAGGTAATAACATGTTAGGAACAATCGAACAGTGGCCATAAACCAGTGGTGGGCAACCTGGGGCCCAACAGGGTAATCTGATTGCAGGATGTGAGCCATTTTGCTGATGTTGACCGTCCGCAGGCACAACCCCCCGCAGCTCCCAGTGGCCGCAGTTCGCTGTTCCCAGTCAATGGGAGCTGCGGGAAGCGGTGGGGAATGGCGAACCATGGCCACTGGGAGCCGCAGGGGGCCATGCCTGCGGATGGTCAACGTCAGCAGAATGTCTCGCGGCCCGCAATCAGATTACCCTGATGGGCCGCATGCGGCCCACAGGTTGCCCACCACTGCCGTAAACAGATCATCCACAAATTTTTCTTCAGCCCCGAAGAAATGATTAATCCTAATGAACTGTGTGTGCTATATTCCATGTATTAAAATAATTACATTGCATACATATAAAGATACCTTTCAAAAATTCAATATTTAAAATACTATTTCTCATTTTTTTAATTTCATTTTAAATTAAAAGAAACACTGCTGACTTTAGGACCAGATAGGATATTAAAGCTTTCAACACACCAACAACCTCAGCTTCATTTGAGGTAAAATCTCACACGCGAAAAAAAGTATTCTGTGACTGAATCTTAACTGGTATCTGTTTAATTGCGGTGTAGACGTTTGGGCTTAGGCTGGAGCTCCGGCTCTAGGACCCCACGAGGTGGTAGGGTCCCAGAGCTCAGCCTGCTGCCTGAGCCCAAACATCTAGACCACAATTAAACAGCCCTTTATCCCGAGACTTGTGAGCCCTAGACCTGTGAGCCCGAGTCAGCTGGCATAGGCCAGCTGCAGGCAGTTAATTGCAGTGTAGACATACCCTAGTAGGTTACACCCTTGCAATGATCATCTCCAGTCACAGGTAAGGTAATAAAAAGATAGCCACTATTTCCAATATTCAAAACTATGAGCTAAGACTGCTAAGTGAACAACAATATGAAATATATGGGAACTGTACAAAGCGATTAGAGAAGAAACTGGAAAAACTAAGACAAATCTCTCTTTCTAGGAGTAACCAGTTACTGTATCATGAATAGACTCAGAATCTCTCAATCCACCCTGAAGTCCTCCCTCCACCATGTCTAAATCAGTGGTCCTCAAACTTTTTTTTTACTGATTTCCCTCTCCCCCTAACTGGTATACACACACACACACGCACACACAGAGCCATGGTCAGGAACCAGAGGGGGCCCGGGAGCAGGGCCGCGGCCAGGAACTGTGGTTGGGGCCAGGAGCAGAACTGCAGTCAGGAGCGGGGCCAAGGTTAGGGCCGGGGGGGCCAGGGAGGGAGCTAGGGGCAGAGCAGGGATGGGTGGTGCTTCCTCTCCGCCCCCGTGGGGGCTGGCCTGGGCCCCGCCACACATGCCCCCCAAACATTCCTCCATGCCCCCCTACAGGGGAGTGCTTCACAGTTTGGGGACCACTGGTCTCAACAGACAATCTTGGGAACTCCAGTGATCCCCCTTCAGGCAGGTTTTCTTGGTTGGACTGAATTCCCTTCTGATGGTATCACTGGCAGATTTGTGTCATCTACATTTCCTTTCCTAGAAATTTATTAGGCAATCCAAGTTTTTTTTCCCCACCAAAAATTCTTTCACAAGCCCTACTTAGCTGGAGCATGCCCTCTTAGTCTGAAACCAGTTTCCAGCTGAACTCTGCCAGTTGGTTGTGCTTTCGGAAATTGCAATCTTTGCGGTCTAGGAAGATGGCTGCAATGTCACCCATCAGGATTCCTAAGCATATGGATCAAACTTCAAACTTCATCACATCTCCAAGCATCAGCTTTTTTTTTTTTTCTTTCATTAAACTTGGATTCTTGCCAAACCACAGGAGATTCCAGTAGAAAGTATGCATGCATAGGTTAAGGTGTAATTTATTACAGGCTTGTGGGTGGGCATCAAGCCAACATATTTATTTAAATTACTTTATGAAAAAGGGAAAGCTGTAAAAGCACAGGCCTAAAAGTAAAGTAAACCAATCTGGAATGAACCACAGATTTCTTATTGAAGGATTGAGTGTGATTCTTGAAACACAAACATCTCTCTGATCTCGCATACTACACACAAAGAGGCACCCAACAAAACAAAGATCAAACAAAACTGCACCTCAAAGTCAACTTTCATCTAACATTGAATAATAGTGGGTCAATCCCACAGCTCTATGAAAGTAGCTCTGATTATACTCCATAGGATTTAGCATGTGAAAGGACTATGGGACTGTTCACTATATGCATTCCAATATAAAGGCTCAAATCACAGAACCACACATTAGAAATTGAAAAAAACTATTAGGACTTTATGTTGTTCCTCTAGTCATGCAGAGTTCTTCTCTATAATACATTCACTGCTTAGTACATTTTTTAAGGAATCAAACGATGGGGTTTCCACTACTTCTTCTATACTATCCTACAGTCTAACAAGCTTTACAACTAGGAAACTTTCCCAATATTCAACCAAAACTTTCTTTTGTATTACTTCATCCCATTACAACTTACTCTACTCTGAGCCAGCAGAAACAATATTACTTGCTCTTTGTTATTTACAGCCTTGCAAAACTTTTAGACACATGAGGAAGGCTTGATCACTTTCATATCTGGCAAGTAAACTAAGCAATCTAAGTAGCATTTTCTTTTGCCAATACTCCACACCTAGAGTCAGGAAAAGAATGTGATCAGAACAAAAAAAAAAGGGGGGGGGGGGGGGGGGAGAGAGACACCAAACATAGTGCAATGGTCAGTTACCTAAGAACCCCCAACAGGAGAGGAATATCACAGATATGCCTCAAGATCCGTATTCATGGGTAAGGGCCTGATGAATTTGGAAATTATTGATTTCTCTGACTCTCAGGGCTTGTCCAGTCAGTGCCTTAGTCTGCATCAGCCGGGGTATAAATTCTAACATGCACCAGCATGTTGCACACTAACTGACCTGTGTGGACCCTGCAGGTGCACACTAAAAGTTCTTTAGTGGATGTTAATGTACTGCTGTTTGAAATGGGACTATATTAACATGCACTAGGGAACTTTTAGTGTGCACCAGCAGGGTCCACATGAGCCAGTGAGTTCCTGACCCAGCAGCATGCATTAGAATTTACACTCCAGCTGATGTGGATTAAGGCACAATGCAGACAAGCCCTCTGAAAACAAGAAATGAGCTCTAAGGCTAATTTAGATTAAGAAGAGTATTATTCTTAAAAAATGGAAAGCTACTTATAAAGAACTATTTACAAGGTTAAAGGAATTAGAGGTTCCTTTCACACAGAGCAGAAAATTTAATTATTTTAAACAGACAGCATTAGTAATTTTAGAGATACAAAACTAAAACAATATGAATTATGGACCAGACCCTCACCTGGTGTAAGCGAGCACAACTCTACGCCAACTTGCTCCAACTAAGTGTCTGGCCCTATAACTAGTTTCAGGTATGACAGTACTGATCAGAGTAAGTTTCTGTACTCCCTCTTTTTCCTTTACCTCATCTTTCTTTGTGTTCTTTGCTTAGTTCTCTAATGTGCCAAAACATGACACTTGAAATTTATTTTTCATTTATAACAGCCAGGAAATACACATTTAGCAGCATGTTTACATTTCCCCCCTCCAATAAACAAATGTGTACATACACACAGAGCACTGTAGTTCCCGGAGATTTTAAATGTAGATATCACAGACACACACAGAAGCTCTATATTACATATACACAAATATATAGAGAAAAGTGTAGTATTGAGAAGAATAATATGAATGAAAACAATGTTTTTGAAGGCACCACACCTGATTAAGCTCACTCTGCAGTTGTAGGCTATGTTGTTCTTTTTCCTCTCTCTGCTGTTGTAGCTGTTTAAACTCTGCCTTGAGATGCTGATACTTTGTCTCTATTTCTGACAATTCTTCCTTAAGTTTGTGGCTTGCTTCCCCCTTCTCCCCCAGTTCTGTCTGTAATCTCTGCAATGAGGCTTCAGAGGCAGACAGCCTTGCTCGAAGCTGCTCCAGGTCCAGGTCCTTTTGGTGAAGGCTTGCCTGCATATTTTTTTTACTCACTGATTCTTCATAGTGCCTTTCTTCTAACTGGGTGTAATCAAGTTCTTTCTTCAGCAGCTTTTCTGTCAGATTCTATAACAGCAATTAAATAGAAATTAAATTACAATTCTGCTTACATCTGATCAACTGTTATTACTCACATTTCCTCACAAGAGTTTATCCAGAGCAATGAACAAGTCTCTCACAATAATAATCTCCAAAATTGAGTTGAGACATGAAATAAGTCTGTCAATAATTCTACATTTTAATTTCTATTTCATATTAGAGCAGTCAATGCCAGAGTCCAAATAGCATACCATTACAATTATAATTCCCATTTTCAGGCTCCCTTGCTCTCTATATATTTTAAACTGTGCTCAGGAAAGTTGCTTTCTGGACTGAAACTAACACTTTTCCTTTACTCCTTACATAAGCCCTTTTCCTTGTCTTCTGGTAGCTGATTCAGTTGCCACTATTTCTACATCTTGAAGACTGATTTGTTTTACTGAAACAACTGAGCTTCTATGTTACTGGAAGCTCATGCATGTGTTTGGCAAATTGCTTTGTGACAGCTAAAAATTATTTGTATGTCAGAGGTACCTCACCCTTTCATGTACTTCTCTGTATGTTTAAATTTGTGGGCCACTGCCTCACCTGTAATTCTGTGTAAGGCAGTGGTGTCAACCTTTTTTCATTTGCGGACCCCTACAAATTTTCAAATGGAGGTATGGATCCCTTTGGAAATCTTAGACAATCTGCGGACCCACAGGGGTCCATGGACCACAGGTTGAAAATTTTTCTCACCACACTTTAGCAAAATTCATTTTGCAAGCAGCAAGGCCTCTGAATCAGTATTGATCAATGCCTCAGCAAGAGAGGCCATTTTCCTGCTGGAGGTGCCATCTTTCAAAGAGAGAACTAAAGCCAAGATCTTAACCACTGTCCTTAAATAGCCAATGGCACTTTTTGAAATTTATCAGCTGTCTTCCTGGGTGTCATAGTAAAATTCCAGCTCAGGGAATTCATTGTCTCCCTAAAATCCCCATGTAGGTATAACTGAATTCTTAACTTCCTGTCCCATTGTAGCATCTCTGTGTGCATCTTTCAGCTACCAATGTTCTCCCCGCAGTTTAACTGGATACTCTGTTTTTCAGCCCCTCTTTAAACAAAACATTTCTAAGAATTCAGCTGGCTGGCAGCTTGAAAAATCCCAGCACTCACAAGTTTAGTGTCAAAAGCGTCAGTTGGTGGTTTATGTTCGGCAATTCCTGGAATATATAGGTTCAAGAGAAGACATAGAAAGAACTGTAATTCTAGCTATGTTGAGCATTTTTAAAGCACACTTCTTCATAGCATCTAGGCACCAATCCCAAATTGATTTTGCTTTGGTTAGTTTAACAGAAAATTAAAACACTATTCAAGACTAATTTTGAGGATACAGAGTTTAACTACTGTTAAATTTCATCAAATTTAAAAGGGCAAAAAGTCTTTTTATACTAGTTTACTTGCTTTTTAACAAGTTTGGAGGGAGGGGAGAGTTATTCTTCGGCACATCAGTTTTTAAGTTATTTTGCAATCTGACAAATGGCTCAGCAGTAGCAGCTCACATTAGAACGAATATAATTATAGTCCTCTCAGAGTTTCCATTATAAAATATACTTGCTAAGGCTTAAAACTTGGCCAAGAAAATTTGCTCCAGGCTGAAGTTTGAATGTGAATTCTAGCCTGGCAATAACATTTTCCACAACAGTTCTAGAAAAACAAAATAACTATTTTTAGTTTCATGATTATATTATAATATGTATTATATATGCAATAAACAATACATACAGAATATCTGTTTTTAAGGTTATACGGGTAAAATCCTGGCCCCAACGATATCAGTGGCAAAACACCAATTGACTACAATGGTACCAGAATTTCACCCTGAGTTTATGGTGTGAATTAGTATGTTTTAACCTTTAGAAAAACAAAAACTCTAGCTAGCCTTCTTAACACCAGGAAAACAGGTTCAGCACAGGAGCACCAGCACAGCACCTTTTTTACAACCTGATTTCTAATATGCATATTTATAATGGCATTACAGCAGTTTCATTCGCGGATTATCACAATACCTTTGTAACCCTTAGAAGGTATTTTAATAGTAATCAATGTAAAGGTGCTTCAAAGAAGTAATGAGACACTGAACATTTTCATGCACCTTAAAGATGAATGACAGAATTTGAAAGAGAGATCCCTGGCATAGTTTAATTTTGAATTAACACTGGGAAAGGCACATCATAATGTGTGCAGTGCCATTGTTGTTGCGTTGGTCTCAGGATATTAGATATTATGTTTACATAATAAAGTGGCATTTATAATTGCTTTATTGCAGTATTTCCCAAACTTTTGAAATCGCAGTTCCGCTTCAGGAAAACGAAATAAAATATGCTCCTCTTCAACCCCCCACGCATTCTAACACCTAGCCAAAATGAGCAGTCACTCAAGAGGAGATTGTGTACATCTACTTAATATGATACTTCCTCTCAGTCCTTCCATGCTGTGATGAATAGTGAAACAGCTAACAATTAATGTTTATTTGAAGTATTATCACTTGTACCTGAGCTTATGTCTAAACTTAAAGCGGTGTGTAGAGTACATACAATGTATGCCGCATAGCATGGGTATAAACAGCAGTGTAGATAGTGAGGCAATACTTAGGTGAATAAAGACACTCCAGAACTGGGCAGTATAGGGCATATACTCTACACAGCTCTCTACAAGCCCAAGCAGTGCCTCCTGTGTCTACACTGCTATTTTTAGCACAGTAGCTTACCAGTGACTCGAAATGGCAGGAGTTGTTCCCCACAGCAGGGAAAATCTGAGGCAGTAGGAGAGGCTCTCACAAAGCAGCAAGGAAGAGCTCTGGCAGTGGGGAGGCAGCGGTGAAAGGCTCTGGCAGCAGGTTTCAGATGAAGCCCCTTTCCCATTAACACACCTTTCTTAGGAAAAGGGGCTAGATTTGCAGGGAAGCCTGAGCCATCCTAAGAGGCTTATTGTTTTTTCTAGCATTAGGCTGTTCTGGGCAATAGGACATTATAGGCATTGGGAGTAATGTAGGCTCTAAGGGACCTTGGTTTTATACAAGCAATTTGATCCCTGGAACTGTGATGCTCTGGATTTGAGCTACAAAAAGAGGGAGAATCCATGTGACAAATACAGTGCATGTTGCCTTCCCCCATTTTCCACTGTGGTCAACACAGGCTGGCCTGATAAATGATCCTGTTATGGGATTAATAAAGTGGCAGCCACTTGACCGAAATTCCAGATGTCTGTGTCCTTCCTACTATTCTCAAAGTTCATTGTTTTACTTTAAAAATTAGAGGAAGTAGATTCCTCTCCTAAGGTAAAGGCCTGCATTTATGTATTCATCGCTGCTCATTGTGATGCAGCTGCTGGAAGACATCACTGTAAGAATAACATTCTTCTAAATCAGACTTTACATGATCTCAACATCTGGATGCATACACAAAGACTGTCCTGGGCTATGCTGGAAGCTTAATGGACATACAAACTAAAACCCAATATATTCCACTCTGCATGAATATGTTTTCTATCTTTTCCAAAAGTGCATAGAATCATAGAATATCAGGGTTGGAAGGGACCTCAGGAGGCCAACCCCCTGCTCCAAGCAGGACCAATCCCCAGACAGATTTTTTTCCCCAAATCACCCCCTCAAGGATTGAGCTCACAACCCTGGGTTTAGCAGGCCAATGCTCAACCCTCCCCCCCCCCCCCCGCCGCCCCCCCCATGTTTACAAAGAGATTAAAAGTAAAGTTTTTGCATCATTTAAGAAGCTTTTCATAACGTTTCTAGTTCTGTGGCCAGACCTTCAACATAGGACAGTACAAGGTATCAGGAACGCTGCCCTATAGGGGCAGCTGATGATTCCAAGCACCCACTCACACCCAGTATAGGGTTTACTGGAGTGACGGCAAGTCAGGGGCACCAAGGAACACAGTACTCTAGCCAGTCCTTGGCTGACAGAGTGGTTTTAGGAGGCTACTTCAGATGCTGCAAATTAGAGCACTCTTAGGCTGCTATAAATCACTTTGTGGGTCATTTAAGCTCTGACAGCTCCAGGACTGGGGGCATCAAAAGGTGGCTTGGAGCCACCCCTCCCACACCATCTCCTCAACTGCACCGAGCATGAACTCGACACAGCTGAGGACTCTTCCCTTGATTTCTGATTTATCTTCCTATTTTGACTACAGATTAGTCATCTTATTCATCAATCTGCTGTCATTCCATTAAATATAGGGAATTAAATATATTGTGTATCAGTTTCAATGCATTCTTCATATATGATTAAACTCTGCTGGTTTGTGGAAGTGGAATAAGATGCTAATTCTCACTATCTATTATAGGTCTGCCTCAGATTTACATCATACTATCACAAGCGAAGTATAAAGAAATTTTAAACTGCATCTTACTATATTCCTTGGCAAATGTTATTTCTACATTAAACTAAATTAAACTAGTGTTTGGTCTCAGTCCCTGCCCCCCACTGACATTCTATGTTCTATTTTCCTAAATATGAATATGCTTCCTTTCCCAAGACACTATTTGGGCAATGTGCTATATAATAACTACTCTGCCAGCAACACACCAAGTACTATGATTCATCCTTCTAAGGAAGTGCTCCATCACAACTGAATTCCATATTTGGTCTTGCTTATCTCCACATACACACACAGAGACAGACATTGTGGGAGTATGCAAACAAAGAAAAGCATCTGGACAGCACAGGTCACTAGGTAGTATTCAGAGTTATGATGTAGGAGATTTTGGGGTTAGAAGCCTGCACTTTTTTTTTGTGCACTTCACATTAATGTAAGAGTAGGAATATTGCATAGGCATCTGCTAAGCTTCCAAGTTAAGAATTAACATCACTATGACAAACTTGACCTGAACGTTTTCCATGTTGATTTGTCCCAGTTTTGTTTTGGCAAAATAGTAGATAATACAATAAAACATTCAGTGGAGCATTATGCTTTGCAGGGGGAATTTATCCAAATTTTTTGGCAATGCAGAATTACAAAAGCAACTGTGAGGGGGGGAAAATATGTAACATTTAAAAAAAATGAAGTTAGAGAAAAAAGAAAAGCCTGCCTTTTATATGTTGAATGATTTGCCAAATACAGTAAACATGTCTTGGATTTATTCACAAGACATTTATACAATAGTGAAATAAATACAGAGCCCTGGAAAAAATGCTTCATCTCCACAGAGGAGGAATAAATTACATCACTCTCACAGGCTACAACTGATGAGAAAAAGGTATGTAGCTTTCAAAATAACAGAGATGTTTAATAACACACTGAAATGCTTCATTAACTACACTAACTAAACATGAGTTGTGATTATATTTTATTTTATATATATATATAAAATAGGCAGTCTGATATCATGGTGATGTGTAAAGTATAAGAACTTGGATAAAATACTGTATAAAATATGCAGAGAATACACAATGTTGTGGTGTAGTATAAAGGATTTATTAGCAAGAGTTTGAGATGGCACATTACTCATTAGCAGTGAAGCCTGAGGAAGTTATACAGGTCTAAACATGTCCTGAGGAAAACTTTGTACCCTACCAACCCACCATGTTTTTGCATATGCCACACAGGTTAACGGAAAAAAAAATTTAAAAGGATTTTTACTGGGACTTTTTTTAAAGAGACAACTGAAAAGCGAGCGATTCACTTGCCCTAAGTCCAACTGTACAGGGCAGCCTCAGAGTAAGCCACAAAGAACCCTACAAGTAATCTAAAAGAGTTTTATCTAAAATCAACGGGGCTTTGAAACTAGATAACTTGAGACCTTCCATAATTAGAATCAAATGCTGACTCCCACTGGGAAGCTGGGATTCTCCTTTTTTCTGTGTTATAATGCTCCCATTTACAGCTCTATGGAGTCGCAACACATTGAGCTTTAAACATATTACATTCCAGCTTGTGATTTTAGAGGGGAAATTCCACAAGTCAAGGAAAGAAAAAAATATTTATCTGTCAGGTTAACATGGCTGTTTAAATCTATTTAATGATGAGGAAAATCAGAAATAAGCCCCGTTGAGATGCATTAATGAGCAGAGAGCAAGTGAGGCAGGCATGTTAATTGAGCACATGGCTACGACTACCACATCTATGGTGTTCTCTACATATATACCCATACATAGAAATACACACTTGCATATGCACTTACATTGAGATACATAGATATAGGACCACTTCTGCAGCAGAAAGGTTGGGGTAGGACCTGGATAGCCCGCAATACACATTTTTATGTTAAATGTGTCAGTTAACTCGAAGGTGCAGCCCTCCACTAAATCGTTAGTGCAGAGTGATGTGACGATAAACGGCTCAATTGTGACTTTGCCATGAGCTCAAAGGAATGGGCAACACATTGTTACTCCTGCCCCAGGAGTCTCCCTGCTGCTCCAAGAAGAGAGTAAATCATGCTGGGCCTTTACCCAGAGGAAGCAGTGTATGCTCCCCAACACGCTGGCACAGCTCTAACCTATCCTTACCTTCTTCTGCCCTTCCCACTTAGCTGGCACAAGGGCAGGACACGGTGGTTCTGCAGAGTCTGCTTCCCCTTCAGAACTACTAGCTGTATACGGACACCACTGCATTAGCTATGTCATAATTTGGCCAAAAATAAATAAATACTTGTAGACAGCAATTGGTTAGGTTTCGGGTGGTGGTCAATAAATATGAAATTAAAGAATTACTGTTAGCCTGAGTTTGGTTACGAAAAGATGTGTGTTGTAAAGGAAGGCCCTGACTAGCAAGTAGAAGGAAAGGATAAGGACACAAGGAATAAAATAAGGAAGATGTCTGTTCAAAGAATAACAAATGATATAAAGGAAAAGCTTCTGAAAAGAAGGCCTCTGACCAATAGGGGTGAGTGCAAATGGTTTTAAATAAGACAAAAAGAATCTGTCTTAAAATGAGCCAGCATGGCCCTTCCCACCCCACACACCAGCATTAAAGTCTGTGTGAATCCAGAACAAACTGTCAGACTGCAAGAAGGAGGGGAGGAAAGGAAGCTGTAAATCTTATCTGAATAAGGACTAGAAATAAGGGGGAATTGTCTCAAATTGGTTTTAACTGAAGACAGTAATTTGCAATGACAGTACTTATTTGTTGAAGAGTATAAAAAAAAAGTAAACTCAAAGGATTCATTGCCACTACTTGCCTGACCACATTGGAGCCAACAAATATGGTTCTAAGCATCCTTGGGTTTAGCCCATTTATAAATATCTTGACCAAATCTTTATAAATGTTTTGTTATTGTTTGGATGTAGTAAACTGCTTATTACTGAGGCTTTTTAGGCATGTTTGGAGCAATTGTACACACACCATTTGGTCTTTGGATTTAATAAAGGAATTTGTGGTTAAATTAGAGTTTGGTGGTTTCCCACATTAATATAAATAATTTCAAATATTAATAATTCCAACAAGTGGGGAGAATTATTTCACAGGCCTATCCTAAACTACTAATGTTGCCACCACATAAATAAATAAATAAATAAATAAATAAATACACACATACACAAATGCACACACAGAAAATTATAATCATATATAATACAAAAAGAACGAGGAGTACTTGTGGCACCTTAGAGACTAACAAATTTATTTGAGCACAAGCTTTCGTGGGCTAAAACCCACTTCATCGGATACATGCAGTGGAAAATACAGTAGGAAGATATATATAGAGATATATATATACACACACACACACGCAGAGAACATGAAAAAATGGGTGTTGCCATACCAACTATAATGCGAGTACTTAATTAAGGTGGCTATTAGCAGGAGAAAAAAAACTTTTGTGGTGATAATCAGGATGGCCCATTTCCAACAGTTGACAAGAAGGTGTGAATAACAGTAGGGGGGAAAAAATTAGCATGGGGAATAGTTTTTACTTTGTGTAATGACCCATCCACTCCCAGTCTTTATTCAAGCCTAATTTAATGGTGTCCAGCTCGCAAATTAATTCCAATTCTGCAGTTTCTTGTTGCAGTCTGTTTTTGAAGTTTTTTTGTTGGAGTATTGCGACTTTGAGGTCTGAAATCGAGTGACCAGGGAGGCTGAAGTGTTCTCCGACTGGTTTTGGAATGTTATAATTCTTGACATCTGATTTGTGTCCATTTATTCTTTTGCTTATAAATTTGTTAGTCTCTAAGGTGCCACAAGTACTCCTCGTTCTTTTTGCTGATGCAGACTAATACGGCTACCACTCGGAAACCTGTCACCATATAATACAAATACATTCAAATGTTTTATATGTACACAAACATGCGTTATAATGGGGAAACAACCATAAAATTGTAGAAAAATTCTCTGATTTGTTTTCCTGTCTCCTCTTTCTCTTCTGTCTCCTTTTACTATTTTTCCCCACTTCTTCTTTAGGGAATACAGTAGAACCTCAAAGTTACAAACACCTTTGGAATGGAGGTTGTTCATAACTCTGAAATGTTCATAACTCTCAATAAAACATTATGGTTGTTCTTTCAAAAGTTTACAACTGAACACTACTTAGTACAGCTTTGAAACTTTACTACACAGAAGAAAAATGCTGCTTTTAACCATCTCTGTTTAAATGAAACAAGCACAGAAACAGTTTCCTTGTCTTGTCAAATCTTTTTTTTTTTTTTTAAACTTTCCCTTTATTTTTTTAGTAGTTTACGTTTAACACAGTACTGTGGTGTATTTGCTTTTTCTTTTCTTTTTTTCCTGTCTCTGCTGCTGCATACTTCTGCTTCCAAATGAGGTGTGTGGCTGGTCACTTTGTAACTCAGGTGTTCGTAACTCTGAGTTTCTATTGTACATGTGTGTGTTCATTTATATATTACATATGCAATGATGCCAACTCAGGATTTTATCATAAATTTTGCAATATTTGATGTTTTTCTGAAAGTCCTGGCTCTTCAAGCTGAGAATCTCAGCTTTTATTATAAAAAATAAATAAATAAGTTCCTAGCCTTCACAGTTGTGAAAAGCTTCAAAATGTGACCTGTGTATGACCTAAAGGCTCAGGAACCAGATGGCATATAAAAAGAACCCCCAAAAGTATATAATTTCCTTCTAAATGTAATTATTTTTAAGCCAACCTCCTAATATTTTGGGAACTTACTAATGATTTTTTAATGCTTGTTTTGGCAATACTATATAGAGTGTAAATGGCAGATATTAGCAGGGCCAGCTCTGGCTTTTTTGCCGCCCCAGGCAAAAAAGCCTCCCACCGCCCCCTGACCCCCGGCGGGGAGCACGGCAGGGGAGGGCGCCGAGCCCAGCCGCGGCCCCGCTCTCCCCGGCCAGAGCGCCGCGGGGAGGGCAGCGAACCCAGCCGCAGCTCCGCTCTCCCCGACCGGCCGGAGCGCCGGGGGGAGGGCGGCAAGCCCGGCCGGGGCCCTGCTCTCCCCGACCGGCCAGAGCGCCGGGGGGAGGGCGGCGAGCCCGCCGCGGCTCCGCTCTCCCCGGCTGGACGGAGCGCCGGGGGGAGGGCGGCGAGCCCGGCCGCGGCCCCGCTCTCCCCGGGTGAGCGCCGCCCCCTCCAGGTGCCGCCCCAAGCACATGCTTGGAGGGCTGGTGCCTGGAGCCGGCCCTGGATATTAGAAAACTACAATTATAACTGTAATGGACATTACTATCTTTAAAAGTTATAATGTAAGATAAAATCCTTCAAATGTACTACAGTATTGTAAATGTATTACCCCCTTCAGGCTAATCGGGATAGTGAACAATCAGGAAAGGCTTAACTTTTGATGCCACAATGATGTATTTTGTTAAACTCTTTGGTTAACACTCTGAAATGCAGTTTGTGACACAAGAGCCAGATTGTACATTTTCACATAAATACCAGTTTTACAAATGTGATTAATAATAAAACTCTTACCTGGTTTTTCTGTGCTAATTCATTAACTGAACTTTGAAGTTTTTGTTGTTCCTGCACATACACAGCAACCTCCTGAGGGCCTTTTGCAAGCTCAGCCCTTAGCTGATTTATGGTGGCCTTAATAAAAAAAAAATTAAAAAACAGTTACGATTAATAATCAATTAGATTGATAGCCCAAATATAGACAGGAGGTCGGGGGGGGGGGGTATAAACCAGCTTGCAAAAAAGAATGTGTCTTTAATTTGCATGAATGATATGTGCAAATTTTGGCCCAGATCACTACCCATGGAAATACCGGGGGCAGGGCGGGAATCCCCTTGCTGAGATCCTTTCACATCATCCCATCAGGAAGATGGTTGCTTGCCCACTCCAGTGGAAAAGGCCAAGGAGCCCATCCCCAAACCTGGCAGATCCCAAAGGATCTGCATGGAGGCCTTGTGTCTCCGATGGCTCTGACTCTCAGTGGAACTGGGATCCCTTGGCTCCATTTCAGCAGTGTTGCCAAGATCTCTACCCAGCCAGGAAGGATGGTCAAGTGGACAGGGCACTAGAAGGGACTTAAGACACCAGGTTCAGATCCCAGTTCTGCCGTCGACTTCCTGTGTGAGTTTGGACAAGTCACTTAATCTACCCTGTATCTCATTTCCCTATCTGTAAAGTGGGGATAACAACAGTTCCCTACCTCACAGGAGTGATGTAAAGATAACTACATTAATGACTGTGTGGTGTTCAGATACTACAGTGATGAGGGCATAAGTACCTTAGACAGATAGCAATGGTTGCCCTAGGCTCTCATCTTTAAGGGCTAATTTCTGAGAGACAGATGCACAATGTGCATCACCCACTCCCCATCTCCTCCCCTGGCAAAGACCCCAGACAAATCTCAGCATGACACACAGGAAATGGTGAGGGGGGAAAGAGAGGGTGGGGGAGGGGACAAGGTGATGTGGAAGAAAGGAAATAAGTGTGTGGAGGATCCCCGCTATGCATGGATTTAGGTGGCATGATCTGGTCCTTAAAGTGGAAGACAAAGGTAACTGCTTTTAATAAAATGTGAGTTAATACTGAGCTTCCTAATTAAGATGTGTCTGAAGCAAACCATCCAATGGCTAACAAGTCCAATTCACTTGCTTTTACTCTTTGTTTCAATCTTTCTGCAACAAAGAAAGATATGGAGAAACATCAGCTTTCTGCATTTTAAAGATAAATGAGAAAAATAAAATGCACGTTGTGTTATCTTTGAAACACATAGTACACCAATGGCATTATTTGTTATAAATGCTTTTCCTTTCCTTAAGTTATTCTAGCCACAGATTTCTGGTCACAAGTACAGATGTTAATTTGATCATTTCCTTTTTTAGAAAAAGAATAGCACATCCCATGAAAGTTTACACTATTTTGTGCAAGTAACAAAAGTTACGAGAAAGAAGCAGTCTTGTTCATAAAATAGGATACATTTTTGGGAAGAGCAAAGAGAATGTATATACACATTAATTGTAAAAATATATTTTGCTATTAACTCTGACTTTTCATAATGGCACACTTTATACTGTTGTAGTTGCAGAGTTGTCACTAAAAAACATGGGATCTCTAATTTGCAAATACACTGTTTTGTGAGAGTATCCAGAAAAGTACACAGACATTTTGTAGAAGTGATAGTGCAAATGCAAAAATGTGCACAAATTTGTCAAACACTGTTGCAGCTGTTTAAACCAGAAACAGAACAAGAACCTACATAGAAGAGTTACTGTAAATATATTTCAAGCTACAGTTCTGCCAGCCATTGTTCAAAACAAAATCTCATGTTTAGTTATTAAACAGCAACAAAGTGAGGTTGAATAATTATTTAAAATACGTGCTGGCTGATGTGTTTATTTGATTAATAAACCAATAAGCAAACAGGAACTGTTTAACAAGGTCTTGATGTTATCTTGAGACTACAGCATTACAATGTAATGAGAAAAAGCTTTCACAAAAAAATTACCTCAAATGTAAGTGTCTCCATTAGAAAGCAGAAAAAATAAAATGATGGATGAAATGTGGAAGCAGGCAGTGATAAACGTTTTAGGTACAATTCTTCAAAGATCTATAGTAAAACATTATGTTTCTATGCCTTTATTTAAAGAGACAATCTTGACTTTATCACAACAAAGGCACTTTATACAGAAATACTCATATATTTACTCATGCTAATACCCCCTACTCATGTTAATATGCACTGGAAACAATATCAACAGTCTAGCAGGTGTCTTATGCCATGTAGGCAATTATCCCATATATAAATAACTGAAATGAGTGCCTGCAAAGATTCACACACATGCTAAACTTGACTGCACTGAGACTATCCACAGTGAATGAAGTTAAGCACAGTGTGTAAAGTTAACCATGTCTTTCCATTGATTTCAAAGGCTTTTGGAGTACGTCTTATGTGTTTTAGGTGCCGCAGAGAAAATTTATTATGTGAGATTCACTATAGTGAGAAACTAAACATGGGATAATTAGAGATGCTTTTGGGATCCTCATAATCTAACTAAGACAGCAACTTGCCATGTTTTCAGGTATAACTCCATAACAAGCACAACATACAATATCCAATGAATAAGGCGGCAAGATGGTGAATCGCAAAAGAAGAGCTCAGAATACAGTTGGATCAGTGATTTTTAAATATGAAAAATTAGAATTCTTTCAACAGTTTTTAATTAGTTAATGCCAAAATGATATTTTAGTTCCTTAGCAATGAAGGCCAAAAAACCCAAGCACAAGATGACAAACACAAAGCCACATTTAGAGCAGAAATGCCACAAATATGGAAATGGTAAATTTGTTCATCTCAAAACTACTTAGTTTCTCAGTATTTAAAGGAAAACAGTAAGATTTTTTTCTTATTCTCTCAATTCAGGCTATACAGTTCTCTTTTTTTAAAATTACATTCTCTGGAAACCAATACTATGAACATGAGAAGATATAGTTTGAGTTCTTAATGCTATTTTAGTTAGATTCTCAATCTGCACTCTCAGCATTCTAAGCAAAAAGACCAAGGACTGTGTTATAGTTACAGGATGAGCTGTGCTTCAGACCCCTTTTGATCCCTTATGAGTGCATCCGTCTGGTGACAGGTTTCACTACCTTCCCCGCTTTTTGGGTGGAACCACACATACTACCTCTCTCAGAATGGATCTCTGGGCTGCAGCCCCTTGTTTACCAACTGTGTTAACACCACAGGCCCAACTGTGTTTAACTACTGTAAGACCTTTTCCTCCAGGGCCAGTGACATGGGCTGATTAAAGTGACTCAAACAGCTTCTTCAAAACAAGGAATTGTTTATTCACTCAAGGGCGCACAGCAAGTAGAGAAAGAGATAAAACAATAAAAAGCCTATACCCCTGGGTCTTACCTAAACTTTATTCTTTCTGTGCAAGTTTTATGTAAGTCCCATTCAGCCCAGCCACCCCTATTGCTGGTTTGAGAGAGACAGACAGCCCCTGCTACACTCTGTGTCTCACTATCAGAGGGTACGTCTACATTGTGTTTTTAAACCCGCGGCAGCAAGTCTCAAAGCTCGGGTCTATAGACGTGGGCTCACACTAAAAACAGTTGTGTAGACATTCAGGTTCAGGCTCTGAAGCCCATGTTAATATGGCTGGTAAAAAGGGGAGGCTGCAGCCCACCTCCTCACCCAGGCCTTAGAGTCCTAGCTCCAGCCCAAGCCGCAATATCTACACTGCTGTTTTTAGTGCTATAGTGCGAGTCCATGTCCAAGGTTTGAGACTCGCTACCATGGATTTTCAAACATAGTGGAGACGTACATAGAGACTTCTCTTCAACCACTGCTGCCTATTCACTCCCCTGCCTTTCTAGGCTAGGGTCTTTCATGGTTTAGTATCCCTTTGATCCTTGGCTTGGACGTGGGAGAAATTAACCTGCTAGCCTGGTTGAAGCCAGGCAGATAGGCATTTCCCAATTAATGGGCCTTTCACTGTTCCCTTAAGGACCCTTTGTATTCTCTCTCGAGGTATCTTATCTCTGTCACTGTTTCATTTCCCATTAGTTCCCTCCTAACAGCCTCCTTTGATTTAATTCCATGAAGTCAGGCAGCATAATATCCAGCAGGTAAACTGAGGCAAATGTGATTGTCAGAAAATAATACAGATAACTCCCTCGTGCTCCACAGACTGAATAGTCAGAGACTGAATTACTCTCTCAGGCCTCAAGAACAGGGCTGAATCACAGGCTTGGGGAAGCTTTCACCACCATTACTATATACATTCCATGGGTGGAGGGCGTCAGTTTCCAGTGTTCTCAATCTAGCACTTTTCACAAACACATTTTATTAGTTTTTAAAAGCTAAGTGGAATTCAGGCTACTGATTTTAAAATCTATTAGATCTAATATCACTTCTCATAGACAGCAACATTTTATTTTAATGTAGTTAACCTGTCTCACATTATAGTCACTGCTATGTTAAAGGTTATGATGCAGAGGAGATAGCAACATTTTATAGGAGAATGAATTACTGCTACTTACTTTAGTACTTAAATGATACCAGTTGTCTTTGGTTCACTTTAAATAATACCTATCCAAATTTTTCATAGATAGCTAATGTCACTGAAAACACTTTACTGGAAATTTAGTCACACAGCCCCACCAAGATTTCCCATATATATGCATGAGAATAACTAGCTACACTAATGCAACCCTTCTCCCCTATATCTGCTACTATGTCCAACAAGAGTGACAATGAACATTAGATTGTTTCTGCTAAATGATACACAGTGAAATAGTTAGCCATTTTGATATGTAAATCCATCATTTGGATGAACAGCAGCAGTTCATATTTCTGTTAGAGCTAGCTCTGCAAAATTTGGCAGACATCACTTTATGTTCAGCTTACACTTTCAGATTGTCTTTGAAACAGACAGACTAGATAGACAATATTTTGAAATGAAAGTTTAAATTCTGAAGTACAATTGTGATACTTCAAAAATGGCAGCAATTTACATGGCCACATAACCAATTACAGTAACTCCTCACTTAAAGTCGTCCTGGTTAACGTTGTTTCATTGTTACATTGCTAATCAATTAGAGAACATGCTCATTTAAAGTTGTGCAATGCTCCATTATAATGTTGTTTGACAGCCACCTGCTTTGTCCACTGCTTGAGGAAAGAGCAGCCCATTGGAGCTAGCTGGTGGGGGCTTGGAACCAGGGTGGACCGGAAGCCCCCCTATCAGTTCCCCACTCCCCTAAGTTCCCTGTGCGGCAGCTGCCAAGCAGGCGTGTCCTCCTGCCCCCCATCTCCATAGAGCGGGGGGTGAAGGGGGTGGACACGACAGGGCTCAAGACGGAGGGAGCCTGCCAGCAGCAGCTGCTGTCTCAACTTGCTGATCTACTTAAAAAGGTAGTGTACTCAGAGTGGGGTCAGCATACTTAAAGAGGCGATGCGCGTCTCTCTCTCTCTCTCTCACACACAGAGTGTGTGTGTCTGTCTCTCTCTGCCATGCTGTCTCCCCTCCCTCCATTTGTGCTTCCTTGTAGAGTGTGAGGCTACATTAACAACAATGTGTTAACCCTTGAGGGCTCAGCTGAGTGCTAGTTCAACATTTAGCAGTAAGGCATTCCCTGGGAAATATCCCACTCTCTGACTTCACCACCTCAACCAAGCTTCACAATCATCATTGCTGTGTACAGTATTAAATTGTTTGTTTAAAACGTATACTGTGTATATACATATATATAAAATATAGTCTTTTGTCTGGCAAAAAAAATTTCCCTGTAACCTAAACCCTCCCCCCTCCATTTTACATTCATTCTTATGGGGAAATTGGATTCGCTTAACGTTGTTTCGCTTAAAGTAGCATTTTTCAGGAACATAACTACAACGTTAAGCGAGGAGTTACTGTATACTCAGGACCCCAACTGCGACATTCTTTTCTTCACATACATGTTTGATCAAGTCTGTGAACGGATTCTCCTTAGTCTAAATATTTTAAACTTGAATAAGAAAACACTGGACTTATTGTTTGGTAGAATACTGTACTCTCTATACAATTCATGTGGCCCCATGAATGCCTTGTACAGTCTCTGCAGGGCAAGGAAAGAAGCGACGATATCAGGAACCCTGAGGAGTTTAGAAACAATACAAGGCCAAGAGAACTGGTTACTCCACACATCCCTAAAGCTCTGCAGGGCAGAGGAAGGAAGGAGGAGCTGGAATCTGTGGAGCTCCAAAATTCCACAGGGCAGATGAACCCATGGTGGGAGAGGGTTTAAAGGGGCCAGTTATTCTGCACCACTGCAAAGGCCTCTAGAACAGCATGAACTAGGGGTAACTAGCAAAACTTATAAGCTTATCTGAGCTGTACAGGATAGGGAAATACATAGTCATGGTGGAGTAGGGACCTTGCAGAGCTCTTAAGTTCCATATTGGCCCTATATTCAAAAGAAGGAAATTAACAAACAGATAATTTTGTTACTTTTAGCACAAGCATCTCCTCACCAAAATTCATTGATCCAAGGCAAAAATTACAGCAAGGTTATAGGTGATAAGATTGCTACCTCTCGCTGAAGTGCAAACATATTCACACCAAGGATTGTTCCAGTTTAAGAAAGCCTAAGCATTTAGAAGTCTGGAAATGAATAGTTAAAGGAAGGAAGATAAATATTCAAGTATCCTCACAGTTCAGACATTCACTGAAATAAACATGCATGTGTAAAAATAAAATCACATTGCGCATTCCAAAAACAACCTTAATTCAGACTCCTATTATCTACCCACCTAACATTTAACAGGAAATGCTTATTGGAAAAACAACAGTTTTAAGAATATTTGAAATCACTGATTACAGATGAAAACACCAAACATTCTCCAAGTTTCTTTGACCCACTTTCTCTTCTTCCAAGGTAATTAGGTAATGTACTAGCTTCATTTAATCAAAAGGGTATACTGAGATCTGTGCCCTATTGAGCACAGCATGATTGCGTAAATATTGTTAAGTATTTTCAGATCAGTCAACACTGGTCTAATTCTGCTCCCATTGAGTTCAACAGATGCTGGTTAGCCCAACGCTGAGCACTTCTGAAAAACCCACCTATAATCTGTATCTCATATGAAATGTGGAGTCTCACTTTGAAAAGATAAACAGGAAAAAGGGGCATGGGGTGATACAGGGCTATATATTTCCAGGACATATAATTAAGGTGGAAGTAACAGATTTTGTTTTCAAACCTCAGAATGGAATAGTGGATGAAGAAAAATAGTTGTGCCTCTGGTCTGACCATGAAGGATGAGACATGATATATTGGTGTCTATTGGCCAAAACAGGTAGTTGGGATTGGCAAGAGCCTAGTTTCTGGTTTGTATATGGAGGATAATAGGCAAAATGTTGGTTTCTATGGCCAATAATGAGCAGGTGAACTGAAGGATATTGTGGGGGAGGAGGGCAGGGGGAGTATGTGAGTGATTTTAAGGTTTGTAATTTATATGCAAAATATAGATGTGATAAAGGGTAAGTGTCAAAAGGCTTCTGATTAATAGGTTAATGCTGGAAAAATTGTGCAGAATTTACACTGATTTTTAAAAGTCACAATGCATATTCTACAAACACATGTACATTTATTTAAGGGACTATATGAACTGTGAGAACATTTGAATAGTTATCTACCTTGCATTAATGGTTCATTTTCATATATTTACATGCTTAGGGAGTTATTTAAAACTGTAACCCTGTTTTGTAAACATATGTTTCAATTTTAATGTTAAGTAGCAACCATAACCTTAGGTAACAATTAGTTTCTGTCTCTGTATTACAGCACACAATTTAGGAAAGCTCAAAATAAAATTTTTCTTTTTGAGGCAGAAATTTATTGCTCTGTCTCGCTGGAGAGATCACAACATATACCAGCAGGGGAGGTTGCTTCTCCTCTACATGGCTGGACAAAACTAACTTTTCATGCTAAAAAGAGAATTTTTTTGAAAAGATTTAGTGTCTGGATACCGATGCATGGATTGTATCAATTTACTCTAATCTAATGAAACACTCCCTACCAGACTAGTTAGGGAAGAAAGCAAAGTTCTATTCAGTGTGATGGATTAACATTCATCATTATCATATGAAAATCACAACAAAGCTAAAACATGTTCTAAGCCTTTTTGTTTGGCTTCATTACCTCTGAGTTCGCATACTCTGCCTGCAAATGCTTGCACTCATCTTTCAGCTTCTCTGATTCTCTCTCACGCTCCAAAGTCATCTTGTCCATCAATGTCTGAACTTGGACCAGCTCCTTCTTTAAAACAGAAACATCCTCCACACCAGGCCTTTGCAGCTGAAAGGCAGCATAACAATAATTACTACCTATAAGGATTTCTAATACTGACAGATATGTTTTCAGTATCACTTCATATTCACTCTCTGCAAAAGCTTCCAAATTCATTTAAGATTTCCTGCTGAAACTATTTTGGGTTATTTCCAGACGCTTTATTTTCAAATACACTTTCATTTCTAATCTAAACAGAGAATGGTATTATTTATCAGTGTTTTTATTATATATATTGCTGTAGCACCCAAAGACTCCAATCAGGAGTGGGGCATTAGGCACTGTTTTCACTTTCATAAAGACAGAGTCCCTGCCCTGAAAAGCTTACAATACAAAAGAACAACAGAACAGATGAGGAGTGGAAGGAAAAGATAAACCTTACAGGAAAAGCAGCCAGGGTGGTAATCCCAGCTATACATCACAGGGAGAAGGTGGGTGAGGTAATATCTTTTATTGGATCAACTTCTGTTGGTGAGAGAGACAAGCTTTTGAGCTTACACAGAGCACTCTGTCAGGTTTGGGAAATGTACTCACAACGTCACAGCTAAATGCAAGGTGGAACAGATTGTTTAGTCTAGTAGTTAACACATATTTCCAGAGACACTTCAAGGTACTCAGATACCACAGAATATGCTCTGAAGAGAGAGTCCAGGATATATACACTTAAAACCACCTTCACCAAACAAGGACTCTCCACCAGAGAAGTAGATAGCATCATGGAATGGGCCATCCAAACACCCTGAGAGAACCTGCTTCAATACAGAAATAAAACCCCCTCCGACCGCACAACACTACTTTTCACCTACCACACCACACTAGAACCCATACGGGGTATCATCAAACAATTACAACTTATACTCAATGTGGACATTATCCTGAAATAAACCTTTCCTGAACCTCCTCTTCTGGTCTTCAAACAAGCCCCCAATCACTCTCCAAGCTCCTCATCAGACGCAAGCTCCATGCAGATCAGGGCCCACCAACTCAAAGTAGCACCAGACATTGTCAGAACAGATGCAAAACTGTAGACATATCTCCATTTCTGCTATAATCAACACTCCCCACAACACACCTTTCAAGGTCCATGGGTCCTACACATGCCTATCACAACCTATGGTGTACCTTATCCAGTGCAGTAAATGCCCCCGTGACTGGAGAGCTGTTAACAGGCTACTTCACCTTGAATGGTCCCTTGAAATATGTGTTAGCTATTTATGCTAAACAATCTGTTCCACCTTGTATTTAGCTGTGACACTTTGAGTACATTTCCCAGAGAAGAAGAAGAGCTCTATGTAGCTCAAATCTTGTCTCTCTCACCAACGGATGTTGGTTCAATAAAAGATATTACCTCACGCACCTTGTATTGCTAATATTCTGGGACCAACACAGCAACACCACCACTGCATAAAGCCATACATCATGTTAGTTCCATGGACGGATGGGTTGTTTACATATTTGTTTTATATGTGTTACCCCCAAAAAAGTTTTAGGTTGGCTTTTGGAGGGGAAAGTAGCACTTGGAGCTGAAGTGGGTGGGAGGAAGGGACTGTTGGTGTTGGACAGGGAACAGGAAAGAGAATAAAGATGAGATGGGACAGAGAGAGGAAGGATAGAAGGAGGGACAGAAGCGAAATGTCCGGGAGAGTGAGATTGGGCAGATGAAGGATTGCCGTGGCAGGAAGGGGTGGACAGAGAAATGAAGACAGTCCACTAATCAACAGCAATACAGAAGAGGAAAAGAAAAATCCAGAGCCCAAGTTTCTCAGTTGAGTGAGTGAATGAAGATGACAGGAGGCTAGACAGCTCCTCCTGGCTACTCTGCTTTTCCTTATGTGGAAGAAAGGCTGCTGGGTAGCTTCCTCTTAGACCAGGATTGTGAAAAAGGGTTACTAGGACTAACTTTTCTTTAGTATTTTGCCTCTGTGGAGCCACACTCTTGGAATATGTGCGCCCTGGGCAGCCAAGAGCAACAACGGTAACACCAGTGTAGACAAAGTGATGACAGGTGCCAGCCTTTAACCAGCACATCACCGAGGTCTGGGCAGAGCTGCTCTTATGAATGCAGTTGCCTGGTGACAGCAACAGTGAAAAACATGAGGGGAAAAAGGCTAATATAGAGACACCCATTGAAGTCAACAACAATGGATCTATTCACATGAGTATATTCTAATCATCGTCAGTAAGGGTTGCAAAATTAGGCCTAAGTAAAACACGTACGAGGATTAATATTTTGTTTATGAAAGTCCTGAAATGAGGGAAGCCACACAGAGGCCTCTGAACAGAGCACAAACAAGCATCATGTCATACATACCTAGCAATAATGCAAATAACTGAATAAACAGAGCAGGCAAAATATACATTCCTTGGCTGGGAAGTTATTGGAAGTTTACAGCAATGGAATAGATAGTTTAGAAGAAGGGATTTTCTGAGCCGCTCTTTCTCTCACAAATAAATCACTGTCCAAGTAAACAATGATAATCTATTTTAAGATTATGTTTAGAATGGGCAGATGACTAAAAACGCTCTCCTTCTCATTTGGGAAAGGCTTAATAAATAAATAAATAAATAAATAAATAAATAATGTGGTATGAATTACCAATTCAGTCTTTAAATCTTCTATTATGGCTCTCTCTTTCTGTAGTTCTTGCATCAGGTTTGTCACTTTCTGCTCTGCACTTTCTCGAAGACTCATTTCCTCATCATACTTTGCCTTAATATCTAGTAAAGAAGGAAGTTATGCAAAAGATCATTCATTCAGGTTTTAATTAAAAGAAGAACCGATTGCATAATAATTTTATGTACTTACCTACAATCTCAGTAGCCAGCTGTGCGGCTTTTTGCTCAAACAGGTCTTTCATCTGCTTAATATTAAAATTTTCTACTTGGGTCTCTTCAAGTTGCCGTTCTAATGATTCTAGCTCAAAAACAGTAGTATTTATTGAAAAAACTAACATCAGAGGTTACACAGAAACTTATATTGATAAAAGAGCATTACAAATGAGTAACTCACCAAAGCTCACTTAACCTTCAATTCACTTCAACAGGACTGTTCATATGCTTAAAGTTAAGCATGGGCTCAAGTGCTTTGCTGGAATAGGACAGTGAGCACAGCACGTTGCAGGACTGAGCTCATAATCTAGCTAGCCAATGAAAATTAGTTTATCCATTTTGGTCACTTTTTGTACACTGCTAATTTCTGAGCCCTGAGGTGCAGTCAGAAGTTATTTAATAAGGATCAGCCAGAGATTGTGTGTGTACACATAAGAAAGTTATTATTCGACGAGTGTCTCATGCAAATATAACATGGAACAAAAAAATTAAGAACATGCAGATTTTTAAAAAAGTGTTTTCTTTGGCAGCAAGCAGGGAAGACTGGCACTGAAGTCAACAGAATGAGCATTGACAATTGGTGTAATTCAAATGTCAACAATCACTCTGTCTTCCTCAGCACAATGGCTGTTTGGATATTTAAAATGATTAAGAACATGTTCAAAAATCAAAACCATGATCAGAAGTACTTTTATGGTCACAATAATTTCACCTCCTTTATCCTAGAAATGATAGAACCAATCAACCTTTTTTTTAATGTTTCTTTACTCTAAAAATGAACAAGGCAACCTTACGTTTTCCCTATAAACTTATTGAAAAAAAATGTAGGCAAGAGAAGACATTACATAATTGCACCATTTTAGCCTTTTAATATAGGAAACAGTATTTTTCATCAAGTCTGAAGTTTCACTTAACTTAATTTTTCTAACACACAGAACTGTAGTATTTCAATGCAATGTAGAAACTTCTCTATTAAAATATATCTCACCTGTAGATGCAGCAGTTGTCACTCCATCAGGCTTAGATTCCTTAAGAAAAGAAAAAATGAAGAATAAGTGTGTCACTAGACAGAGTAAAGGTAATAACAAAAGTTTCAATAGCAGACATTTCCAAGAATTCCATACTTGAAGCCTCTTAGAATGGTTACGAAAATAGACTGATGTGCTTCAATGCTGCAGAGCAATTTAGGACAGAAAAGGCCAAGAAGACTAGCCATCCTCTTATATCACTTAGCTATCATACTGATGCAGAACAGCAAGACTCCAATGCTAACGAGCCTTCTGTTATATTGAAATCTGCCTCTACAGCAATATATGTTGTTATATGCACTATTACGTGCAAGAGAAGCAGCAGCAAAGAAAGGAAAGACAGATTTTCCCAAAAGGTTCAAGCAATTCTATACTTTTAATCCTTCACATATAGAGCGAAATTCACCCCTAATGCCTATTTCTGAGGTTTGTATAAATCAGTTCTGAAGCAACTCTGCTATATATGAAAATAAATTAGAGCTCCATTGTTTCAGGAGGCAAGTTTAATAAGGTGCAAGAGGCTACAATTAACTTTGTTTGGTGGGTGTTTTTGGAGAAGGTTTTGCGGGTTTTTAAGATTATATTGCCATTTTCAGAAATACTTTGGAAGCAATAATTCACTACAGATAAATACAGTGACGAGACAGATAAACTGAGCATGGTCTGAATGAGCCTACTGTCAGGAAAAATCTGATTGGAAATTAAAGATCATGTAGTAATGAACAATCATAGCACCTTTAACCTCATACACAGTTATTTCATGCATATACAACTGATTTTTTAAAACACTTCAGGAATCAATTTATGGAACTAACTGAATGGGGCCACGTGCCTTACAACAAGGTATTAATCTTCAATGTCAAAGATGATAATAAACTGCTTGTTGTAAACCTGCTTCAAGTATTTTAAAGCAATTACTTGCTGGCGCTGCACTTTTTCTAATTCTTTCTTCAGCTCTTCTGAATACCATCTCTCCTCCTAGACAAGGGGAGGGGAGAGAAAGTGTATTACAGGCTCGCAATGTAAGCTGCTAGCACACTTCACAATTTGAAATCATGAACTATATTCAAGTAAAATTAATTTCCAACCTTAAGTGAAGCTTGCAAATCTTGGACTTCTTGTCGGAGTAGTGATATTTCATTGCTGAATAAAGATCCGGGAGTTGAGAAATGAATAAGTCATGGTTAAATTTTGTTGATTAAACTTCCAGTACATGCAATAGTTCTTGTTCAGATTTGTTATGAAATAAGCTGGATACAGGACACCTCACATTTGATCAGTGTCTTAATACAGTCTTAAATTTCAAAAAATAAAAAATGTAACACAAACTGAACTGCCATCCATTATCTCATTTTCACACTAATCACCAGATTAAAAAAGTGCTTAGTCACCTTAAATATCTTAATAATTTTCAGTCTAATGTATTTGGTCTATTCTCAGAATGAGTAATTGCACTAAGGTTTATGGAATTTTCTTTTCACCCTTGTATTGGACCAAAAATAACCCAACTATTTCCATATTGGGGTCTTGGAGACCCCTAATATGTGAAAATTGGAGATAACACATGGGATGCATTTAAAACTGACTTTACTTGTAACCAATGAACTATAAAATTATGAATAAGTTAAAACTTTCTAGATTCAGAAGAAGAAGTTACTCATCTTGTGCAGTAACAATGGTTCTTCGAGATGCGTGTCCTTATGGGTGCTCCACTATAGGTGTGCTTGCGTCTCTGGGCTGCTGATCAGAGAACTTCGGTAGCAGTGTCCGTTAGGCCCACACATGCACTATCTCTCCTTGTGCTGTGCCACGAGGCTAGGCGATGTGCTACGCCCCCTTGACTTCCTACTCTCACCTGGGACTTAAACCTGGTGTTGAGAGGACTGACTAGGCCTCCTTTTGAACCCAGGGCCACCTATTCACTTACATACCTCTCGATGAAAACGGCCTTCCTGATAGCAATTACTTCGGCCAGGAGAATAGGAGAAATAGCGGCTCTGGTGCACATCCCCCCTTCACAGTATTCTTTCGGGACAATGTTACACTCTGGCCACATCCAAAATTCATTCTTAAGGTAACCTCCCTGTTTCACATGAACTAACTGATTCATCAACAGCACAGAGATGCAAGCACACCTGCAGTGGAACACCCCTAGGGACATTATTCGAAGAAGCACATTACACAGTACTTGTGCTGGGGTCTAACTGACCCCATGATGAAACACGTTTTTCAAAAAAGGAACACACTCTACAGGCATTGGGGGCTAACTGACCCCATGTTTAGACAATGAAAATAGATAGCAACAGCAACAATATAAAAGGCACAAACACAGCAAAGTTGCAATAAATGGCCTACTACTTTGAACAAATGGAGCTAATACCTGACATATCTTCTAAAAATAGTAAGTTTTTACACGTCACACATTTTTGATGTGTTTTTCTACCTCATTCCCTGGAACAGATGCAACATCTTCCCCATTAGTCTCTGGATCAGTATCCAGGACACTAGACACTACTTCCCTAGACGCCTTAGGCAAGGCTGGAATGTTCCTTTCATGTACCAGTGGGCAAAAAATTTCTGTACCCGGGTCCCTGAGAAACATTCACCTCTTATTCAAAGATGTATTGTGATTCAACAAAATCTAAACAACATATGCCTTCAGACATGCAATGTGCATATGCAATCCAATAGTGCGTCTTTGCCCCAGCCACAGCATCTGTCAAGCATAGATTTTTCAGAAAATGCATCTGACAGTCGTTGCATCCCCAGAAACTCTTCCTAGCAACTGTAGGCTTCCCAGAAAACCAATGCGATGGCATTATCTTCAAAGAAACTCAATTTGCTGGACAACAGTGATGATACATAAGGCAAATGTTATCTGGACTCTCACAGATTCCCAAGAACCTTTTGGTGCTTGCTTTTTTTTTTTTTTTTTTTTTTTGGAAAAACAAAAAACACTGAAACAGAGAAGATAAAATCAGTGCTGAAAGACTGATATAATCATATCATAATTGCTGCCTCAACATAAAAACAATCTGTGCTGGAATAGTTGCATAATTAATTTCAGGTCTAACTGACCATAATAACTTTTGGATGACCTTTTCTGCTACACTAAAACCACAATAGGATATGAAGATAAAACCAGTGCTAACAAGTTGTCCTTATCATACTTAGAGAATACTTAAAGAAAAAAATAGCCAGTGGTTTGCCTATCATGTTTTATTTATTTTATTATGTATTTGGGGTTCAGGAGACCCCCAAAGACCTTGAAAGTGTAGTACTTTCATTTTTCCCATTGACTAACATCGAGGTGGTCTAACTGACCCCATTACCTTTTTGGTGACTTTTTTTTTTTTTTAAACACAAAAATCACAATAGGTAAGATAATAAACCCAATGTGGAAAGATTGACCCCATCCTAGTTTGAGCATACTTAACATATGAAGAAGTACAGGTTTGGCATAACAATTTTTATTTACATTTTTGTGTGCATTGGGGTCAGACAGACCCCAAAACATTAGAAGGGTTAAATATGCAAATAAACTGATTTAGACCTATATTCTGTTTTACTGGATTGTATCAACTAAATAATAGAACTTTAGAATTGCAAGATAGTGTATTAAAATGTTTAGTGTGTTATAGTCCATGTTATTAAAAGTGCAGGTTAGTTCCCCCTCATTTCCCATATAATGTCAAGGGGCAATGCTAGGAGACCGCATGCTATCCTATTTGTTCTGAAATACGCAGTTATATAATATTTAACCCAAACAGCAATTCAATGTGCCCAATAGTTACACCAATCTGAGGGCCTGAGTGCGCTGACATTCAAAACCCTGGGGCTTGTAACTCTCAAATTACACTCAGAAGCCTGATGTTCTAGTCGCCCAGGAAAACGAAATATGAGGAGGAAATAGTTATTACTCAGTTTGCATAGCACCTTTCTAAAATCTCAATTCACCTTGATTAATTAAAAAACTATACACATAAGGATCACATCACATCACTGAAATGCAGCCACCCTTAATGTGGAATGTAGCAGCCATATTACTGCCAACAACACATTATTTCTTACTCTTATTATTGGTATACAGTAATAATCTGAGGCCCCAATCACAACCAAAGGCTGATACAAAAAACACTACACAACAATTCAGGGTCACTAAATAGAAAAGAAAATCTCCAATAAATATTACTAGTGTCTCCCTAGTTATGTCTATATTGTAAGTTATCTATTTAAAGCAATAATGGGATTTAGGTCTTCTCTACATAGGAATGTTTTACCAGTTATGCTGACATATTCATACAGATATAGTTATACCACCATAACCACCCGTGTGGACACACTTATTCTTTATAAAAGTGGCTTTTTTTAGTTTAGTTTATGTCAGTAGGGAAGTGGTTTAAGCTAAACTGAAAAAGCTCTCTTATACTTGAATAAAAGTGTTCACGCAGAGGGGTTATACTGATATAACTTTGTCACTTTAAATTCATACCTTGGCTTATATTTAAAAAAATGGCACTTTTCACAATACTGTGCTTGCCCTGGCCCAATTCCAAAATAGTTTGCTATATCTCCCCTTTCTAAGCCTTGTCTAAATGGAAAAGTTTATTTGGTATAACTTGAGGCACGAATTTAAACCAATATATTTATACTGTGCCAGTATAACTCTGTGTGTGGACACTCATTTCAGTAAAAGAGAGTCTTTTTCCGCATTTATGCTTATGTCACTCTGGAAAGAGGTTTATGTTCAACTGAAAAGGCCACTCTTATTCTGCAATAAAAGGGTGTCCACACAGGGAATTATACTGGTATAACTATATCAGCTTAAGAACTGGTAAATCTTTCCTGTGTAGACAAGCCCTCTTATTTCTTTTTGCTCCCCTTGAGCTGCATGATTCCCAGTCCTTCTCCCACTTCTGTCTTCAGGCCTTCTTCTATGCAGCCCTCCTAAATCTGATATATCATGCTTGATCCAGATATACTTTAAGTTCCTCTTTTATGTGATGTGTGAAAATGACTATAAAAACATTATCTTAGTCATCAAATCTGTCCCCAATGTGTATTGAGGGTCACATCTACTCACTTTAGTGAGCAAAGTAAATTGGTATTGTTCTTTGTCTTCTTTCCCCACAAAACACAAAACTAAGACTGAGTGAGCTGTAGATTCAATCCATCTTGTGTATCATCAACAGAATTGTTTACTGCATTCCAGTCAGTTACACCTGTGCAACCTCACTGAAGACAAGGTGTTGCTGAGGGCACGATTTGACCTATAGAACCTTTATTAATTACTGGTGATGATACACCAGATGGAAAGAACTCAGCTTGACTCTCAGAGACTATGCTGAATTTGCAGAGCTGGCACGTTGACAGAAAAAAAAGCAAACAAAAGAATCCCCATCTTTTTACTTGTAAACTGAGCACATTTGATAAGCAGATGAAAATAAACATCGAAACCTGCAATGCCAATTGTACAGACTCACTTTTAAGAGCAGACCCACACCTTCCCAAAGCCCCAAACCTTCCCAAAGGCCTAATCCCCAGCCTTAGCCCCTGTGTTCACAAGTCTTAACTGATGAATGACTGGGGAGGGTATTTAATATTAGCCCTACCTAATTCATTTTTAATGTCATCATTAAGTCATGCTACTTTTTACTTTCTAAAAAATATCCTAGAAAAATCATTTTTATTAGTTTATTTGAATGGTTTTTTCACCAATTTGAGCAGAAATAATTTGTTTTACATGTAATAAGAGAAACATGTTAAAAAACATTCAAAACATTTAAAAGCCTCAAATGTTAGTGTAGACTCTTTTCTTTGCTGAGCTACAGAGAAAGGGTCTTGTCAGACTCTTTGACAGCTCCACTACCGCTAACGTATTTAATAGAATGCGCATGTTCAGCTCAGTGAAGTCATCAAGATCCCATGCCAACTGGAGAACTGTCAGTCAGAAGAAGCCTCCAGATCAGTGTGTGAAAAGAAGATCTCCAATGACCTGGGATGTGAGCAATGCGGTTTTGATGGATGTCCTGCCCTGCTATTTTGTGACCTGCTGCCTTGCTTCTGTCAATGCCTAAGATGACTCTCAGCCTATCCCAATAGCAATCGTGAAGAAATGGGAGCTCCTTCTTCCTACAGACAGTGACAAGTAGGTTTTGGATTTTGTTTTGGATATTTTTATTTTTATTTTCCCACAACGGACTCCAACTTAATAGCCATAGCATGTTAAATTTTATGTTCTTTTCTTTATGAGTTCAATAGGTTATCGATGTTTTAATTAAATTATTTATCATTTTTGACGTATTATTTTTATCAATCGCAGAGGGTTTGCTCCACGGCTAAGACAACAGCTAGTCAAGATATTAGTTGAACCCAGCAGAGTTATACAATCTACACCTTTATTATATTAGCATCACGTGTTCCCACACAGTATGTGAACACACTCAAAAGCTGCTCACCATCTTATTGCTATGCACAACCAAGATGAAAATCATGGAATGCATAAACTGGAAGTAATAGAGGCTGAACAGAAGGGGAGCCAAGATGGAACTATGTGGAACCTTGCATGAACGAATCCTCAGGGACAAGGAACAAGAGCCCAAAATCAATTTCTGGGAATGCTCAAATAAGAAGGGAATCAAGCCACCCATGAGCTACCCCCATCAACTCCAGCTACAGCCATAAGAGTCAACAGCACCAGCTGATCAACAGCATTAAAAGCAACCAATGGATTTAACAATATCAATATGTAAACCCAATTTTCATCTATCACCAGTCCAGTATCAGCTAGCATGGTATTAAACTAATATTTTAATTGATTTTAGAAATGGGGCATTACGATTTAAATACTTCATTGCATAATTAACTGTTCAGATTAGTACATGCTTAAATGTAATTAGAAATACTTAACATTGACAGAAGACTATATGCACAAATTAATATTGTTCTACCTTTTCGGTGAAGGATGCTCGTCTCCTCCATGACTTGAATCGATGCCAGATCCGTGAACTACTTCATAGTGCTTGAAAAGTTCTTCAGCAGATCCATGAGATTTCATACACAGAGGACAAATAAAGCCCTATTATAGAGGAAAGAAAATTCAACAGTAGTTTTTGCCTTTTCCTATCCTTTTCATCCTAATCAAGAGATTCATTGGTACCATTTAACAGGAAAAATAAAATGTAGGAGAGTAGTTACCTTAAAAAATACCACTTATCTAATTCTCTGACATTATGGAAAGTAGAGAAGACTAGAAAGCATAAAAAACCACCCCATTTCATTATGTAGTGCTGTTCTCCAGTAAAATTGTACCTATTGCTAAATTTCACTCCCAGAACTAGTACACAGAGTTGTCATAAATTTAAGAAATGTAGCATCACAAAGGACTGTCACTTTTTTTAAATGTTTGAGGAAAAGCAGTGTTAAAAAGGCACTTTCACAAAGTTTTTATTAAAAAAGAGTTCTGTTCCTTTCAAAGATTTTCCTAGGATGGAGAACCACACTCACAGTAATCAGACAATAAAAAATTGCAGAGAAGAGCCAGCCAGAAACTCCAGCAAGCAGGGGCAGAAGCAGCCAAAGCTGGGGCTGCTGCACTGGGGGAAAAGGGTAAAATGGGGCCCAGCTGAGCCCATCCCTCCCCCCAGTAACCCTCTGGACACAGAATTGTACAGGACAGACACCCCCACACACACACAACTCTTGGAGGCACTAGGACCCAGATGTAGCCACCCCACCTCCCTCTTATGCGGGCTTGGGAGAAAATCGCAGAGAAGAGTCAGCCAGAAACCCCAGCCAGTAGAAGCAGAAGCAGCCAACGCAGGGACCTTGGGACATTCAGAGAACTTTGCACAATTTTGACTCGACTTTCTCTGCCCTGTGCTGATTGACTGTTTGCTGCAACCCTCCCCCTCCCCCACAGTCTCAGCTCTTCACTTCAGCTCACTGCTCCTCCTACACTCTTCACCCCCTCCTGTCCCCCTCACCCTCCTTCCCCTCCGTTCCCTTTTCTCTCCAGTTAGCTGATCCTCTTGTAAGTAAATCTCTCTTCCGAAAAAAAATATCATGGAACTAACATGCAGTTTGCTGTCATTACACTGTTCAGTCTGCTTGTGTATTACACGCTTTCCCCCAACTTGAGTCTATCTTGTCTATTTAGACTGTAAGCTCTTTGAGACAGGGACCATCTACTATTCTATGTTTGTACAGCATAATGGGCCCCCAGTTGGTTGGACCTTAGGCGCTACCAGAACAAACATGTTAAATAATAATAATAAAGACAACGACAACAGCTTAATATTCAGACACCTGTTTGAGTCTACAATACTAATATTAGGGGGAAATGTCTTTTGATCTTGCAAAAGTGAGCAAATTAACTAAGTCAGTGATGGATAACTACCTCATGAAAATCAGATCTGTTTGGTCTAAAGAATTTGACATCATCCGTTTACATTCTAGAAGATTCACTGTAAATTCATGCAGTATTGCTCTTTTTGGATTGCCTCCCTCCCTCCGGCTTGTCTACACTCAGTTAAATGATTGCCATGATTTGCCCTGTAACAAACATTAGTGATCTATCCGGACTAGCCTTCAGCAGACAAGTTAAAATACCTCAATTTAACTGACAGTCAATTAACTCCACGTAAAAAACACCAAGCTACACAATTCGCTGGTGGGCCACCAGATCATTTGTTTACATTTGCACAGCCGCCCGCTGCTCCCATTGGCTGGGAAGGGCGAACCGCAGCCACTACGAGCTGTGGGCAGCCGTGCAAATGTAAACAAATGGTTGGGCAGCCCGCCAGCAGATTACCCTGTCAGGCCACATGCGGCCCGCATGCAACCGCCAGGTTGCCCACCACTGCCATAGAGTGAAAATGTTGTGAAGTTCCCATTCGTGGTCGAGTGTAAAGTGTCTACTGAGGAAGTCAGAGTGCACATTCAGCTCTCATGGAAGGTAAGTGGGTGATAGTCTGATGTGATTGTTGATGCACCAATTCCAGTGGTTGATTGTTTCTGCACACAGGGAGGCCGATCCCGCTCCCCCTTGCTTATTGAGGTAGAAGACAGGCGTAGAGCTGTCTGACATTATAAGGACACGGTGAGAGTGGATGAATGGGAGAAAGTATTCTCACACCCTCCGTACTGCTCACAGTTCCAGGATATTGACTTGCATCTGGATTTTCAAGATACACTAGCCCAGGGGTTCTCAAACTGGGGGTCGGGACCCCTCAGGGGGTTGCAAGGTTATTACATGGGGGGTTGTGACCGGTCAGCCTCCAACCTAAAACCCCACTTTTCCTCCAGCATTTATAATGGGGTTAAATATATAAAAATGTGTTTTTTAATTTATAAGGGGGTGTCGCACTCAGAGGCTTGCTATGTGAAAGGGGTCACCAGTACAAACGTTTGAGAACCACTGCACTAGCCCCTCGAGCTGTGTGGTTGTTCATATAGGTTCCCCAAACTAGCAGGGATGCGTCCATAATTACAGTTCTCTCTGGAGAGGAGAGGAGAAAAGGGACCCCCACATATACATAATGGGGATTTGTCCACCATAGGAGGGAGGACAGTAGATTGGTCGGGACTGTCACCACAAGGTTCATGGAATGGCGGCTTAGGGAGTATCAGGACTGTAGCCAAGCTTGCAGGCACTGAAGGTGGAGTCTTGCGAATGGGGTGATGTAAGTGCACAAAGCCATGTGACCAAGCAGGGAAAGATATGTTTTGACCAGTACCTGAGGGTTGCTTGCGATGAGACCTAGGAAATCACTGCTGATGGTCTGGAATCTGTCTGTGGGCAAGTACGCCCTTGGAGTGACAGAGTTCAAGACTGCCCTGATAAAGTCTAGAGATTGGGGAGGGACCAGATTTTTCTGTGTTTATGCTGGTTCCCAGTGAAGAAAGGAGGTGGAGCATCATAGAGGTTGATGCATAGGCTTCCTGGTGAGATTTGGCAGCAAGGAGCCAATTGACAAGGTATGGAAAGACAAGGAAGTCTGACATGAGCCACTATGACTGAAAATACATTGGCAAAGACTCGGGGGGGAGGGGGGTCGCTGCTGCGTCGAAGGGCAGTACTCTATACTGAAAATAGTCGGAGCCTAGCTTAAATCCAAGAAAGTGTCTGTATGTGGAGTGAATATCTATGTGCCACCAGACTCCTTGTCGTTTTTGTGGATACAGACTAACATGGCTACCCCTCTGATACTATCTATGTGAAAGTAAGTGTCCTTCCTATTGAGAGCCGTGAACCACAGGGTGATGGAATTATTGCTGCCAATATGACCATGCGAAATCTGAATTGCGAATGAAGCAGTTGAGATGGCAATTGTTTTGTAGCATGAAGCCAAAGCTGAGGACACTAATGGTTCCGACCCAGAGCATACAGCTGTGAGAAGGAACTGGAGGCAGTCAGTCCGCCCTTCCCTTTATCACCCCAGTCGGAGGCACAAGATGAACCAGGACAGATGCATGGACCAATGGACACTACTTTCAAACTCTCCAGCTCCGTAACGCATAGTGTGCATGCATAATCCAGAGTGGAATACAGTAGGGACCATCATTCGAAGAAGAAATTATGGATACTCTCTGATGATATGTCCTGTAGACTAAACAGACAGAGGTGCCAAAACCCCTATTTAAAGGGGAAAGAAAATATGATGGCAGATGCCCTGTCCAGAAAGGAAGGGTCTGACCTGCCTCTGGGTCAGTCAGTGATTAACCTTCCTGCAGCTCTGTAGGAGGGGGAAGTCTGACGCTAAGAGCATCAGAGTGCCAGAAGGCAAGGAGCTCACTGCTATCAGGTAATGAGTTTCAGCTAGCCTGACCAACTCAGTGTACCCTAACTCACTGTAGTTATTGTCTGTATCAAAAAGGTGTCGTGTAATGCAGGGGTTCTCAAACTGGGGGTCACGATCCCTCTGGGGGTCGTGAGGTTATTATATGGGGGGGTCGCAAGCTGTCAGCCTCCACCCCAAACCCTGCTTTGCCTCCAGCATTTATAATGGTATTCAATATATTTAAAAGTGTTTTTAATTTATAAGGGAGGTCGCACTCAGAGACTTGCTAAGTGAAAGGGGTCACCAGTACAAAAGTTTGAGAACCACTGATGTAACGTGCCATTGGAAAACAAAAAATTCTCTGATCATTAATATTCTTGTGTGATGCATGTGCATGCCATGTATTAAGAATTATGGATATATGCTGGAATGATGACTAAAAAGTATTTAAGCCAGGCATGTTGGGGAAGTTGGTAAATAGGTCTGCCCTAGACAAAGGAATGTGCATTTGCTTCTCTGACCAGTCCCGTCATCAGGCAGACACAATGAAGGTCTCATTTACATATTAGGTAAACAAAGCCATGTGGGGAGGAAACAGCTTCCAACAGGGAAGAGAAACTTTATCTGGGCTATAAAGACCAGGGTCTGAACCTCAGGTGATAAGTAATTTAATCAATTGAGGGTATACAATATACTGTATATGCAGTTTATCAAGTGAGGTGTTTTATGAAAGCCTATAACACACTGGTGATCAATATCATTGTGAACTGTATGTATTAACACTACATAAGGAATTATGGATACTTATTTATATTATGCTTTACAGTCTGTGACCAAAACAAAGAGGAAAAAGATCTCTCCCAGAGAGAAACATCACAGCTATCTACTTGTATCCAAGAAACTGAGCAAGATGTGATGAAAAACAATGGAAGGCCTATTTACATAAAAATCAGCAGGAGGGTGGGAACAAGGGAAGAACAGCATGAGGTCATCCTGCCTCCTAAAACCAGGTCATTGAATTTAGGACGATATAAACAAGACCAGACGCCATTTTGGCATCCATCACTAGATGAACACATGGGGCCAGAACTCGTGTAAACTGAGAAAGATCGGTCCTTCAACCAAGGAGGGTTGAAGTCTCTGGGCCTGAATACAAGTGAGAAACCTACTTAGGCAAAGATCTTTCCACAGGAAGACAAGGGAAGGCAGCAGCTTGTACTTCTGTGGAAGATCCTGACTGAGGGAAAATCAGCCATGGCTGGGAAGAAGGAAGATTGGTGAGAGAAACCATCTTCGACAAAGTCTGTACCTTGGTAGATCAAGTTTTAGCCCTTTAGATGCATGTTTTCACTTTTATTTGCTTGTAATCATCTCTACTTTTATTTCTTTTACCTGGCATCACTTAACCTATGTCATATGGTTAATAAATTTGTTTTATTTTTACTATATACCAACTCAGTGCTGTGTTTGAAGGAAAGGGGGTATCTACCCCAGTTAAGTTAATAAGATGTAATGCACTTTTGTCTCTATGAAGAAGCAACAAACCTTATTTCTCTGAATGGTCCAGGACTGAACATTTCAGGGCACACTGTTTTGGGGAGATTCGGGACTCGGAGTGTGTTGGGGTCACCTTGCTCATTGTAACCAAGGCTGGTGGAAGCCAGAGGGGAGCCGCAGACAGGCTGCTGGAGTAAGAGCTGCTGAACCAGAGCTGTCCAGCACACAGACACTCACGGTGTGGCCTGCATGCTTGTAAGCTGGCTGTGAGTGTCCCAGGCTGAGAACTACAGCAGCAGGGCATTTCAGGCACCCAAAATACCTCAATTTAACTGACAACCAATTAACTCACTGTAAAAAATAACAGTGTAGACAAGCCCTCTGTGTGTTTGGAAAGGGTTGGACTCTATTCTGGCTCTTTATCCTTTTTATATTTTCACACTGGGCCTGATTCTCATTTACACTAAAATACCTTTACACTACTCTAGCAGCAAGAAGAGGCCCTAAAGTGGAAGTAAGTGTAATTTATACCCACTTTAAAGTCCTTTTACAATGTCAGACAAAGGCCTATTTGCATTGCTCTAAGTGAGATTAAAGCCTTCTGTCTTTTTTGTTCTCTATTCACATATGCTATATTTAAAAATCATGTTACCCTTCAGTGCCTTGCACTGTCATGAGCTCACTTTGTATTTCTGTAACATTAAGATAGCAAACTTCACTATGAAATTATAATTCCCTTGAAAGCTTTGTCATTCTGTGTATAATTTGTACTCTTTTGCAGCAAAATCAGCAATTACATACCATATAATGACAAGATTACATAATTAGCTTTGCCTTTAATACTTAATTTATGAGCTAAACTGCATATAGTGTACTAAATATTCTCAGCTTTACCTGGTAACTTCAAATATAATCACCTAAGTAGTGTATACAGTATGGATATCCTGTTTAAGATGGCATTTACCCTGTAACAACACAGCTGTTACATGGTTATTTCTGACTTGTCAAATAAAACACTTAAATCTGATTTAATCTGACGGAATTGACTAGTCTATTTATTTACTTAGTGAATTAGGGTATTTATAAAAGATTAGGTGGGAACTTTTAAAAAATTTATTAAACTCCAAATAAACAAACACCATACTTTTATTATCATATTAAGTTCCCAAAACAAAGCACACTAGATTGTGGATTCAGTAGTTGTGCTAAATGAGACTTCAGATGAACAATTTTCCCCTTTTGTGATTATTCTCCCAAAAGCAAACATTTACACCAGGAATCAGCAACCTTTGGCACGCGGCCCATCAGGGAAATCCGCTGGCGGGCTGGGATGGTTTGTTTGCCTCCAGCATCTGCAGGTTCGGCCGATCGCAGCTCCCACTGGCCACGGTTCGCCGTTCCAGGCCAATGGGGGCTGCAGGAATCGGCGTGGGCAATCGGCCAAACCTGCAGGTAAACAAACGGTCCCAGCCCGCCAGTGGATCTCCCTGACGGGCCGTGTGCCAAAGGTTGCAGATCCCTGATTTATACCCAAATAGCATACTTATTTGCCAGGAAAACTTGATTTTAAAAATCAATTTTAATCATTGTTTGTAATTATTTTCTCAAAGAAAAGTTGGTTCTCATTTGATGGTAACCATTAAAACATGTTGATATGCAACTAAATGTAGCCTTTACTTTACATTTGGTCCAGGTTTTTATTGTTTGTTTTTTGGGGGGGCTAACTAGAAGGATATACTTTTATTTGAGCAATTATACTGCTTACATTACATTTATTCAGATTCTTAAATTTTACATATGTTAAAAATAGAGAATGGTACATTTCTTATTTACTAGATGATGAATTTTTTACTTGCAATTTGTATCAAGCTCTATTTGGATGGAAATTAAATTAAAATGCACAAAACCAGCATTTTAATTTTTTAATTATCATTACATCAAACTATCTTAAATGTGGTGAATACATAAGAAAAATGTATCAAAGCATGTTTTGCATTTAAAACAAACTGTCTTACTAAAGAAAGGAAGTATTAACTGTAGCTAGTGAACTGGTTGTTTCTGGTCACTATGTGCTTCAAGATTTCAGATGTAACAGAACCCACCCTCTCAATTTTTAGTCACAGACTGGAAAAAGGAAAACAAGATTTCTTGCTTTTTCAGCTCCGGATTTGTTTCTTGACTTTGAATGAACTAGTCATTGAACTAAAATGAAGAAAATATTCTCTCTGCACCTGCAGAAAAGGTTACTGCTGTCAAAAGCTGGTTTAGCACTTCAACAAATTTTACTTCAAGGTATTTAGCTAGTGACTTCCACCAGTTCAGTGGTTTAACTTTCTTTAAAACTCAGTAGCAAGCATGTACTGCTTAATACTAGTTTTAATATTTTAATAGCTAAATTTAAACCTTAACGTAAGTGTCCATTTCAAATTTTATATTTTAAATAGATTTTTTGAAAGTAAACCCTGTTTAATCTAAATTTAAAAATCTGATTTTTTTTTAAATCATTGGCTTTTATCCACCCTGTTATTTGCTTTCTAAACTATTCCAAATTCCCAACATTCATCTCCATGACTCTAGTACATTCAGCAGTTCACTTCGGATTTTTTTTAAGTGAGCAAGCACTTATATATACAAGTTGTATGTATCTAATCTTCAAGCTGCCATGAAAGGTGCATCTAAAGTTGATATATTCTCTATCTACCTTACTAACAATACTTTTATTCATCTAATGCATTATAATTAGTAGATTATAGAATGTACTTTTCATTGCAGAGTGGAAGAATGAGAAATTCTGGGATGCTCTTACTGTGACACTGACAACAGACTTGATGTCGCTATCAGAAGCAAAGGTTTTATTCTTTTTTCACTCAGCATAGACACAGGGCCGGCTCCAGGCACCAGCTCAGCAAGCAGGTGCTTGGGGCGGCCAACGGAGAGGGGCGGCACATCCGGCTCTTCGGCGGCAATTCAGCGGCAGGTCCCTCACTCCCTCTCGGAGCAAAGGGCCTGCCGCCAAAGAATTAAGCGGCTACAGTAGAGCTGCCGCCGAAGTGCCGCAAATCGCGATCGCGGCTTTTGTTTTGTTTTGTTTTTTGCTGCTTGGGGCAGCAAAAACCCTGGATCCGGCCCTGCATAGACAGCAAGCAAATGTACTCAAACAGCATCACATTTTGGGGGTGGGGTAAAATTTAGATGGAAGGCATAAGGAGGATTTAGCTGTGCACCTCCCATTGTGCAGTTAAACCCTCCACTTGCATATGTGGGCATCCATAACAATTGTCGGCCTCCTTTAGAACAGTACCTTCAAAATAGGTCACAAAAAAGATAAAAATGACTTGCACTTGGTGCTGTATGTACACAGAAATCAATTATTAATCCAATTGAGATGGGTTGTAAGTCAGTCAATTATCACAGCAAGTGGATCAACTACATGTCCTGCAGAACTGCTCAATGCCTTCCCTCACAGAAACATATATCACCTAGTTAGATGAGAGGTATTTAAGTGCTGACCACAATATAAATGCAGTTTAATTAATTGGATTTTTATTATATACATGTCTCATAGTGCATGATACAAAAGCTAAAACAAACATATTCATGACCAAAAGTTACTTCTCAGATATATAGACCCAGGGCAAGATTTCAAAGTGGGATAGCGCCATTGAAGTCAGAATTAACATTTGATTAACAGCCGGCCCCATAAGGCTTAAAATCAGCAAATACTATTTAAAAAAAAAAAAAAGGAGCAGCAGCTCCCAAACTGACACTTTGATTAGTAACTTGCAGAGGCTGAAGATTTCATGGGAACTATGCCAATTTACGCCACCTGAAAATCTGGTTTCCTTTTCAGAGAGCTTTTCTAACAAACCCTTTTCATAAAGGGGTTTTAGTTCAACTGTAAAAACTCAACCTCTAATCGAGTTACTGAACAAAATGTCAGGTTGGGAGCTATTTTTAAAAAATATATCATGAAATATTTTTTTGCCAATTTAAAGCTGTAAGTGGGGGCAAGAAAGATAAGGGTCTGAGACACTTATATCTAGACTATGATGTTTATGTAACAGAAGCTATGCCTACACGGCAATGTAAGCGTAGGGTTAGTGGGTCTGCTGACCTGTGTCAAGAAACCCTGGGCTTGCGCATCTACATTGCATTTTAACCCGAGGTTGAAAATTTTCTGGCTCCTGTTCAAACCTAGGACTCTGGCACCCACACTTCAGTGCACAGACCCGAGTCAAAGTAACCGTATACCAGAGATCCTAGCGCCCCCCTCCCCCAGTATCGATACTCTAGCCCTAGGAACATGATGCACTGTGGGAAAACTCTACTGCCCAGCCTGTTTCCTAACTGTGGTGGTGCTAGTGATGGGACTTGTGACCCTATGGAGCACGAGTGCATAAAGTGCATAATTAGCTCCTTTGATGGCTGTCTCAATATAATGACTGCAGTCTGAGAAGGCTTTATACACCTCTACCCCAATATAACATGAATTCGGATATAACGCGGTAAAGCAGCGCTCCGGGGGGGCGGGGCTGCGCGCTCCGGCAGATCAAAGCAAGTTCAATATAACACGGTTTCACTTATAACGCGGTAAGATTTTTTGGCTCCCGAGGACAGCGTTATTTCGGGGTAGAGGGGTACTGAACTATCATCTAATCTGAATATTGAGCTCTCTAGCTCTAGGCTGAGTCACATGAGCAGGAAAAGGTTCAGAGAAGGGTAACTAAAATGATTAGGGGTTTGGAATGGGTCACATATGAGGAGAGATTAAAGAGGCTAGGACTTTCCAGCTTGGAAAAGAGGAGACTAATGGGAGATATGATAGAGGTATATAAAATCATGAGTGATCTGGAGAAAGTGAATGAGGAAAAGTTATTTACTTGTTCCCCTAATATAAGAACTAGGGGCCATCAAATGAAATTAATGGGCAGCAGGTTTAAAACAAATAAAGGGAAGTTCTTCACACAGCGCACAGTCAACTGTGGAACTCCTTGCCTGAGGAGGTTGTGAAGGCTAGGACTATAACAGGGTTTAAAAGAGAACTGGATAAATTCATGGAGGTTAAGTCCATTAATGGCTATTAGCCAGGATGGGTAAGGAATGGTGTCCCTAGCCTCTGTTTGTCAGAGAGTGGTGATGGAGGGCAGGAGAGAGATCACTTGATCATTATCTGTTCGGTTCACTCCCTCTGGGGCACTTGGCATTGGCCACTGTCGGTAGACAGGATGGACCTTTGGTCTGACCCAGTACGGCCATTCTTATGTTCTTATGTAAAATGTCTGTGTGCACCAGTTATGAAGGTAAATAGGGCATCAGTCTCCAGGGCTGTCAAACTACCAAAATGAAACTTTTCAATTCTTAATTTTTAAATGGGATGCTCAATGAATGTGTTTTGTGTTTTATTTATTTGTCTGTTTTGAAGTTTGACATAAAATGTAGGTTTCAGAAGAAAGGCACACTCACACCCCAGCCTGGCCGCTGCCGGCTGCAGAGCGATGAAGTGCATCCGCAGAGGTTGGGGTGCAGGGTGCTCCAGCACCCCCTGGGGATCCCTTATTCCCATCCCTGCTGCACACAGGGAGGCAGGGAGAAGGGATCCCCAGGAGGCTGCATGGAAGTTTGGGGGTTGGCTCCCATTCGCTGCCATCACAGTGCACACTGCGCTAGCTCCTCTGCACAAGCAGCCCCAGGGAGGGCTGGGGGCCTGGAAGCAAGGGCCAGAGAGCAGAGCAGGGACCAAGCGGCTGCCCTGCAGGGAGGGGCAGCAGCCCTGCCAGGGGAGGGATGATCCCCAACATCCTGGCAGCCAGGAGCCACCTCCTGCCTATCAGCTTTGCTCCTGCTCCAGGTAAGCTCCATGCAGCAGCGAGAAGAAGCCGGAGCCACTGCCGTGGGAGGAGAAAGGGGGAGCATGCTCAGCCAGACAATAATGGTGCTTCCAGAATGCTGCGCTGGCTGGCTGCCTGCAACACTGCTCCTCTGCCGCCAGGAACTGCGGGATACAGTCAGAGGACTTACAGGACCTGAGTCAAGCTGTGGCCGCATGTACACAGGCAATCAATAGGGCTCAGACCCTAGATGCCAGCTTAACACAGGCTTGGCCCACGGTGGATTTGATTTAAATCAAATTGATTTAAATCATGATTTAAAAACTAGTCAGGAAGACTCAATTTAATCATGTATTTCTACATAAGAGTGCATTCTTGTTATAACCTTAATAAATATCCTTCACAACTCGGAGACAGAGGAGATAGACGAGACCCAAACTGGGTTTCTTTTACGGCCTGCTGCCATTATAGGTTTTCCCTTCTAGTGAGAGAATGGTATGGTAGATCTCAAATCAATGAAGGCTACACTCAGAAAGACCTCAAGACTTCTGGAACATGCTGCTCAAACAGTTTCACTTTTGTTTCTACTGCCTGTCCCTCCCTTCTCACATTTATCTCCAGACTTCTTCTCCTTGTCCAGATCTATTTCGCCCCCAACAATCTTCTATTCATTGAACTTTTTGAAACTTTGCACTTTTAGAGAAAGGTAAGGGATTGACTCGGTGTACAGAAATTTGCAGAGGGACAACAGGGTTGAGGTCTGTTTTTCTCACCTCTATATATTATTTGGTTATTTATTTAAAAACATTTTTGCTGTTAACAAAACATGATCTCTGGAGACACAAATCCACAGTTTGAGAACTACAAAACTAAGCATCTCTGATGGTATCTTCTAGACTGAGCACTGACTCCCATTGGATAGCTAGAAAGATTAGCCTAAATAATCTGTACAGTAGCCCCTGGAACCCCATAAGATTGGGTCCCTAATCCATGAATTACTGGAACTCATTTACAAAACTTTTCTTAAACATTACATGAATATATTGTCTCATAGTATAGAATTAGAATTTGTAAGACCTATTCCATGATGAGAGATCTTTGAGCTATAATGTATCTTAATTAAAACTATCTTTAGGTAGTTTTTTTCCTCAAAAAGCATTTTATCAAAAAAATCCAATTTAAATTAAAAAATCCAATTTTTTTAAAAAATCATTGATATTTATCCACCCTGGCTTGGCCCCTGCAACCTGCAGGGTCCTGGGACCCTGCATTCAAGCCTTCGGTTTGCACATTTGCAATATGGACGCAAGAGGGGCTTGGCTTGAGCCCAGGCTCAAAATTGGGCTTAAATTGCTGTGTAGACATACTGGGGTCTGATTTTCATTAAATTGGCTCTTTTGTATATTGGGCGGGAGAGGGGGAGAGAGTAACCAAGTGGTATCTTGTGCAATACCTATAATATTCCTTATGAAACACATTTATCACTGGGGAAATACATTTAAAAATGTATGCAATATTTTAACTGCCAAAAGACAACCGAGGCAATCTGAAATAGATTTAACATTTTTCATCCCATGATTACACAGCGGACAAAGATTCCATTTACCGTTAGGTATGCAATGGTGTGGCATGGCAACTCCTAAAAACTCCTGTAATTGACATTTCTAGAGTCTGGGACTTGCTCTTTAGGCAGAGGGAAAGGAATCTTAAAGAAACCGAGTAGAGGAGGGTGCCATTAATGCCTAAACTTCACCAAACATTGTGGTCTCCAGGGAAACAGTTCAGGCTACCTTATCAGCTTTGGAAGAAAAGTCTTCCAACAAGATCTATATCAGAACATCCTGCCTACATTTATAGCCAAATTTTTCAGAGTTAAAATTCAGCCTTGGTTACCTAGTTAAATTTCCAGGTGTCCTGTCATCCTCTCGCAACTAATACAGAAGCCATTTGAAGTAACTAAAATGTCAAATTCGTTTTAGGGTAGCATTAATATTCTCATGCATCATTGCAGCGATGGAGTATTCTTTGGGAAGTAAGCCAGTACACTAAAAGCAGAACTGAGCAGAAACACTCCTTGCGATCAATTACAATACATATATTTTTAATTGTACCAATATAACTTGCAATGGTTACAAAAACTTCACCATCCCACACACATATACAGACCCACAAACAGTTCCAGTGTACAGACTGAAATAAACATTGTATAAAACCAATGAGTATTACTGGCAGAATGCTATTATAGAAGCCTCCTAATCTCTAACCATTCCAAAGAACTATTTTAATGTTGATTTAGACACAGTTTACATAGCACAGAAGACCATTCACAGGACTGAATAGCTTCTGCGTCTCTGCTACTTTTTCTGCTCACATCTGGCTTTGGAGGGAAGGGGGAATGATGTAGATAATGCTTTCAGTCTTTATAGAGAATCATCTCCTTAGCTTTATACTGGAATTTCATAGCCACTTGCCACTCATCCCAGGCCAGACCTACAGTGAAGTTTTCAATGTAGCCTTATCTTTTCAGGGACAACTTCTTCCCCACTCAGACTTTGTCTACACTGGCAATTGAATAACAAAACTTTTGTCTTTCAGAGGTGTTAAAAAAAAAAAAACACTCCAAAAGACAAAAATGTTGCGGACAAGCGCCGGTGTGAACAGTGCTTTGTCAGCAGGAGCGCTCTCCTGCTGACAAAGCTAACCTGGCTCGTTGGGGGTGGAAGTTTTCTGTCAGCAGGAGAGCCGACAAATATTGGCTATTTTGCGCAACTTTTAGCAGCACAGCTGTAGCAACACAGGTGTGTTGCTAAAGCTGTGTAGTGTAGACATAGCCTACGTCCCTTCTCAAGAGTTTCAGGGATATAATAGTAGGGTTTTTGCAGGATGGAATTCAGGTGCACTGGTATGGTATATGGAGCACTGGAGACAGGCTCTGCTCCAACATCTTAGTTCAAAAATCACTCCAATTAGTCTCCTATTTTCATCAACACCATATTTTAAAACAAAAGCAATTTCTATTCTCTATCCCCTCTGATATTACACTAATAAATATAACTGAACCGGTTTATTTTTTTAATATGCTGTACAATTTGGTATTGGTTACCACAGCTACACAGAATTTAAGAGCTATGCTAAATTACCAAATTTCAGATTGTAAACAGTACTCTTACTCCCTAATACAAACAGCATTTTTTGCAACAAATCACAATTAGATGTAAAGCAAATTTTTATTAGAACATAAGAACTGCCACACTGGATCAGACCAATGGTACATCTAGCCCAGTATCCTGCCTTCCAATAGTGGCCAATGCCAGATACTTCAAAGGGATTGAACAGAACACAGCAATCATCAAGTGATCCATCCCCTGTCATCCAATCCCAGCATCTGGCACTCAGAGGTATAAGGACTCCCAGAGCATGGGATTGCATCCCTGACCATCTTGGCTAATAGTCACTGATGGACCTATCCTCCATGAACTTATCCAATTCTTTTTTTAATCCAGTTTTACTTTTGGTCTTCACAACATCCCCGGGCAATAAGTTTCACAGGCTGACTGAGTTGTGTGAAGAAGTACTTCCTTTTGTTTGTTTTAAACCTGCTGCCTATTAATTTCATTGGGTGACCCCTGGTTCATGTGTTATGTGAAGGGATAAATAACACTTCCCTATTCATTGTCTCCACACCATTCATGATTTTATAGAACTCTATCATATTCCTCCTCAGTCATCTCTTTTCTAAGATGAACAGTCCCAGCCTTTTTTTCCTCTCTCCTCATATGGAAGCTATTCCATACCCCTAATCATTATTGTTGCACTTCTCTGTACCTTTTCCAATTCTATGTCTTTGTGGAGATGGGGCAACCACAATTGAATGCAATATTCAAGATGTGGGTTTACCATGGATTTCTATAATGCATTATGATATTTTCTGTCTTATCTATCCCTTTCCTAGTGGTTCCTAACATTGTTAGCTTCGTTGATTGCCGCTGGACCTTGAGCAGATGTTTTCAGAAAACTATCCATGATGACTCCAAGATCTCAGTCTTGAATGGTAACAGCTAATATAGAACCCACCATTTTATATGTATAGTTGGGATGTTTTCAAATGTGCATTACTTTGAAGATATCAACAATTTGTTACCCAGTAATCCTGTTTTGTGAGATCACTATCAGGGCCGGCTCCAGGGTTTTTGCCGCCCCAAGCAGCCAAAAAAAAAAAAAAAAAGTCGCAATCGCGATCTGCGGCACTTCCGCCGCGACTCTACCGCCACCACTTCTTCAGCGGCAATTCGGCGGCAGGTCCTTCTAGCCGAGAGGGAGTGAGGGACCCACCGCTGAAGAGCCGGACATGCTGCCCTCTTCCATGTGCCGCCCCAAGCACCAGCTTGCTTTGCTGTTGCCTGGAGCCGGCCCTGATCCCGATGTAGCTTTTTATCTCCATTTCCAGATCATTTATGTTGAGCACTGTTCCCAGTACAGATCCTTAGGGGACCCTGCTATTTACCTCTCTCTACTGTGAAAACTGACCATTTATTCCTATGCTTTGTTTGTATTTTTTAACCAGTTACTGATCCATGAGAGGACCTTCCCTCTTAGGCAAAGTAAGCAGTCATGGGATAAGAGCCTTTGGTAAAGGACCTTGTCAAACACTTTCTGAAAATCCAAGTACACTATCCCAACTGGATCACCCTTGTCCGCATGATTGTTGACAACTTCAAAGAACTCTAATAGATTGGTGAGGCATGATCTCTCTTTACAAAAGCCATGTTGGCTCTTCCCCAACAGATCGTATTCATCTACGTATCTGATAATTATATTCTTTTCTACTATTTCAACCAATATGCCTGGTACTGAAGTTAGGCTTACTAGACTGTAATTGGAGCCTTTTTAAAAAATCAGTGTTCTGTTAACTATCTGCCAGACATCTGGTACAGAGGCTGATTTAAATGATAGGTTACATACCACGGTTAGTAGTTCTGTAATTTCGTATTTGAGTTTCTTCAAAACTCTTGGGTGAATACCATCTGCTCCTGGTGACTTATTACTGTTTAATTTATCAATTTGGTCCAAAATCTCCTCTATGGACACCTCAATTTGGGACAGTTCCTCAGATTTGTCACCTAAAAAGATTTGTCAGGTGTGGGAATCTCCCTCAAATCCTCTGCAGTGAAGACCTCTGCAAAGTATTCATTTAACTTCTCTGCAATGGCCTTATCTTCCTTGAGTTCTGCTTTAGCACCGTGATCATCCAGTGGACCTGCTGATTGACAGGCAGGCTTCCTGCTTCTGATGTATTTTTTTTTAATTGCATCCTTCATATCTATTTGTATTCTAAGGAGATGGAGGTGTTCCTGACTTTACTCATTTCTGATAAGAGAAGTTACATAAAAATGACACTTACTCATTACCCTACTTCTATTAAGCAACTCATCCATTTAATTTTTTAACAAATGTAGTTCCTATTACTTTTTACTTCTGGTAGCCCTGCAAAGTCAATGCAGCTTCAGAAAAAAGGAGATATATATTTTTAAGTGCTTGCCAGAATAGAATCTAATTGTTAACAAAGTTCTTCTTGTAGAGTTTGTATTACTGGTGATAAGGCATGAGCCAGAAACAGCTGAGTTTGAATTTCAAATGCCAGGTTGAGTGTGCAGGGCTTGCCAATTAGAAGAAAGTCATTCTTTTACTGGTCAGCGACTCAATATGGAATAATTAACAAAATTCTATGAAATTATTTTTACACAGTTACTTTTCAAAATATAACCATAAATTAAGCAGGAAACCTACTAATTTCTGCATGTAGCTACATTGTTTAAGGTTCAGCCTACTGAAGTTCCAGGCTACTAAATTCAATCACTCAAGGTCTGGTTGCTTCAGACATGCCACAGGTAAGTGGTAATTTGCCAAGCATGCCTTAGGGAAGACATCTGTATTTTGACTGAACAGCATGGTAACAAAGACCTCACTTTATTTAACATAATCATCATCGATATGGGAAATAAAGAATAGTTCTCGCAGTAAGGGCAGCCCATCGCCTAATCAAAGACAGCACTTAATTCCAATTGATAATTAGCAGTACCCTAGTTCTTCTCCTGCTGGTCCACGGACCAATTTGGCCATATGACTTACAAAAATTTGGCCAGCTCACTTCAACAATAAGCCAGCATACACTCGATCCTTGTAACGAGATCTAGAGTAATCTCAGGACAATCCCTGGAGTCCCAATTGGTGAGTTTCACTGTCCTGAGACATCACAATCCCCAGATTCCCCAGTCATCAAAACACGGGACAAAGATCACTTCCCCTAATTTAATTGTCATCTGGCTGTAAAGTTTCCTCTGCATGGACTGTCCTGCAAGCATTTAATGTTGCAAAGTACCAATAAATGACAAAATAACTTAAATTACAACATTTCAATGATAGTATCAACTTCCCAGTGGAGAAATAAAAATGCAAAAACATACCACTTCGTATACTTCACACCACTGAAACAATTGACCTCTTCACACACAGGCAAAAGTGATGCTAGGAGAAGGGAGGCAAAAGGATCCTCCCCTGCACTCCAGCCTCATTTAATAAGTGGCAAGCTGCCCATCCCCAAAAGCCAACCTAGCTTAGACTTTCTTAAAGCTCAGAGGGGGGCCAATCAGAGAGCCTGACAAAGCCTGTCTGTTATTTGCTTGTGAATACACACATCTGTTCCATCTTCCCCAGGCAGCCCTGGAAAGAGCATCCTGAAATGGTGACAAGAACAGCTAAGGTGGTTCCCTTGTTTGCAGAGGTTCCGCTGCATGAAACAAGGCTCACTTGGCCACCATGATCTTCCTAGAACATAATGGAATTGGAGAAAAACACATTAGCTAGTTTCAGAGTAGCAGCCGTGTTAGTCTGTATCCGCAAAAAGAACAGGAGTACTTGTGGCACCTTAGAGACTAACAAATTTATTAGAGCATAAGCTTTCGTGGGCTACAACCGCCCACGAAAGCTTATGCTCTAATAAATTTGTTAGTCTCTAAGGTGCCACATTAGCTAGTCTAATCCCAGGAAAAAGTAATAGTTCACCCTCAATGTCCACTAGTGCCAATATCTGGAGCCAAATGCTATAATTTTCTTGTTGCTCCATGATGTAAATAGGTCCACCTGTGTATCAAACCACATGGCCGTCAGATGGCCAAAAATCACCTAGTCCCATTCCCATTCTTCCACAGCAGTTGTTTTTTTCCTGAATGGAAATTATTTTTTTTTTTTAAAACATTCACCATTTTCCAGAAAGGGCAGAACCTGGGTAGCTTGGGTGCTTTTCCCCCTGGAGTGGGGGAGAAGAGGAGGGGTTGTACCTTTCTGATAATTTAGACACATGACTAATTGCAACTGATCGTTATAGTTGCACCTGCAACTGATCATTTCAGTATCTGATGTCCATGAGTATTGAGGAAAAATTACTTGATTTACCAGAAGACTGACCAGCATAAAATTAACACCACACTGAAGGATGGAAGAATTATTAAATATACTTCTAAACACAAGAGCTACTTAAACAAAAAGCTTTTACATTTGCTCAGAGAGATATAAAATAATGATTGTGTTCTAAATCTCAGAATTGTTTTATAAGAAGTTTTTTATTGTGATTTTGTCAGTGTACTTGAAACTCCTTAGTAAAATTGTTTAAAGGGAAAATTCTGAATGTTTTTTAAAAGTTCCTATTCCCCCATCCCAAATATTATTGAAATATCTTCTCCTAACTAAATTATAACTGTACCTCAAAACCAGACTCCCATTAAAAGTCTGTCTTAAGAGTAAAGTAGATAGTTAAACAGAAATTCTAAAACATTTAACTGTATAAATGATTTCCCAAATCTTATACTTAGGTTCATTATTGTGACTAACGCAGAAGTAAAGTACATTCACTAATGCAGAAGTAACATATATTAATTCAGAGAACAATCATGCAAAAACTGTTTTTAAAAATTTGAATGCAAATTTCTGATATTACAGAAATTCCATGAGAGACAGCTGCAAACCAGAAAGAAAACAAAAGAAGGTATCTCAAGAGATACCTTATTGTAAATATGCATAAAAAGATCAACCCATATTTCCTTACAGCAGGGAATCACAAGAAACAAAGTGAAAGAGGCTGGTACCCAAGCAACCAGAAAGGAAAGACCTTTATTTTAAGCAACCCATTACCAAGCTACTCAAACAAAATAAACAAGACCCACAGTAACAGCGGGCAGGTCATGATGCTCCTGTCTTCTTGTCTCTGTCCCAATGTGTTCATTCTGGTAATGTTCAGACAGACCAGTGGCACTTACACACATTTTCATACATAGTGGACAGATGAAGCCCTGTGAAACAGTAACTTTTAGGTATGTACATTTTTTAAAAAACTAAGAACATAAACAGAAAGAGCACCTTACGTCAAATATGTATTAAAATTCTTAAAAAGCATGCTATTGCCTATATGCAAGAAACAAAGCTGGTGCTTATTACTTTTCAGTAAGTTTCTTAAGATGAAATTTTGCTGATCAGGAGTCCAAAACACAGAGAAGACAAACAGAATGTTGTTAAGTGAATTAAAAACAAAACATATCTGAGACACTGAACTTTGACAGTAGGCAGTACATTCATTTTGTTAATTGTTTTCATCAGTTTTACTAGGCCTTTGGTACTGCTCCACACTACAAAGGGGCACATTATGCATAATGTATCATGACATAGCCATTGTAAAATACTAGGGCTATGTCTACACTACCACTTGTGTCTGTATAACTTATGTCACCCAGGGGTGTGGGGAAAAAAACATACCCCTGAGCAACATAAGTAACACAAACATAAGCGCCAGTGTGGACAGCGCTATGTCAGCGGGAGAGCTTCTCCTCCCAACATAACTACTGCCACTTGCTGGGGGTGGTTTAATTATGTCGATAGGAGAGCTCTCTCCCATCGGCAATGAGTAGCTACACGAGAAATATTACAGTGGTGCTGCTGCATCGGTACAACTGCGCCGCTGTAAGCTCTCTAGTGTAGACATAGCCTAGGTCAAAGTTCTGTACAAAGGTCTGACATGACATTTTGTAACATTGCTTTCAGACCTTTTATAAAAATAAACTGGGAGAGGGTGTGAAAGAGCTGGAATACCATAGTACATGAACAAGAGGACTCAAGTCAACATTTGCAGAAGAGGGGTGAAAATTCACACATTTTCTAGGGGGGAGTTCAGTCAAAGTTTTGCTGACAAATGATTGTACTATACATTTTTTTCCTTCTGATTTCCTTCAGTTACAGTAATGTTAAATGCTCCTTATGAAAAACAGAAGGTAAAAATAGTTTCAGGGGGGAAAAAACTGAAGAAAGTGTCCCTTTAAAAAGAAATCTGTTGATGTGGAGCTATACAAAGTAAATCCAACTATTTTTCTCCTAAGTTATTTCTTAAATGGTAAGCAGCTTTTTAAGGGCTTTTTAAATTTATCTCAGTACTGTTAGCAAAAGCACTATTATTATGGATTCAGAATATGAGAGGCAATAATATGCACATGGAAGGAAAATTTAAATTCTGAAGAAACTGTAACCAAGGTAAGAGTGCACTTTACATAAATTGTTAAAAAAAAAAACAAAAAAAAAACCCTAGTAACCTTTATTTTTAATTCAGAACAGCTTTAACCAATTAGCAACATTTACAACACATTTGTCACCCAGAATGGTCATTTACCTCAATTTAAAGGATCACCTGTTCACTGCACTACCATGTTCAACAACCTAACTTACTAAGTTAAATCCATACAGCTATAAGAAAATCTTGCAACATCAGAAGTACCTTTCCTCTAGCCCCTTGTCTGAAGTATGTGCTAACAAGTCAATCCAAAAGAGTGCAATGCCTTAATAATGTCTCTCTCTCTCACTGATGAAAAAGGAAAATAAGAGTAGAGAACCAAGACTCAAATTGCATTAGTTAAACCTACTTTTTGGTTTATTTTGCTTTCCAGTTAAAATAAGCTTTTAACAGAAACTGTTAAAAAATAGAAAGCTATATACGCAAGCTAACTTCTGGAGCTCAATTTTCAAAACTGTGCATGCCACTTGTTTTCGTAAAATGGGAAATGCATGTACACATAGTTGGCATCCTTTCGTCTGCAAGAGATGGTGGGATTTGCAGCCTACGATGTAGCTGGTTTGCAATGTCTCATGTGACTGAATAGTCCAATCCGAGATTTGCATGACCTTTGGCAGCTGTTTCAAATGTATGTTTCTTAGTTGGGAACTGCTTGCTTCCTATGGGCTCTTTTCTCTTCAAGCTGTAGGAGCCAGCTCCTGTCATGGACTTTGATGCCTTGATGGAGACATTGGCACCATTTGTTACAATCACTTGCCAAGGTTTTCCATCAGTCAGGATCAATTCCAAATTCCTTCATATTTCGCTTGCATGTGTATTTATAGCGAAGCTTGAGACGTCCTGTTGTTCTTGTTCCGTCTGATAGTTCCCCGTATAGCATGTCCTTGGGTATGCGTCCATCTTCCAAACTACTCAGATGGCCCAGCCAGCGCAGTCATCTTTGCTTGAGCAGGGCTGTAACACTTGGTAGAACATGGATAACTGATGCTCATCAGGAGAAAAGATTAAATAGTTTCCACCTACGCTGTTACGCCACATACTCAACACCAAATGGCAAGATAAAGTCACCAGTGTATACATGGGCATTCAAATAGATGCACACGGAATCAAATATCTTACTAGTTTTAAACATGGACCATGTAAATGCACAGGTAATGCTGCACAGCAGAAAGAGTGCGCTGGGCTACAATACATCTGGCATTATCATTTAACACATGGGGAGGTTACAAAGATGGATATGTATTTCTGGATAAGTGATACACTGGATACTTGATACACTGATCTGATTTTCTTTGTTTAGGGTTTTCACCGCACAGTGTACCTAGCACATGAAGAAAAGAACAGAGAGGATTTACAAAGGTGTTGCTTTCTTAGACGATTTTAAAAATTCTACATATTCATATTAGATTTACCTTAGGCATAAGATATTCAGACATATTGATTTGAAAACAGCTTCATGACCTCAGCCCTAGTCCTAACCCAAAAAAGCAACTCCAAGACTTGGATCCATTCAATTAAATTAACGCTTCCTCCTCTTCCAGCCCCCTTCAACCCAATCCTGATATCTATTGAAGACTCGTGGGATCTAAGGCCTTGTCTACACTACAGAGTTTTGTCAACAAAAGTCAGCTTTCATCAACAAAACAATGGAGGTGTACACACAACAATGCTCCTCCCACTGATTTAACTTTCCTGTTACTCCAAAAAAATAAAACCACCTCAACAAGAGGCGTAGAGCTTTTTGCGACAAAGTTAGATCAATGCAGTGTCACTGTAGACACTGTGTTTAATTATGTTACTGTAAATGGCCTCCAGGAGGTGTCCCACAATGCCCAGCTGGCCACCGTGGTCAGCAGTTCAAACTCCGCTGCCCTGTAGCCAGGTACACAGGCATCCGCCACTCTCCTTTAAAGGACTGTGATTTTTTGAAATTCCACTTCCTGTTTGCTCAGTATGGACCGTTCACATTGTATCTTCCCAGCTGACCATGGCGGCTCCCTGCAGCAAACATGCTCCCGCTTGGAGTACACCAGAGTTGTTGAACCTGCTGGATCGGTGGGGAAAGGGAGTCCCAACTCTGCTCCAGCCGTAGGAACTTCGATACCTACAATCAGATTTCTCTTGGCATGTTGGAGAAGGGCCACGAACAGGACATGCATCAGTGCCGTGTGAAGATCAAGGAACTGAGGCAGGCGTACCAGGAGGCAAGGGAGGCAAACCATTGCTCTGGAGCTGCGCCAAAGATCTGCCACTTCTACAAGGAGCTGGACGCCATCCTCGGCAGCAATCCCTCCTCCACCAACAAGAGCCCCGTGGATACTTCAGGGGAAATTGGAGACAGCGGCCAGCGGACTGAACCCCGAAGACAAAGTGGTGGATGAGGAAGTGGAGTTGGAGCATGAGGTAGGACAGGTGACAGGGTCGTCCTGTAGGCGTGGCAAGCCAGGACCTCTTCTCGAGTCCAGAGGGTTCAAGGCAGTCTCAACGCTCCAGCTCTGGAGCGCATGATACACAAGAGGGGAGCTCTGGTAAGCGTTCATTTTGATTTGATACTACTCAGTTACATGAGATAGCGCTGTCCTTTCTTTCATTTAGTGTACTAGAAGTGGGTAAAGGGATAGAAATGTACAAGAGTAGAAGTATTTGCGTCTGCTTCCCATTCCCCTACAGCTAAGCAGTGCGGGCCCTGCAGAAAAGTTCGTTAATTCACACTGAGATTTCACAGGAATCCTCCAGAGAGATCTCTAGGAAATTTTCCTGGAGGTACCTGCCAATCCTCTGCCGAAGATTCCTTGGCAGAAATGCTTTGTTTCTTCCCCCACTGTAGGAAACTCTGTCACGCCAACTGGCAATCACTTGTGCAGGGACCAAACTGACACACAGACAAGCAACATAGAGACCTAGTCTGAAGCCGCATGAATGCCAGAGATGCACCCTTGCATCCTTGTTTACCCTCAGGAGTGAGATATCGGCTTCAATTACCCCCACCTGTGGAAAATGGTGGCAGAATTTATAATAGTGTCCCTAGTCGCTTGCAGTGATCCTCTTAAAAAGCCACGTAGACCCTTTGTTCCATCTTGGACCTTCTCCCCCTCCTCCCCCCCCGGGCCAAACTCACCATGTTTAGGGCACTCGATGAGCTGCATGCTTGCCAAGGGAGAGTGAGTGAGAAAGAGGTGTATTTAACTATAAATGATTCAATGCTGTGAGTGCCTCTGTTTATTGCTTCTTGTGCTTCTGCAGATGTGCACTTCAGGGGAACCCCTTACACACCAACAGAGCGCCTCCACCAGATAAGGAGGCAACGCAGGAGGAGTAAGGAGGACATATTTAGGGAGGGCCTCCTATCGTCAGATACCACAGATGTTGAGCACAGGGCATGAAGAAAGACAATTGATGAAAAATTGAAAATAGATAGCCTGGAGAGTAAGCATGGCTAGGAATGTATTTTAGTGGACCAGGAGCAAATGATAAAACTGATGGAGGACAAGAGATGCTGCAGTCAGAACATGTGTGCTCGCCTTCCCCTGCAGCCTACACAGAACTGCGTGCCATGCCCTTCCCACACTCTCCACACACATTCTTTGCATCTCGCAGTACCCCTTTCACACCACCCCTTCGGATAGGTTCCCTAAGGACATCTGGACTTATACACAGCTATGAGAGCTTCCATTAAGGGAGTGCTCCTCAGTGTCATGTCCCTTGCATGACATGGGATAGCTACCCACAGTGCACTGCTCTCTTTCTCTATGCTGCAGCACCAACTGTGGACACACTCCGCCAACACAAGTAGAGTTGTGTGAACATGCACAAGTGCTGTAATTATAGCAGTTTATGATGATCGGCACAACTTGCGTCGATTTAATTCTGTAGTGCAGACATCGTCTACATAGATCCCCAGATCTTCTGCTGGGCCCAGGTTATTGTCTCTATTCAGATCCTACAATGCCCTGGGTTGGGAGATTTAGAAAGATAAACCTGCCTGCCTGGAACAGAATGAATGATCCATTGGGACTCTCAATTCCATATAATCCTAGATGATCGGATGGGATTATAATGAGAGGAAGATGTCCTACAATGGGTCTGGCTATGAGGGACATGGGCAGCAGATCACAATGTACATGGAAAGAAGGATCACAGGAAGGGAACATTTTAAGCCAGTTGGGTAGGAGACCACAACAGATTTTGAGGTTAGATACTGTAAATATCTGAACTTTCTGAGATTTACCTATCATTAACTTAGACTCTTCAACACAAAGGAACCATACTTTATTGTAGTGATTCAATTCACCTCTGCACTTAACTACATGCTCACAGGGAATTTCAAACATACTATATTACAGGAACAATCCAGTCTGCCACTAGTCACTGTATTAGTCAACTTATTTAGGCATTTCTTAAGACAACTAGAGAGTAGCTTGAAAAAGCAAGTGATGCATGAGCCCTATGCCTGAGTTCTTCATCAGTTCTCGGAGCAACTTGACTGCATAAAAATGCAGACACCACACAATTCTTTAGCACTTCTTGATGTATCTGAAGCATATTACACCAATATGCAGGTTCTTTTTGATATCAAATGTAGAATCACTGATGCCTCACGCAAATTAACAGGATCATGTCACTTTACTCAAAGTCCTGAGATGAAATTATTTCATATTAGCAATATATTTTATATATTTCTTGTTCTCACTTAACCACATATGTGCTGACATTTCACTATGAAGCCTATTGAGAATATGTCTGCTCATTTTAAGCTAGAAAACTTCACAAATTCAACTCACTAATTCATGCATGCTATGAAACATTTGTTAATTTCCTGGTACAACACATTTGTCCATTTACACAGATTTTGTCTAATTAAAGTCCCTCTCAAAGAGAGGTGAATCAGATGCCAAGTGTAAGAACCTAGTTCCATATATTGTTATTCTACAGTACCTCTGAAGTGCTTTCATTGTTCACGTCCACTGCATTTCCTGGGGCTGCAGAGGAATCCGAATCCGAGCTCTGAGACCCAACTCTGCCTGGAGTCTGAAACGGAAGAAATATAAATTTTATTAAACTGAGTCTGAAGTCTATGTTGCAAAAACGAATGTCTTTTATAAATTTGTTTATAATTTTAAGATTTTACATCAATAGTAAATTGAACAAACTGACAAGCATACTGCATAAATAGTCAATGCAACAGTGTACAATCCAAACTTACTGCCAAGCCCTGACATGATCACTTGAGGAAGGAGTATTTATTAGAAAGATCAATACACAACAATATATAAGAATTTAATACATAAAGAACTAAGCCAAACTGCACTTATTATCATTCAAATTACAGCTAAATACAGTTAAATGGTTATTCAATAGAAAAATCCTAGAAATTAAAATTTTGCCTCTTAAACAAGGTATTAAATAATACTAACATACTCCTCTTCAGACTGTAGAGTTTTGATAACTAAAACAACGTTTTTATACTTGTCAGATTATTCAGTAGAAAAGCTGACAAAAGTAGGCCCATTGATATGGTAGTAAGTAAATAAAAAAATATTACTTTACAAATCACCAAATTTCAATATAGAGGATAAGTAGAAAACTAAAGTTAAAACTGCTTCATAGATCAAACTTCCAATTAAATTAGACTAGCTTATTCAACAAGGAATCCTATAAAATTAAGTTGTATATTTTCATTTGCTTCCAGTATATGCTTCTTTCCAAATTACAGTTTCAAACCAGTAAACAAATTAAGGGTATGTCTACACTTACCGGAGGGTCCGGCGGTAGGCAATCGATGTTCTGGGATCGATCCCGGAAGTGCTCGCCGTCGCCGCCGGTACTCCAGCTCGCCGAGAGGAGTACGCGGCATCGACGGGGGAGCCTTCCTGCCGCGTCTGGACCCGCGGTAAGTTCGGACTAAGGTACTTCGAATTCAGCTACGTTATTAACGTAGCTGAATTTGCGTACCTTAGTCCGAAGTGGGGGGGTAGTGTGGACCAGGCCTTAGTAAACACTACTTCATTCAAAGTCTCGTGAAATAGATACAGGTTACTAATCCTCAGCCAATTCATCCTACTTTTCAGCAAGAGATTCATTTTCCCTTTTCTTATTTACTTCAAAAGTTCCACTGCTTCATCAGAATTATAAAAGAAAGTTAACATTCTCAACAAGGCAAACTTTAGCAAGGAAAGTTATTGAAACAGCCAATCAAAAAAAAAAAATCTTCCATAGCATAACATTTTTCTCCCTCTTAAATTCTGTGTGGGTCCAGATTGTTCTGAAAAAACAAGGATTTGTTTACTCTTATAGTAAAATTTTACTTTTGGGGTCTGAACCATTGACCATCAATCACTCCCAATCTAGAGCCAACTCAAAGTTTACTTTAAGAATTCCATTGACAGGGTTAGAACGTGAATGAAGTACTGATGTTGTAATTTTGTAGGCAATCTTATATAAGGTATTCACACTTTCTGCATACAGAATTTTAAAGGGAGAGGGCTACAGGAATAAGTTTTGTCTACATACTTCAGAAACGGAAATATCATAACATTATTTGTCTTGGAAAAAAATCCAATTCTTATATTGGTATTTCTCATAACTTATTTTTTTATATACCATCTATTGCTTTCTTACCAACCAGTTAATTTCCTATAGACTTCACAACAGAAGTAGGTCTTGGGATGGGATTTAAAAATGAGATCAGTATAAACACAGAAAGGGCATTCCACAGGTAGGGAGTAGGATGGAAGAATGTACAGAGACTGTTATAGGAAAGCAAGGTATCAAGGCTAGCAACACTGGTGAAATGAAGGGGGCAGGGAGCAACACAAAAAATGAGGAGGTCAGGTAAGTAGGGCGGGGAAAAGGTATCATGCAAGGCCCTGAAGGAAGTGACAAAAGCTTCATGTGGCAGATAAGCTGCACTCAAGAAGCTATTTGAAGTTCATAACACAATAGCACCTACAAGTTATGAACAATGTTACATATTCTTCTGTACCAGCAGACAGTGTTCCTTACAGTAACTAATATATCTTTTATATAAAGTACTGCTAACATGTGGAGATTCAGTGGAGGGATTCAAAGTGGGGAGCAATGTGATAAGAACAGTTCGGGGAAGAGGGGTTAGGTATATTACATTGTGGAAGTAATAGGCAAGATACTCAAGGAGGGCTAAATTGCTGATATCACTGTTTTCTAGAAAGGTATGAAATATCCAGCAGCAAAGGGAGCAGGAAAGTCTCCTGATACTCCTGGGGAGACACCCCGTGCATAGGAATATTAGCACAAGATTAAATGATATCATATGTGATGTAAGAGCATTTGTATATGTTTAAGACACTAATTATCCTTTCCTTTCTTGATGACAAATAGCTTCTAACTCACATCCACACCCTGTGAGCTATACCTACATCTACTGTCAGTCAATAGTCAACCTTCAGGTCAAACTACTGCAATACTTTTATGTCTAAAGCATATGTCTACTATGTGAAGATCTGGAAACTTGCTAATAAATTTTATTAGATTTCACCTCAATATAACTCTTCCTCAACTAAGGTCCAAAGATCCTAACTGCCAGGGTGAGAGACTTAGTAATTCTCTCCCCAGAGCAAAAAGAGATCTGAGAACAAGAACAGACTTGCCCAAATTTGGGCTCCTAGAATCAGCTGTGCTGCAGTAAAGGGAACAGAGCGTAAAGGCATAGAAGCACTTTCTGATAGGGATTTCTGAACCACGCCCAAATCTCATGTTGTGGTAATAAGCTCTAATACACCAACTGTTTAAGTATGAATATTCCTGAAGTTCTAGATGACAGAAGTGAGTAAACGCCACTAATAAAGAATTGGTGAAGGAACAGTGTGTCCAAACAGGAGCAACTTGTACGGGAAATTATTATTGCCTAACTTGAACCTTAGGTATCTCATAGCCTTCTCGATATGGTGAAGGATGCATCTTGAGTGTCCAACTCCAAAGCAATCTTGCAAACAGAAGGAATTATGTTACTATATGAAATTTTGTTTTATTCAAACATTTGTTGAGATCAGCATTGGACACAGATCCCCTTTTCTTCATGGGAATGAAAAAGCAATGAGAGTAAAAACCTGTAATCTAAAACTAAAATATCCTAGCACCCACTTTATTGTTCCTAGTTGGAAAAAGGGAGGACTTCTCCCCTCAACTTCACATGAGATGGATGTGGGCAGAAGGAGATTTAGGTTTTTATCAGAAGTAAAGGTGGAACCATTTTTTATAACCAAGAACTTAATGGCTCATAGTAATAGCCCTTCAAACTGTAAAGTACAACAAAATGGAGTCCTCAACAGCATGGATGAGGGGGACCAATGGAAAAGGTACTTGACCAGCAAAATTGCTACATGGACCCAGATGTTCATAATGGGTCTGATTGTCCACTCATACCGGTATAAACAAGAAGTAGCTCTGCTGACGTCAATGGAGTTACACTTGCTAAGCGAGAGGATAATCAAGCCCAACGTCATCATGGGTGTTGAGCAAGATTGGTATTGGCACTCCTTAGGCTATTGAGCCCTCTGAGATTGACACCCATAAGATCTGTAGGGTCTAATAGTTAGGATATGATTCTATGTGAGACTAATGTGAAAAGAAGAGGGGCTTTGAACTAGTTATGTATGTGTGCATTTTTAAATGGCCAACATCCAAGTAGTGGGCAATAATCCTTGGTTCCATTAATGTGCTCTAGGTTTCATCTGTTTTTGAACTAATGAAATCAGGGCTTTGAAAAAGGACAGTCATACAGCTCCCAGCACCTTTGTGTTATCCAGAGGGGAGGAAAAAATCAAAAGATTCCACTGGGAAGAGAGAAGAAACCTCTTCAATTATAATTATTAAGAATTTGTTTCCTGTAATACACACAAAATACTAAATGTTGTACATAAAATAAAGGAAAGCATGATCCCCCCCCCAAAGAGCTTACAGGACTAAAATGTTGCCTGTTCCACTTACTCCTATTGCAAAATTTCCTCTCTAATGTGCACATACCCAGACGAAAGACTTGTCTATCTTAGACAAGTGGGAGGAAGGAGGAATGAGAATACTGCATCTTGTTATTACTCTACTTTTCTTCACCTTGAAACTCTATGAATTTGAGGCAGAAGCACCTTGCCACACAGTACATGAGCTGTGGCCATCTGAACAAAGGTTATGCCCAGACATCATTCTTGTACCCCCCGGCACTGAGGAACCCCAAAGAAAATATATGCATGTTCACACTGACGGAGAGTCTCAGATACTAAATTTTTCTCATATAGAGAAACAGCAACTTCAGACTGTCAGATCAGCTGTTTAACCCATTTTTTATGAGAAGGGAATTCTTAGGCCTGGTCTACACTAGGGGGGCAGGATCGCTCTAAGATACGCAACTTCAGCTACAAGAATAGCGTAGCTGAAGTCAACATACCTTAGATCAACTTAGAATCACTTACTTCGCGTCCTCAAGGCGCGGGATCGACGGCCGCTGCTCCCCTGTCGACTTTGCTTCCGCCTCTCGCCGAGCTGGAGTTCAACAGTCGACGGGAGAGCGATTTATCGCGTCTAAACTACACGCGATAAATCGATCCCCGAGAGATCGATCGCTACCCGCCGATGCGGCGGGTAGGGTAGATGTACTCTTAGAACCACAAGCTGCTCAACTCTGAGGATGATGGAGAGACTTTCCTACAGGCCCTAACAACAGAGAAACTTTAATTCTCGAAACCTCAGAGCCAATTAGGTTCCCATCTGTTCAAATGTCTCCAGTACACAATTTATCCCAAGTGGTAATAGACCTTTCTGATACAAAGAGAGCGTCAGCACTAAGGGATGCACCTTTTCTGGACCCCTTGCAATGAAAGTAGGTCTTTGGTTCCATCCTTCAGAACCTAAAATTCAAAGAATGTTCCTTCATGTACTTTAGCAGTGAAGTCTTAGAATAGAAAGATGGAAGTACAGAAAAATGAGCAAACTTGCTAGCCCTTGGCAGTGATGCAAGAAGACTATTCTGCAGCCCACCTACATAGGAGGAAAGAAAGGGATAATGGGAGGGTGGACACTTTTAGACCCACACTTCTGGAACATGTGCGTCTGTGCCAGAGTAGAGATCTGCTGAAGCAACTAATGATAAAGAACATGTTATTTTCTTTCCGTTGTAAATTCTTACATAATGTTACTGTACACGGTTAAACAGCTGCCATGCTTCACCCCAGAGATGTCTGCATTTCAACATGAGTTATGCATATTAAATATTGATAGCTTGTAAAACACAAATTGCTTTAAAGCATTTGGCCCTGCAAATGCATGGTTATTGCAATGTTCAGGATGAAAGGTGCTATATAACGTAAGATGTTATTACTGCTTGCTTGATTAAAGTCACTGCTTTATGAAATACCTTAGGTGTGCTATAGTCACACTGAAATGCACTGCAAGAAGTCTTATTCCTGGTGTTATGCAAATACTAGCCAAAGTTATTAAACAATAATGGTAAAATCTTTCTAGCCTTTTGAAAGTAAAATGCTTACTTAAAACAGACATAGTTCCAGCCTACAACACAGGGAAAAAGCATGCTACAAAGGGGTTTATGTGTGCTTTTTTTTTTTAAATTAACCTTCCAAATCTGGAGAAACGTACATGTCCATTAGCAATATAGCAGAGACAAACTACTTAGTATCATGAAAAATTTAAATGCAAATTTAGTAGGATATTGTGAAGACGCTGAAACCTCAAAATCAATCCACAGTACAACTTTCAAATTTACAGTGTACATGGACTTTATCAGTAAATTGGAGAAAGAATCTTTTTAACTGATCTTTTCATTACTAAACATTTAAGAACACACACATTTAGTTTAGGCTTCAAGCATAAACACTGCTGTACCATGCACTATGAACATCACAGTGTATACGCACAGCTTTATAAGTATGGTCCATACTATATAACCCAGAAGAGGATAGAAGAAGCTGATGCCCTTTTAGTTTTCTTGTTTGTTTGTTTGTTTGTCTTTTAATTATTCACTCCTGGATAAATTTCTGTGGTGTGGGTGGGAGGGAGAGAAAAGCTATCTACATAAAATATACATAAAACTATTACAAACATTTTTACAAGATTAAAATTCTGAAGCACTGAAGTATGGTTAGCGCTGGAAAAATGATTATGTAAAACTAGCACCTTCTTATTCAACAGATCTGCTTCCTGTGTGCCTGAGTCATATTTGTTTATTTTAACTACAAGTACAAGTTTACTACTGTTAGCACTGTAGAGCCAATACAGCTGCTGAAAAACAAGGTGAACTACACAGTATTCTTCATGTATCATCAAAACTGGAAGCTAACCAAATGCAGAAACAGCACCAACAACAACAAAGGAAGAAGGGGAAGAGAACAGTTTCCCTTTTAAAAATCAGGTGATGCTTTACATATATTTACTTATTTATTTTAAATTTGGAAACCTAGTACATCTCATGAAATATAAACATGGGTTCCCACGATGTCACTTTTACAGTCACTTCTCTGTGTATAGCTGTACTCAAATTTATCAGCAGTGCCCTTTAAAACATTTTTCAAATTAGATTTAACTCAACCTCTTTAAAAATAAATGAAAAAACAATATATGAACATGAAGTTACACAATTTTCCTAGCAGGGATTTAAATACAGCATAAGGCTTCTATTGTTCAATCATTCTGAATTCCCTAACAAATATTAAATGCAAGAATCAAAATATAAAAAGACAGCACTGCTCGTTTAAGTCTCTGCTCCTGAACAATTTTCAGGACATTAGCTTTGTTCCTTTATTTTACTAGTTGTGTGTGCTATTTTTAAAAGAAGAAGAAGAAACCTATTCACAAACTCATTTTTCCTTTAGAATTTTAGTGAGAAAGGACTATTTTCAAGTTATTAAAAGGTAATTTCACATTTCAAACTAACATTACATAAGATCATTCCAAGCCCTCAGTACATCACTTTTTATCCACTGAAATTAATTACACAATGCTAATACTTAAACTAATTCACATGCTAGAAACACTGTGTACTGTATAATATTATTATTTACTTATTTTGAAGAATGCCAGCTGCTTTACAGACAGGTAAAATGAAACAGCTCCTGCCTCAAAGGACAAAGTCTTCAGCCCCCATCTTGCAATGAGATCCATGCAGGCAGAACCTTGCATCCACATGGAGACCCAACGAAGTCAATGGGGCTCCATATGAATGCAAGGGTCCATCCATCCAAACCTGATTGCAGGAATGGAGCCTAATAGACAATATATAAAAAACAGATAAGACACAGGATGCAACACACAACAGATGACTAAGCCATTATATCCAACACATCATCTTGGTTAAAAAAGAGGAGGGGAATGAAAAAAGACACGCATCCCTGATTGGTTTTGCCAACTTCAAAAACTAAAATGAGCTACGATGAATAGTAATCAGTATTCTGTTTACTTTCTATTATCAAAAAAATGGAAGGATACTTTTCAAAGAAAAAGATCACAATTGTGCATGAAATGAAAACAGTGCTTTTGCAGCTTCAGTTGCTGCTGTCTTATAATTGCTATGCAAAGTGAAAGGTTACAAAGGTGGAGATTTCCCTATGTTACACACTTTCAGGATTCATGATATACTATTAGTCGTGACTACCTGTTGGCTTAGGAAAAAGAACATTAACCGAATTCAAGTTATGGCCACAAAGAAAAAAATATTGCAAATATACCTGTTTCAGTGACTGCAAAATGTGTGTAATTTTAAACTTCATTATTAATCAAATGTGTACAAATATCACATGCTTAAAAGCATAGAAGAAACCAATACATGCTTTAAATTAGCCATTTCAGAACACAATATCTCACTTTTTAAAGTTTATACTCCTAGTATATATTCATACAATCTAAGCACAAAATTATGGATAGTTATTAACTCCAGTGCAAGTCAGGAGTCTTCCTCATATTTTGTCAACTCAGTATAGGGCCCTACCAAATTCATGGTCCACTTTGGTCAATTTCATGGCCAGGGTTTTTTTTAAATTAGTCAATTTCATGTTTTCATTTGTTTACATCTGAAATTTCAGGTGTTCTAACCATGGAGGTCCCAACTAAAAAAGGAGTTGGGGGAGGGTGGGGGGGTCCATTAATTTATTGTAGGGAGATTGTGGGATTGCCACCCTTACTTCTGCCCTGCTGCTGGCAGGGGTGCTGCCTTCAGAGCTGGCCAGCAACCCAGCTCTAAAGCCAGGACCATCACCACCAGCATCAGTGCAGAAATGGGGTGGGGGGTTACCATATGTCCACTTTTCCCAGCAGCATGGATGGCTGACAGCTGGAGCTGCAGCCTCTCCACACAGGTGTGTGTGTGGGAGAGAGAGACAGTTCAAGCCACAGCCTCTCCACATGGGGGAAGGGGACAACTCAAGTCGCGTAGCTTCCTGCAGCTCGGACAGGTTCCCAGAGGTGGGTCTGACCCAACCCAGGAGTGGCCCATGTAGGGAAAGAGGAAGTCTTGTCTCTCCCCATCCCCTGCTGGGACCAGCAGCTGGAGTGCTGCGCAGGGTAGGAACCCCAGCTGGGCACCAGATTTCACGGTCTGTGATGCAGTTTTCATTACCATGAATTTGGTAGGGCCCTAATCGCATACCAGGAGCTGCTTCTAAAGTAACCCATGAATACAACTGTTTGTATAATTTTAACATAATTTTCTGTTAAAGGGACACGGTGAACTTAATCATATGTTGTAAGCAAACATTTCTTTATCTATGTTACTAATAACAAAGAAAAAGAAAGGTTTTTAAAGTTCACATAGTCACTATGCCTCGTTTATATTTTGTATTTCCTTCTACTTAAACAATAAAAATGAATGAAATCAGTTTCATTTTTGCTCACAGTTAGTTCTAGTTTGAGTTTCAAAAACGACAAGGGAATGTTTATTTGTTTAAAAACAACGGTCTTCGCTGAAATTTTAAAAATGTGGGAACATTTATATTTGCCTTAGATTTTATAAAAGATCATGTTAATTAAATTTATATTTTGGGCCACATTTCCGACAACTGCGTAAGTTTTTCTAAACAGCAGATCATTTCTCAGGATCAATAAAAAAAATCAACTAATGTTAATAATACCTAAAATGATCAGCACCAGAAGTAAAGTTTCCCTGTTTTTTGCTGTTACCTTATTAATTCTTTGGGAAATCATATTTCAGGCAGGAAACTATTCCTTGTAAACAGTAACTTTTAAATAAGCAAAAGGAAAAACTTTGATTGATTAGAAACTATGGCAGAAATACAGTCTGAGGCACAAGAAAAATCAGTCACCCCACACTTCAAAGTACACCAACATGTACACAGATATCCTTCCTTCCCCCATATAACAAGGATTTGTTATCATTCTTGCAATACATGTTCCTTACATAGAGTATTATTAGAACAACTTCAAAAGCCTTCAAACCATTTCACAAATATGCTTGTGAAAACAGGCAATTTTCAAAGCTGGTGTCAAATACCAAAGTTGGCTGTTTTCACCACTTATACATGACTAAGTTCTACATGACACTGACATTGCAAGAAAGCTATGCAGGAATTAGAGCACACCCTTTCAACTAGCTGGGTGACTCAACTCTATTCTGTACATCCCAATGCTGAACACTAAGATGAAGGCATTCCCTTTGCACTTTGAACCAGTTATCCAACTCCAGTGGAAACCAAATGTTTTTGACAACCATGTTTGTCATCTATGTTTTGTTGCACATTAATTTTGCATGGTCAACATCCATGTAAACCACAAACAACCTATTAGGGCAGGTACCACAACAACATAATAGCAAGGTAAACAACTGAGATTTTTTTAAAGGCAGATGAGAGCAGAAGGAGAGACAGGGTTCAGAATCAAATAGCACAAGTTGATTTTTAAACCTATCTAAAGTTACACAGGAACCAATTCCTAAAATAGGAGACTGCTGGCTGGTAGTTTTTGGTATCCTGGCTTGCATTTGTATTTCAATTGACTTTAGAGTTTATTTATTAACCAGAGCCCAGAGGGGAGTAGGATGGAAATATACTACCCAGGTTTACTGTGGGTCTGAGTTACAGAATCTGTGTGACTTGAGTTTAATTTGATCTTCTGTGAGTGTGTGAGCGTATAATGGCTCGGAGAGCTTCAGAGGGAGATGTAAGAAATGTATGTTTAATAACACAAGACTTCGGAGAGTGAGTAATGTCTCCCAACCCCAGCAGACACACCTCCCTGCCAGAGAGTCCTGCCATTAACCCTCTCTTGACACTAGAACGGGCCTCCGGCCCATTATCAGGCGGACACCACCTAGTGCAGCTGGAATCAGGTGGAGAGGAGCTGGGTCCTGGGCCTGCATCCCTCCGCTCCCTCTCTCCATTGGATTCCCTGGCCTCGGCCTGCACCAGGCGGGGCAGAAACAAATCCGGGACACACGAGGGGGCCCTGCCCAGCCCAGACTGGGGGGGAGGAGACCGAGGGCACTGCCTGGATCCTGCCTGGCACTGGACGCTGGGGAGACGGGAGAGAGGACTCTCCCCCCGGGGCGTACAGCCGGCAGGCTGCCCCACAGCTCGGGGGGAGGAGGGCCCTGTCCAGCAGGGAATGTGCTTCCTCCACCCGCCTCCCCCACGAAGGGGCAGAACGGGGACCCGCAAGCAGCCGGGCCTGGGGAGGCAGGAGCGCGGGGCGGCCACGCGCGCCGCCTGCCCCCTGCCCTGCCCTGACCCGCCGCCGCTGGCAGCAGGAAGCGGAGCCGCCTCCCCACGCGGCTGCCCGGGCCGGCCGCTGTCACTCTCTTACCCGCTGCAAAATCCGCCTCAACATGGCTACGGCGGCCCGGTCCCGCCGGCTGCCTGCGGACGCGGCGCCGGGGAGGGGGGCACCCGCTCTCCGCGCCGCCCGGCCCGCACGCTCGGTGACAGCGGGGGCTGCCCGCCGGGAGGAGGAGCCGCCGCCGCAGCAGCTGAGGGGCGGGACGGCGGCGCCAGCCTCCGCCACTGACAGGCAGCCGCTGGGCGGGGAGCCCGGCCGGCTCCGGCCTGGGGGAGGGGCCTCTCCTCTGCCAGGGAGCGGCGGCCTGTCCCGCAGGCTGGGCCGGGAGCGCTCTGGCCTCACCCGGCCTCCCCGCGGGCCGCAGTCAGGGGAACCGGCGCTGAGCGGGGCCCGACGCGGCTGCGCCGCTCCCCCAACCTAGGCCGCGCTCCCTCCACCCACCCCGCTTGGGTTTGCCTGCCCGGGCCCTATGAGGATGCCCCCCCGCTTCCTTCGGCCCCTACTGCGGAGCAGGCTGTCGCCCCCCAGGAAATTCAGCAACAACTGGCTGAGCGGGACCAGACTGGACGCTGCACTGCAGGTGGTTGCAGGGCTGGTGCTGCCCTGTTGGGCCCAGGATACCAGACAGACAGAGAAGGTGGGCGAGGTAATCGCTTTTATTGGACCCACCCACTTCTGTTGAGAGCCAGGCCAGAAGAGCTCTGTCAGCTCCAAAGCCTGGCTCTCCCAGCAGCAGAAATGGGGCCAATAAAAGCTATTAGCTAACCCAGCGTGTTTGTCTAGTGCTAAGGATATAGGACAAAAGTGGGAGTGAAGCTGGACAGGAGAGTGGCACCTGCCCGGAGCCTGCTCTCATTAAGCCAGTTGGGGCTATTAATAAACTTCTTCTTTAAAACACTGGATCCCAGGACCATACCTAGTATAACCATGGCTATAAATGCTGTGGACACACTGAAATAGTTACCCCAAACAGTACCATGAGGACATGCTGAACTGTTGCAGAGACTAGATACGAGGAATGAATTTTCTCACTTAAGCACAATTCAAAAAAGTTAAACATGCACTTAAATCCCATTCACTGAGATTTAAACTTGTGCTTAAGTGTTCAGTGACTGGGGATGTTTTTTCTGGGCCAAATCCTGGTCCTAATGCATTCAATGGCAAACTACCACTGACCCGCAAAGAACCAGGATTGTTTTAAACGTAGAAAATGCAGTTGTACTAACCCAGAGAGAATTTGGAAGCAAAGACTATCAGCCTTGACTCTCTTAGGTTTCAGGATTGATAGACCAACAGCTCCTAAAGAAAGATAAAGTTGTAAGACTATTTCATAGTATGATCATTTAGTTAAGTAATTAGTATTTATTTATAATAGATATAACACTGGTCTACAATTTTTGAGAAGTCGTCTGCTTCAGAGATAAAATGTGCTATTTATTATGTATTTTGATGTGCTGAATTCAAATATGACAATTAAAACAACTGATTGGCTACTGTTTCTAAGATATTTAAGTTTTTACATTTTATGTCTATGTATATTGTGTAGATAGTAGAGTTTTAATCATAAATTGTAAACCTAGGTCTTTTCATGTGTTTATGGTTGCTTTACATGATAATATTTCACCTGTCCTGTTTATGTAACACTTTAAAAATCAGCAAAAGGGTTATATAAATAAAATTTATTATGAAACAAAAGGCAAAAAACTATTCTGTACATAGTTTAGTCCTATTCAGTGTCTACTCGGCGCTTCTTGGCTTGTCTCTTGTATTCATTAAATGGAGCATCTCTTGTCACTGTCCAGCAATAGTCTGCAAGCATTGGTGGACTCTATTTGCCCTGATAGCGTTTCTCCATTGTTGCAATGTCCTGGTGAAATCGCTCGCCGTGCTCGTCGCTCACTGCTCCGCAGTTCGGTGGAAAAAAATCTAGATGAGAGTGCAAAAAATGTATCTTTAGTGACATGTTGCAACCAAGGCTTTTGTATGCCTTGAGGAGGTTTTCCAACAACAACCTGTAGTTATCTGCCTTGTTGTTTCTGAGAAAATTTATTGCCACTAACTGGAAGGCTTTCCATGCCGTCTTTTCCTTGCTACGCAGTGCATGGTCAAATGCATCATCTCGAAGAAGTTCACAAATCTGAGGACCAACAAAGACACCTTCCTTTATCTTAGCTTCACTTAACCTTGGAAATTTTCCACGGAGGTACTTGAAAGCTGCTTGTGTTTTGTCAATG
>NW_020664419.1:75223604-75272308 GCF_002925995.2 Terrapene triunguis
CACTTTTTCTTCTTTGACACACCTTTCCCAACTGGAGGCACCATGCAGAAGTAACAATTGCTGGTATGATCTGTTGGCTCTCTCCAAATCATTGGCACTGCAAAAGGCATAGATTTCCTTTTCCTGTTCAACCACTGGTGAAGATTTGTTGCACAAGTGTTGCAGCATATGTGTGGGACCCACCTCTTGTCCTGATCTCCAATTTTGCAGCCAAAATAAAGGTGATAGGCTTTCTTAACCATAGTGGTTATACTGCACTTTTGTGATGCAAAAGTCACTTCACCACAAACATAGCAGAAGTTATCTGCACTGTTCACACAAGTACGAGGCATCTCTGCTCACTTTGGCTAAACAGAAATGTGTCCCTTTGCAAAATCAAACACTGACAAATAAGAGAGCACGACACTGTATGATTTCTAGAGCTGATATAGGGCAATTTGTTCAGCAAAGTGATGTAAGCTTTGTTATGATTGCATCATCCATGACTTCTAGGAATAACATGATGCAATTCATATCATGTATGATGCAATACCAGCTTCAGATTGCATCATTCATTGTTTTGCCTAAAAAGCAAGTACTGTCCAAACCCAGTCATAGATTTATTCATAGATCCAGTCAAAGATGTATTTTAGTCATTTCTGGTTTAAATTGAGATCCCTTCCCTTTATAACTCACTTATCCTCCGCCATTCCCAAGTCAAGGGTCGTATATACTGACCCAATAGCATATCTTGAAAACTAGAGCCAATCAACAATTTTAAGCATCATTTTCGTTCTCAGTGACCCAGAATTAGTAAAGTTTGACTACATTTATTTCAGAAGCATTTTGGCTGTAGAGCAGTGTTGGACACCGCTTGCTTCACCTATCTGCAAACACTATAGAAACTGAGCACATAAAAGGTCCTGCCTACATACAATCCTTCACAGCCTCCCTTTCTTTTTCATGGAGAAGATCTTTATTAAACCCACTCAATTCCGTCCTGTTTCTAATTTTCTTAGGGCAAAACTTGTGGTCCTTACTTAGGCAAATTGGCTTCAAACGAAGTTTTGGATGCACAAAGATCTGTCCCTAACGTATAGTGACAATTCTCTTTCACTTGTAGTACAGTACTTTCTTCCCTCTCATTTTCTAATATTGTTTACTTCTAATATTTTATTTCCTCTTCAAGGAACTTTTTTTTTAAATCACAGCACCAGGTCTGTGCATCTAACCAGGAGGCGCAAAACACCCTTTGCCCCCAGAATAGCCATCCTCACCTGTGTCTGATTGGCTGATCTGTCTGTTTATCTTCAACAGTACCCAACAGGCAGCTCTTTAGCCTGTGATAAGTTTCAAGATTCCAAAAAAATCTAGTTGTGGGTTCTAACTTCGTCAGCACTTTTGCCCAATCAGAAGAGGATTGGAAGAGGGTGGGACTTTCCCCACAAACTTCTACAAGCAAGTACTACATATGACTCTGTGGCACCTCCTGTGGGAAATGTTCCCATCTTGTGGATGAGACATGCTATGTAAGAGAAACAATAAATTTAAGTCATTCCCTACTGGTTTTGTTAAATAAGAAACAATGTTGGTGTGAAAGATAGCAAGGCTGTATTTTAAGCACTAAATATGGTACTGATGCTTGAGCAGTTGCATGCTCAAATAAAAATATTTTTGCATGAGTAATTTAAATAAGAACTAGTACTACTGGAAATGGAAATTTGCATGAGCAATTGCACACTTAATTGAGCATTCAACTGAAAATTCTACATTGCAAAATACCGTCAGGTTTTTAAAACACTCAGAACAAGTTCTTTTTTCCTCTCAGGTACACTTTGATCCATAATCATTAACATACATGATGCCTCTTATCATAGGCGCCAACTCTGGGGCTATGAGCACCCATGGGGAAAAAATTGTGGGTGCTGAGCACCCCACATCATCAGCACCTGCCCCCCAGCGCCTTCTGCCTGCCAGTGGGCCCCTCAGATCAGCGCCTCCCCCTCCCTCCCACCCACCACAATCAGCTGTTTTGTGGTGTGCAGGAGGCTGGGAGGGGTGGGGGGAGGAGCAAGTACGAGGCACGCTCAGGGGAGGGGGCGGAACAGGGTGGAAAGAGGCGGCGCAGGGGTGTAGCGGGGGGTGGGAAGAGGTGGGGCAGAGCTGGGGTGTGATCTTAAGGGAAGGGGTGGGGTGGGAGCAGGGCCTGGGGCAGAGCCGGGGGTCAAGTACCTCCCGGCACAATGGAAAATTGGCACCTGTGCCTCTTATTTACATTTTTTCATAGATTTTCAGGCAGAAGAGACAATTATGATAACCTAATCTGACCTCTGTAACACAGGCCACAATTTGTAACAATTTTTCCCTTTCTTTCAAACAATGGCCTCTAAGGCCAAAAAGAACAACAAGTAGAAAGAAAGTGACTGTATTTACTAATGCTGAGGCAAAACGCACATAGGGTCCTGCTGTCAAGGGATCCCCTGAAACGGCAATGTAACACAGGATAAATTATTCAGCATCAACCAATACCCTTATCTGTTCTAAAGCTATCATTTTTCCATCTAGAACACAACATAAAAAGGATACAAATAAACTACTGACACAATAAAACTGTATTTAACTAATAATTAGGTTGAGTGTAATAAATATTTACTAACCAAAGCTAATTAGTTAGGTGATCTGTGATCATTTACTTGACATCATATACACTTTAAAGCCCAGCTCTCATTGCCAAATAGTTCAGCAGGAACAACTGATTGAAACACAGGTTTTGCCATACCAGATCAAATCAATAGTCCACCTCATAGTCAAGTATTATGTCTCCAACTACAGCCAATACCAGATGCTTCAAAGGAAGATGAAAGAAACCCCATAATTGACAATTATGGAATAATCTGCCTGCGGAGGAGGCAGATTTCCTAATTAGTTATTCATCATCATCATCATCTGTATTGCAGTAGCACCTGTAAGTCCCAGTCATGGAACAGGAACCCATTGTGTTAAGTGCTGTACAAAAACCAGTGGAAGTTGGGAGCCTAAATACCTTTGTGGATTTGGACCTTAGTGTTTGGTGCATGCCTGGATGCAACAGAGTTTGTCATCCTTCATTTTTATCTTACCATATAGAACCATGGAGGTTCTCATTATCCATTTAAATTTCTAATACTTTGTTTTAATCATACTAAGCTCTTGGCCTCAATATTTTATGGCAACAAGTTCCGCAGGTTAAATATATGTTGTCTTAAAAAATGTATTTAGTTTATCAGATATAAATTTGTTACCTGTCAGTTTCTTTGAATGCCCTTTTCGTCATGATTTGGTCTTGTATTATGAGAAAGGGTAATCAGATATACGCACCTGACCTTCACTATACCATACATTATTTTACATGTCTCTAAAAAGTCCCCAGTCATCTCTTTAAATTGAAGAGTTCTATTCCTTTCAGTCTCTCTTCAGTGGAGTCTCTTCCTGCCTCAAATCAATTTCATTGTCTGGTTTTTGGACCCATTATATTTCTCTTGTATTTTTGAGTTGGCACCAGCACTGAACACAATATTCCAGATGAGGATATACTATTGATTTATATAAAGCCAACATATTTTGGGTTTTGTTTTCTAACCCTTTCTTTATAAACCCTCACATTTTTCTTGCTCTTTTGACTGTCGCTGTATATTTAGCAGATATTTTCATCAAGCTGTTTTCAATTACCTCAAGTTTCCTTTTCTTGACTGTGTACACTTAATTTACAACCCAGGAATCTAAGCTAAATAGATAAACCTCTAGTTTAAATGGATTGCCCATTATAAAAGAGAAAGAATAGAAGATTTAAAACAGTAAAGATTTTAAACTACCATATGCAGCATGCAACAAAGATCAAAAGGATGCAAAAAATATTTTTTCCTCACACTAACAAAAACAAAAAGAACTGCAATACTGGATTTCCATAAAGCAATAAAACAGGTGCACTTTCAGTCAAATCAAGGTTTCTTCCCCTTTCCACATCTAAAAAAATACAAGAAATCATACAATTTAGCATATGGAATTATTGACCTTAACAAGGCTTCTATGTAAGTATTAACATTCTTCATGCTAAGATCAGCACAGTTAAGACATTAACTCTTGCAAATGTTTATAAAATTATTACATCAACTGTGCTTATGAAATAGCAGCCAAAGGGACAGCAGAGAAACCTTCATGGATCATCATCTACAGTGAACTCCTCATGGTTTAGGAAACACATTTTCTAGAAACTGGATTCTAAAAAAATAGAATTACAATAGTAAAAGGGATTATCTAAACTACTCATTAGATGACTTGGCAAATGAAGAATACATGATTGCCAAAATTTCATAAACAAGCTCAAGTAGGTCAAGTAGTGACTAGAAAAAGAAACAAATTAAAGATTGTAATCAGTAATCATGCAATACAAGTTACCACAGCACTAAAATACATAGAAAATATTCATGAGATGGGATATTCAAAAGCCCCTACGTGGTTTAGAGTGGAAGCCCTATTGAAAGTCAATGGGACTTGTGCTCCTAAATCACTTAAGAACTTTTGAAGATCTCATCTCATGAGTTTAAATCATTTCTTCGATCTGATATAAATTAGGAAGAACTAGATTGACACAAATTTAGAAAGGAAAAAACTGCCATGACCAGAGGCATTTCAGCTATAGGTCCTCGTTGTCTCTAAATACACCATTCATACATATTGGCTGATAAATTACATAGAGTACAACTCGGGAGCATATACAGTCATTTAATCAAGAAAATGGAACAGAAACTTGCCATTCTTGCAGACATCACCATTTCTATTTTCATGATCCCCAAGTCTGGAGAGGCCAATGGCAGAAATCAGTTCAATACAAGAAACAGAAATAATAGACATGACTGAAAATCAGAGGAAATAACCATTAGTAGCTAGGGTATGATACTAATAAGATGCACAGAACCTCAATTAAAATAGCTTTAAATGAGAAATATAAAAGTGAAAATCACAAGAAAGGTGGACAAGATATCTGACTTCAGAAAATTCTAGTCTAATTTTGTTTCAGTCACAACTTTTGTAGTCTCGTGAAGACAAGGGGCAGGTCTACACAGGAGGTCTACACAGGTCTAACTTTAGTTTGTGTGCATTACAATGACTTACGTCCACACATATATTAACATACTAGTGAACTAGCTGGCCATTTAATACAAAGTCAAAAAAAAAAACACTGTATGACAGAGCTCACAGGACTTGCAAAGTACATCATCCCTCATCTGTACTAAATCCACAGTGAATCCAAAATAATGCCCAATTAGGAGCAAATGGAAAACTTCTCATCATTAGTGTGAAAAGAAAAGACTTGGCCAAAATATGAAAATCTACATTGATTATTTAATTTAACATACTTGCAGCACTATATTTTAAAATTTAACACAGGATAATTAATATTAACTATTACAATGACTACATTTATCTTGCTTTTAAGTGAGTCTGAACTCCCAGAATTGCATTTTTTTTTCACTTTAGCCTCTTTTTAGATTCAGTCTAGGGGAAACCACAAATATTTGTAGCCTGGAACAAACTTCTGGGGAATGTTCAAACTTCTACTAGATGTATCTCTGCTGCAGTGGTTTAAGAGATGTGCATAAAACTGACAGAATTTTAGTAGGGCTAGCATGTGAGAGAGCAATGACAAAAAAAACAAAACCCAAACTTTCACCAGTTCATGTGAAAAATAAATCCAGATATTTATATCATAGGAGTTAAAGATGGAAAAGATCTATTGAATCATTTAGCCCATCCCTTGCCAAAGCCTTCAGCCAATAGGTTCCTCTGCCCAAATTCCACTATGAAGAACTGCCACTGATCCCACCTATCACATCGCCACTCTAATCCTCTCTTACTCCAAAGAGTTGCCTTGTGCTAAAGAGTCTTCATATGTACGCTAGCATAAGTGGCACTGAAAAAGGGCAAACGGAGAAAGAGTATTTATAACATTCCATTGCAGAACAAACTGTAGGCAGTTAAAAATAGCTATATTTTATTACCTGTTCACTTTTAACCTCCATATAATTAGTCTGTGTTTCAGATCTTATAAAGAGCTCTTCCTTGGTCATCTCCTTCCACTCACTGTTTGGGCAATTGCAGGTATCATCCAAACAGCTCCCAAGAGAATGTTATAATTCCAGAAAGATAAGCAGGGGACCCTTTATTATATATACACAATATCTAGGCATCTCAGTGTCGTACGTATATACAATTGAGTCATTTAAATCACTTAGCCTTTTGGCACTCTGAGTAATAATTAACAAAATACATTTTCAATGTGTGTGAGGATTTAATGGTACTGGAATTCAGTGAATTTCTCTGAAAAGTCACCCTTTTGAGTAATTTTCAGAAGAGAGGAGAGTCCTTGGATGTTTTCAATGCATATCTGAACAAATATAAGAAGAAGCTCTTTCTAAATGTATGAAAGTTCACATGCCTGTGATTCAAAACACTGTCCCCTCTCTCTATGAATATTAATGCATTTATTTCTTCATGGGCTGTGCGTGAGCAGACATAATAAATGTTGGCTTTGTTGGAAGTTGCTGTGTACATGTGTTGCATTAGTAATTCATTTGAATAGGTTATAAATGGTAAGAATACAGGCAAGTAAAGCCTGATAATTTGAAGTCCTGAACTGAAGTCTGGATGAAGAGAAGACTGCAGCCTGAAAGGTCCAGTCACTTGCCCTCCCTGTCAGATGGGATGGAGCATGGATGCTGTTGCCTAGCCCGTTCCATCGCTGCCTGGACCACAAGTGAATCTGGGGGGGCAGGCGTGAGAACAGAAACTCAGACCGCTTGGCTGGTACATAATATTTTTTTCTGCCCCCTTTGGGGTAGGCATACATGTGGCTGATGTATGCCCAACTGTGTGAGCTGGCTCGAGGATGGCATCATTGATTGGTAGGAGTGACTCTGCTTTGCACCAATGATTATCCAGCAACTTATGCTGAGTGTCTTGGATCTCCTCCAGGGGGATGTGAAGCTCTCCAGTCAGTCTACACAGGAGATCCTGGAATTGGTAGTAGTCATCAGGAGGAGGTGGGGGGAGGGGAATGTTGAAGTCACTGCCTCATCAGGTGAGGATAACAGGAATCTCTCCTGTTCCAGCAGTACCGTCGGAGCCAGACAGAGTGGCTTATCTTCCATAGTGGTTCTGGGCATCTACTCGAAGGCGCCAGAGATGGTGAAATAGGCAAAGCCTCCCTGGTGGAAGGGACAGGTTCCAAGGGAGGGCACTGGGGCCAGGATCCCCAGTAGGCCCAGCATGACAGATATGGAGAGTGCTGAGTGGTACAGGAAAACGGTGGCTCCATAGCAGCTGGAGTGGAGGATACTGCCATGATATAGAAGGCTCCCTCAGGGGCTAGCGACACACCTCCTTCCCTGCCGGCGGTCAGCCCAGACTGAGTTGCTCTGCTGGCTTTTATATCCTGCTTCCAGCTGGAGCATGTCCAGCAGAGCTGGGGGAGTGGGGCCTCCTCGGCTAAGAGAGAAGGGTTAACCCCAGTTGTACCAGTGCGGGGCTGATACACCCCATCACAGGGAGCAATGGTTTTTCCCAGAACGGATGGCTCTCTAGCTATGAGGGACGCCAATGGTGACTGTGTTTTCAGGTCAGCACTCAGTACCAGTGGATCCATCGATTTGTGCAGCTTCTTTTCGTGTTTGTGCGCTTTAGGGCGTGCTCCATCCCCATGACTGGAACTCAAGCAAGGAATCTCTCCCTTCTTAGGCCTAGAGGAAGACTTACTGCCACACTTAGGTGCATGCTTCCTTACCTCCCCACTAAGCCCTATAGTGGTGTTACCACTGGTGCTGGCCTTGGACTCCGAAGTTGGATGGACAACCCTGGCAGCCAAATCTTCTGCTGACTTCCCTGGGAGATTTGGGTGATGAGAAGGAATGCAAAAGCAGGCCATAAGTTTGTTAGGGGTTGGTGAAGTGTGAAAAAGAGAGTCACCTGTTCCCAGAAAACTTCTGTTTTGCTCTTTTCCTTATTGTTATTTTTAAAACAGACAAATTGGTCCAAACCAAAATTTATAAAAAAAAAAAAAAAAGTCAGTCTGGTTTAAGAGCTTGTATTCTAAGCTTCACATTGGTGTGCTTATTTATAGCCAAGTTGTCCACCTCCAAAACATAGTAATTTAACATGAAAACACTAAGAAAAACAGGCAGTGGGGCATGAATCATTTGTTTTAATTTACTTATTTACTAGTTTTCCCTACACCTATAAACAGTAGTAATTAGGTGCCCTACAATTTATTTAAAAATACAGACATTCTTGGATTGTCTCCATAGATGACTCAGTACAATCACAAAGAAAAGATATGTTTTAGGACCCATTTCTGTAGTCCTTTTTCAGTGAAAATGCCCACTGAAATCAGAGATGGGTTCAAATCAGAACACAGGGTCCAAACCCTCTTAAACCCTGAGAAAGTTTGGATCTAGATTTAAATTTGTTCTTTGCCCCCATCTGTAACTAAAATCAGAGGCCGTTTTGCTTGACTAGACATTTCAGGATTGAACCTTTAATGATATCTGATAAATAAAAGTCAGATTGAACTAAAAAAGCCTTGCCCAATCATGTGCAATAAAATGTTACAAATGTTGACTGGAGTATTGATTTTTCATACTTCCAAATCCTGGCCCCAGTGACGTCGGTGACAAAACTCCTATTGACTTCAATGGGGCCAAAATTTCATCCATAAAATCCCCCAGAGGTTGAATGGTTTTTTAAAACACCTTAGAACAAACAGCAATTAAATACCAGATTCCTGGTAGCTTCTTCCTCTGCACTGGGCCAGCCTGTGTAGTTTTCTGTCTTCTTGGGAACATATCATGTAGGGCTACTGCCACTGCTGGTAACATCATGTTGAGCAGATGCACAAGCTAGAAAAGTGAATGATTGTGGAAATGTTGAAGGTTTGTTTAATTATTTCATTAATAATGTTGTTTAATTATTTTCTTTTCATCTTCTAGTAATCATGACATTAAAAACCATAGGCCAGATTCTGATTTCAGTTATGCTGATATAAATCAGGAGTAAGTGCACCAAAGTCAAACGAGTTACACACTGGTTTAGAAGTAATATAGATCAGAATCAGGCCCTATTTTTCCTGTTTAGGTTAACGTATACTGGACATATCCTCAGCTGGTATAATCAGCATAGCTCTATGAAGTTTGTATTGGAACTATGCTGATTTACAACTGAGAATATGGTTCACAAGTTTCTAGCAAACCCAAATAAGAAGGCAAAAGTTAAAATATTCTGTCAAATACTGGCAGAAGCCTAAGGCCTGATTCCACCATACTCCTCTAGGAGCACACAGAGCCTGCAGGAGGGGAAGGGGAGTCAGGCAAGGAGGAGGATTGGGGCCACAGCCTCCAACTGGCACGCAAGCAAGGATAAGCTACACCCTATAAAGGATGCCTCCTGATGCTCCCCTTGTGTCGCTTTGGTTCCACACCACCACTTATTATGGACTTTATCTTAAAGGCACAACTAACCCCTGAAGAAGGTGTCTATCCAGAAACCCAGTTAAAACCTATTTTGGAGCATGGCTACTCTCAGAAAAGCCCCTGTAAAATAGTACCTTGTTACTCAACATATCCGCTTCCTGGTGCATCTTTCAACCATGTGAGTTTACTTTACTTACAAAAAGAAGTTTTTGCTACTACTTCTCTGCAGGGCCAGTACAGCTATAGAAGAGACAGCTGCACACTGTTTGGACTCATGCATCTTTAATCCCATTATCTGCTGAGGGCCAGATCACTCCCCAGCCAAAAGAAACCCATGTGAGGGCCAGGAAATGCTGCTAAGTTTCAACTTTGGGGCTTTCCTATTGATCATTGAACATCCAGAGGTGGTTGGGATTTGCATCTCAGTTTATCAGATGTCTCAAGACCCCAGAGGAAATAGAAACTGAAACACCTCTGGATGCCTGGGTACCTATTTGAGCAGAAGTCCAGAATCTCTGCATTACTTCCCAGGGATGCCCTCCACCATGGTTCCCTCATTATCTGTGCTCTTATTCGTTCCCTACTTATACCACCCCCAAAATGCACTCATGGAAAATTCACAGAACAAGCAGAGCCCCATATGACTTCATGCCCATATAGTCCAGCAGTACCTTATGCAGGGAAATCCCCACGCTTTAGTGTGGGGGTGATTCCACAGAAAGGAGCCATGCCCCAGATGTCCTTTCCCAGCACCCAGAAGCACCAAACATGAAGAAAGGGCTTTGAAGAAAAATTGCCCTGTTTAACAGAAATGCCACAACTTTCCCTTGCTCTGCAGGATATTTCTGAGTCCGATATGTGACTGCAAATTCTTTACTACTAATGATTAGAGCTGGGCAAAACTTTTCAGACACAACTTGTTTTTTGGTCAAAAAATGTAGCTTAGGGACAACTGAAACATTTTGCAAATTTAGAATTTGACTTCCATTTTCTTATTTTTTTTTTAGAAAGTAAAAAACCCTCAAAACCAAAGAAAATGTTTCATTCAGCCTGAAACTTTTCTTTGGTTTGCTGAAAAATTTGAAAATTATTGTTTCACATTGACCTGAAATGATTTTTTTTCAGTTCCATGGCCAAACCAAAAAAAAAAATTGGTTGTTGGCAAGCTCCACCAATGACAACGTTAAGAGGCAGAAAGGTCAACTGCCCTACTCCAGGTGAAGAGTTAGCAATAAACAAAAATAATCTTCTGACTTATATATTAAGCAAATTTGTTCTAGAAATCATTGTGAAAATATAGAACCCCTCTGTGTCATTTTTACAGTCACTTTTCTGTCTATAACTGCACTTGAAAGAGAATCTAAAACCTGTACAATTTCAAAGTGTGGCTCAAATATGATGCTTAGTGGTGCCTTCCTAAGCAATGCTTCCTGTTCATCTGCTATATTTAGTAATTTCATTTATGTGCAGGTACCTATGTCTGCTCACCCCTGTAAACTTAAGCAATTTGCCTTACACAAGGCAAATAATGGTTTCACAGTACAATATACAATTAATTTTTTGTGGGGGAGCTTTCTAGAGTCAACTATAAATATTTATTGCCTGCCTCTAAATTTACAACAACAACAACAAAAAAGCAGCAACATGCTGATGCTTGGTCCCAGCTCAGGGGAACCCCAGAGGCAATGTGGGAGATTCCCTACTCCCTAACCTTCCCCTTGGGGGAATGCAGCTCCAGCTGCCAGTAAGGACTGCAAAGAGGCAGAAGAGGCCTTTAGACATTTTGAGTGAAATCCTAGCTCCACTGAAGTCAATGGAAGTTTTGCCGTGGTCAGTAGAACCAGGATTTCATACTTTGGACTTATCTATCTTACAAAACTTTATAGTGTTTGAATGAAACTGAACAACTGAACTAGATGATGTGATACTGACCTCAACTTATCTGACAGTGTAGATCAGGACACATCATGGACAGCATCATGTGATTAAACCCTGAACACAATTCGACTTGATCTACACTGACCACTCAGTGAGGTCAGCATTGTGTCATTTAATTAGTTTGTTTACAGCCTTGTTCAAAACACAGTAAATTGTTCAACAAGGAGTCCAGTGGCACCTTAAAGACTAACAGATTTATTTGGACATAAGCTTTCATGGGTAAAAAGCCTCACTTCTTCAGATGCAATTCAGTAAATTGTTGTAATATAGACAAGCCCCTTTAGTTACTGCAACACAAGCAACATTTGACTGGCAGCTTTTCTTTCCACCCTCCACCCCCACTGACCGTAAATCTATTTCTGTGGGGTTGCAGGGTGGCAAAAGGGCACAGAGTGTCAGCCATGGGCGAGCACTTTGATAGAGGTACCTAGAAAGAGTGATGGTATGGTAGAAGGGGATATTTGGGGGGAAATACTAGAAAACATAACAAACAAGAAATGTATTGACGCTTTGCTAATATGTCTGTTCTTATACCAAGGGATCCTATCTTCCCATGTGTTTGTACAGTATGTACAACTGTACAAAACTCAGCCAGTCAAAACAAAGAGTATGTAATAAAGTAAACAAACTAGATCATAATTCATATGCACAAAAGGACTGAATTAATGTTGCACAGGCAACTTTACTTCTGGTACTTCCTACCTTTTAATGCTTGAACTCGCAACCGTAAACATTAAACATATGTATGTAGTTAATAATTATACTAGTAATCGAAAGCCCCTGCTGTTGCTTGGGTGTGGCAGTCAGGCCAAGTAATCCACCTGTGCAGTCTGCCTCATACAACCAATGAAATTGTTGCATGCAAATTAGCTGTGGAGTAAGAGTGGCTGATATCACAATGGTCTAAGACTCTTGGCATAGCATAGATACATGCTTAGTGTAGATGAAAGCCCTTGCTGTTGCACGGCTGTAATTCATAAAGTCAAAATGGCTGAGAACTTAAACGTAGGCTGGTAACAGACAGTGAATCCCAGTAATTGAACCTGGTGATATTCTGATCAACAAGAGCTCTCAACCATGCCTGTCGCTGTTTCCATCACTTCACAGAAACTCAAGAGACATTCTAGACTTCAGAGTGGCACACACAGAGGGTATGTCTTCACTACCCACCGTATCGGCAGGTAGCAATCGATTTATCCGGGATCGATATATCGTGTCTCGTTAAGACGCGATATATCGATCCCCGAATGCGCTCACCATCGACTCCGGAACTCCACCAGAGCGAGCGGCGGTAGCGCAGTCGATGGGGGAGCCGCGGCCGTCGATCCCGCGCCATGTGGACCCCAGGTAATTCGATCCAAGATACTTCGACTTCAGCTACGCTATTCGCGTAGCTGAAGTTGCGTATCTTGGATCGATCCCCCACCCCCAGTGTAGACCAGCCCAGAGACAATCCTGGAACCTTATTTCAGCATGAGCATGAAATGTGGCAACCTACTTCTGCCAAGTTGAAAACTGATCGTTTATCCCTTCTCTTTGTTTTCTGTCCCTTAGGCAGTTTGTAAGCAATGAGAGACTTTACTTATCACCTCATGACTCTGCTGCCTCTTTTTAGGGCCTCTGTCAAAGGCTTTTTAAAACTCTAAGTTACTTTCTCATCTATTTCTCCTTCATCCACTGTGTTGTTGACACACACAAAGAATTCTAGAAAATCAGAGCAGACCCAGTAGCTGAATTTGTGGTATGGATAGGGTGCCCAACTCTAGTGCAGAAATCAAGGGAGGCCCTCATGACTCACAGCATTCTAGAAGGGAAGTCTCCCTCCTGCTGAGCCAATAGGAATTGTTTTACTCTATTCTCTGTTGAAAGCCACTAATCCAGTCATCATAGTTTTCTCCCCTTTGAGGCCATGTGCAGGAATTGGTCTCAGTTCAATTGCAAAATGGTGAGTTCCAGTTAAACACAAAGCCAGGAAATAAAAAAAATCTTCTTTATTATAGATCTGCTAGGAAGACACAGAGAGCAACAGCCAAAGTGTTCCTGTAACTAAGGTCAAGAATGTACCCATTCTGCCATAGTACATGACCTGAGACTGACTCATAACTGCTACGGTTGACGTTTAATGCACGTCACTAAAAGGCGGAAGTGATCAATAGAATTGATCTCGTTGGGTGATTAAGAATGGTTTTAACAATGCAGTCATGCATGGGGTGCACTAAAAAGAGGCAACTCATTAGCTAGCTAATAACTGGCGAGAGAAGACTTTTTGATCATATTTAGGAGCCAGAAAAATTAGTCAATGCTGTACTACTCTTGTCAATTGTCATAGAGAAAAACAGGAGAGGAACAGCTGGCTACTTTTGTTGCTGGTCGAAAACCTGTGGTTTTCTTCACTATAAGGCAAGGAAACCTTTATATTTAATAATCAAATAATTTTATGTTATACTTCACATAAATCTAACACCACAGAAACCAGAGCCAGCTGTTAGCAGGAGCTGTTCTGCTCTGCGGTCACAGAATCCTGCATTCCAACATGGAGGGTGATCTTTAGAGCCTCACCAAGCATCTTTTCTCTGTTTCTCTGAAGGTTTGGCTTTATGTGCAAAACATTTTGCAGTTCTAACTACGGCCTCATATCATAATCTCCTAGACACATTGTGCTCCAGAAACTGGCAACAACTGCCGGTATTGAGACATGCAGCAGATTTCTGGCTTCATTATAAAGAACTAAACTATGTAAGTCTAGCTATAGTATCCTTACACACAAAACACAACCACCTCACCCTAGCCACTGAAAAACTGCATCTCCCTTTTCTGGCTACACCACCTACTCCAGGGGTAGGCAACCTTTCAGAAGTGGTGTGCCAAGTCTTCATTTATTCACTTTAATTTAAAGTTTCACGTGCCGGAAACACATTTTAATGTTTTTAGAAGGTTTCTCTCTATAAGTCTATATTATATACCTAAACTATTGTTGTATGTAAAGTAAACAAGATTTTCAAAATGTTTAAGAAGCTTCATTTAAAATTAAATTAAAATGCTGATCTTACGCCACCAGCCTGCTCAGCCCGCTGCCAGCCTAGGGTTCTGTTCACCTAGGCCGGCAGCGGGCTGATCGGGGCCTACGGCCGGGACGCCGGCTGGCAAGGGGCCGGCAGCCGGGACCCCAGACCTGGGGGGGGTTTCAGGGGTCAGGGCAGAGGGCTGGGGGGGTGGGGGGGGTTCAGGGGTCAAGGCAGAGGGCTGGAGGGTGTGGGGGGTGCAGGGCAGAAGGCTGGGTGTGGGGGTCTCGGTCAGGGCAGAGGGCTGGAGGGTGTGGGGAGTGCAGGGCAGAAGGCTGGGTATGTGCGGGGGTTCAGAGGTCAGGGCAGAGGGCTGGGAGTGTGGGGGGGTGCAGGGCAGAAGGCTGGGTGTGGGGTGTGAGTTCAGGGGTCAGGGCAGAGGGCTGGGTGTGTGTGGAGGTGCAGGGCAGAAGGCTGGGTGTGTGTGGGGGGGTTTCAGGGGTCAGAGCAGAGGGCTGGGGTGCTCGGCTCGTGGGGGTGCTCCCAGCCCCCTGCCCTGAGTGGCTCATGGCAGGGGGCTGGAAGGGATATGCCCTGTTCCACTCCCTTCCCCAAGGCCCTGTCCCTACCTCTTCTCTGCCTCCTCTACGGAGCAGTGAACATGCTGCCATTTATCCCCCTCGCAAGGGCCATCAGCTGATCGGCGCAGGGAAGGAGAGGAGGAGGGGCAGGAAAGCACCACGCTGGGGGAAGAAGTGGGGGAGTGGGGAAGCTTGGCTGCCGCAGGACCAAGCTTCTGCCTCCTGCCCCCGCAGGGGAGAGCAGTGAGCGCGGGGGCTGAGTGGGGCTGGGGGCCGGGACCACGGCAGGCAGCAGCGTGCCACTCAAAATCGGCTTGCATGCCGTGTTTGGGACGCATGCCGTAGGTTGCCGACCCCGATCTACTCCATGCTGTGATCTCATCTGTCCCTATACTCCCCCTCAGTCCTTCTGCTATGCTAATTCTGGCCTCCTCTCCTGCCATAGATTGATCCTTTGCTGCCACAGGCCAGCCTTCTATAGAAAAATGACTCTCTCATCTTCCTCTGTCTCACCAATTCCTCACCTTTTCTTGAAACATGGCTTAATCCAAAATCTTCCTATAACCTGTTGACTTGGTGATTATTACCTGATTCCCTACCTATTTCTTTTTGTCTGTTGGAGAGGGCTGAGGGTTTGCTTCCCATAATGATGAAGGGGTGGAAAGGAGTCTATATAGGTGTTTGCCTGGCTGCGTTCCTTTCAAAGTTATTGCTTTAGTATTTTATTTGAAGTGTTATTAATTATGTTAAATGATGCCTATTCAAGGTGCCCTGTTATTGTAAATATATGTATATAAATGTTGTCTCAACTTGAGCTCCTTGAAAGTGCCAATTATTTTTCCACAGAACATTTTAAAAATTTGATTTTTTTTTAAATTGTCATTAAAAGTATTTGTTTTGTCAGAAAAAAACAGGAGAGGTTAGTTTTTACAATCTGAAAACCGAATATTTTGCCAAAAATAGTTCAGGTTTTAGTTTTTGGATGGGGAGTCAGAGTCAAAAAACAGAGCACGTTGACCAAAATAAAAATGTTCTACAAAAATGTTAGCTTTGGTCAAAAAGCTATTTTATGCTGAAAAAATATTTTGACAAAAGAAACTGATCAGCTTTAATCCTCATCACCTTTATTGAAACATTTCTATTGCTGTAACAGGAGCGCACTGTGACAAAATTGTATGAATGGCATTGTACACAATTCACTGTATGGTATTTCATGTGGTCACTCTTGGCCAATGTAACAGATGTCCAAAATCCTGAAAATGATGTATTTTCCAAATTCTCCTATTTAATTAATCTCATCCATACCATGTATTGTGCATCAGAAACTATAAGTATAAATATTTATTGTCATGTAATACTGACTTAATGAGCAGCTTAGTAAAAATAAAAATTGAACATATTATCAAATACATATGCAAGATATTATTGAATCTCATCTTGTTTCTTCTTACCCCAGTTACCATAGTTTCAAAGCTACATGAATCATTACAGTTATTTATCTGATGCACTATCCTTTGGCACTTGGATTTGTCATCTTCGGCAGGGGTGTGTTTAAGTTTAAGCAATTTATTTATATCTTCAATTCATAATAAATACAACCTTTACTACAATAGAGCACTGTAATGTGGAGCATGGAACAAACTCTTTCATACATTGTAAAGAAAGCAGAGAACACAGTACTGACAGTGCAATATAATTAGGGCCCTACCAAATTCACGGCCAGGAAAAATGTGTAAAGGACCATGAAATCTGGTCTCCCCCCATGAAATCTAGTCTTGTGTGTGCTTTTACCCTGTACTATGCAGATTTCACAGGGGAGACCAGCATTTCTCAAAATGGGGGTCCTGACCCAAAAGGGAGTTGCATGGGGTTCACAAGGGTTATTTTAGGGGCATCGCAGTATTGCCACCCTTACTTTTGCGCTGTCTTCTGAGCTGGGCAGCCGGAGAGTGGCGGATGTTGGCTGGGCACCCAGCTCTGAAGGCAGCGCCCCGCCAGCAGCAGCATGGAAGTAAGGGTGGCAATACCACACCATGTCACCCTTACTTCTGCGCTGCTGCCTTCAGAGCTGGGCAGCTGGCAAGTGGCGGCTGCTGACTGAGGGCCCAGCTCTGCAGGCAGCAGGGCAAAAGTAAGAGTGACAATACCATACATTCAATCCTTAATTCTGCGCTGCTGCTGGTGGCGGCTCTGCCTTCAGAGCTGGGCTCCCAGCCAGCAGTCGCCGCTCTCCAGCTTCCCAGCTGCGAAGACAGTGCTGCTGCCAGCAGCAGTGCAGAAGTAAGGGTAGCAGTACCGCAACCCCTGCTACAATAACCTTGTGATCCCCCCACAAACCCCTTTTGGGTCAGGACCCGTGCAATTACAACACTGGGAAATTTCAAATTTAAATAGCTGAAATCATGAAATTTATTATTTTAAAACTCCTATGACCATAAAATTGACCAAAATGGACCATGAATTTCTTAGGGCCCTAAATATAATTCATCAACAAAATAGCTGTAAGAATTTTTTTTAAATGGCTGAAACAACATTTTTTCCCTAATCTTGTTCTTAGAAATGGCTGAACTATTTTAACTGAATCTTTCCCAGAAAATTTGAACTGAGGCAGACACCCAATATGGAAAATTTCAGCCTAAACAATTACAAGTTTGATATAATCACAAGCAACTAAACCCAGGATCTTATAGCAGAAAGTGTCAGGTACCCTTAGATACAAGTGTCCCTACCTGTGCCGCCTATATTAAAAAGTTATCATTAATCTGGATTAATTATCAGTGTCTAATGACACCCTGAAAAGACATCTATGATTGTTAGTGCAAAATCTGCCTTGAGGAGCAATTTCTTATAAATCCAAGTTACTATTGCCTATTACTTCCCTGAAGTGTTACTTTAGGGGTTACTGACATATAGACTGATCCCCCCATTGACCTCCACGCTAAAGTTAAGGTACATTGGCAAACTGCTTACACTGTACTTGTACTGCAGATAGAGGGCTTCAGTCTACAGTCAGTCTGGCCCCTTTTATGAGTGCTAAATTCAGACACATACACAAAAGAGGAAAATACATAGATTTAAATGAAAATAATCCATAACACTAAAAAAACAAACCATAAAAGCATTCCATGTATGACTTTTGGAGAAATAATAGCTTCAAAAATAAAATCTTTACGTTTTGAAAACACTTACAGTAGGGGCATTACTTAGAAGAGAGATTTTCATGGCCTCCCAAGCCTGCATGTTGATTTAACTAAAGGTATCTTCTTAGCGTATGAGCAATGTGCCTCAGGTGGCATGTGACCAGGATTCTCACCTAATTTGGTCCACGTAGGCCGGGTACCGATGGGGAGTATGATGTGAATGCTGATTCATGCCCCCCATTAAAGGTATTACCACATCTAGTCAATTAACTCACGCAATAAGCAGAAAAGCCTATAGAGGGCACAAGTCCTCTTTTTTTCTTCCTGCATGACAAGAGCTTTCTGCCCTAAGCCACAGCACCATCAAAAATGAAAGCAACAGGCGAAGAATGGAAATGTCAGGAGTCAAGTGAGGTGCTGAGCAACCTCAGTGCTTACCAAGTTCAACAAGTGTTCGGGGCACTTAGCACTATGCAGAGCTATCAGCACATTGCAAAATCAAGCTCTTCATGGTTAGAACTTCTCATCAGAATTTATTCATCCAAAAATCATGACGTGTGTGTGTGTGTGTGAGTAAGTCTCTCACATACACACACTACATTAAAAAAATTAAAGTTGCAAAGTCAAGCACTCATATGTTAGGAAATGCCAAAATTAATATTGCCCATGCAATCTTAACTTATCCCCCTTGTGCATATAATTATGATACAGTCTTTAACTGCATGATCATATACTGGCTTTGTAGAAGTCCTACCTATTCCTTTAGGTGAGCCTTCTTCTAATTAGCTTCCTCCAGCTTAAATCTGACCTATTTGCAGCCTTTTTGGCTGATTGGGCCCACATAGCCTAATTCTGCCCTCTCGGGGCCAGTGTGGGGAGTATGCCCCATCACAAGATCCAGTTTAGATCTGGGTCCCATTGTGCTACAACACAAATATGTAGTAAAAGTCCCTGTCCTGAAGAGCTTACAGTATAAATAGAAAAGACAATAGGAGAAAGTAATTTTTATTATTCTAATTTTACAGATGGGCCCAAGGAGTTTCATGGAAAATAGGTCTTGTCAAACAAACTCTATATCATTCTTTGAGATCAAAAGTTTAATAAAAATTGAATGTTTTTATTTAATAACTTCTGTAAGGTGCTTTACGTAGTACCATTTGATGATCTGATTAACAAATTATCACTCTACCAAATCAATGTGGATGCAAAAAGTTGGGTGTATAATTGACTTGCAGGTATGCAGGAAATTAATCCAACTGTTGAATCTACTGCATTTTCTTCTATGAACACTGGCCATAGAGTGTGCACTAGGTGATTTACCTTTCTGCAAAAACTAATACATTGGGATAAAATAGTCTCACATCAAAAACTTTACTAAGGGCACTCCTCTGCTTACAGGAAGGTCTTTGAATGGGTAATTTATCATTGCCTTCCAGCGGAGCAGGAGAAGATCTTAAGTTTGCAATAATTAAGAAACAAGTAATTCAGCATTAAAAGCAAAAGTCACTTTAAGTCCTCTGATTTCTAGGTACTATAGGATGTGACATTATTGTGTTAATGGCATGGAACAGCTGTTCCTTACTGGAAAACATAACATGTTTCACCCTTTGATATACATTGCTTTGTCTTTTTCCCCTGCTACAACATTAAAGAGAGATTGCATGAGGACTATATTCAACACAGTGATGTGTCTCAGCAGCTTTATGGAAACTGGGAACACATTCCTTTTATCAGTACAGTATGAATACACAATTTGCAATATTATTTGTATGCATTCATTAAGGCAAGTAAAAGTGGCTACATACTGCTAAGCATGACATTTCAATGGGTTTTGGGTCTTTTATATGACTGAAAATTAGCTGAAAATATTCTGCTGCTCAAATCAGGCCAATGGCACCGAACACATTACCCTGGAGAGTCTTGAGTCATCATGTCACCAGAGACTGTTCCAGCAAATATATTTTCATTCTTTTCTAAATTCCAAGTAGCTGCTATCCATACTGAATCTGCGAGACTAGAATTTTCTAAGTATCTCCCATGGGGCTAGCAATTAAAATGTTACCACTCAGTTCCAAAAAAACAAAAATTATCTGTTATTGGGCTGCTCCTACTGTAAGTTTGCTATGAAATGATAAAGGAGTGAATGGTTTCAGTCTAGACCTTGGTGGACATTTATCCACATTGCAAAAGTACTACAATGATTTGGCAATCTTTACTCTGAAGAGCTCCAGGGCTGGGATAGCATGTCAGAAATGACTGATGTAATGGCATTAAAGGGCCAAATCCAGCGGCAGATGTGTTAGGCCGAGGAGAGGGTTTAGAGAGCAGTAGTGCACCCACTCAATAGCGGCATGTTTCTCACCCAGGAAGGCAGCCCTTGGCTATTATGCCCATCAGTGAGTGCAGCCTAACTCCACAGGGGTGTAATGTGCTGGACAGACAAAATAACCAAACCCACATTCAGTTAGTATGTGTGCTGTGTTGTGCCGTATGATAGCATCCACTGCACATGATGCTCCTTTCTGAAGTGGCATTTAACAATGTCCCCCCACAAATAGACTTGACCCAACCTTCCCTGAGCCAGCAGGATAACTCTAGGTCCAGATGCACAGCCACCAGTAGCCACTGTTCTTAAGGGTAGGATTTCACCCAATGTCTGTAAAGCACTTTGAAGATGAAAAGTCCTATGTCAGTATTAGAGAGACAAGATGGACGAGATAATATCTTTTATTGGACCAACTTCTGTTGATGAGAGAGACAAGCTTTTGGGTCCCATAAAACATATTACCTCACCCACCTTGTCTCTCTAATATCCTGGGACCGACATAGTTACAACTACACTGCATATGTAAGAATTAGGCATTATTGTTGGCAGAACCTTATGGGGAAGCTTATCCATCGTAACTGCCAGCTGGCTAGCCATGAACCAGCATTTAGTCCTCTACTCTTAGAATCACTGAGACACAGTCACCAAATGTATCCACATTTGCAAAAGTAGTAATCATTTTAACAACAATGTCTTACAATGACTAAGTGACTAGTGTGTCGCTGTCATTAAGTGGCTGGCAGCGTTTCCGTAATAAACACTGTTATCAGGCATTTGTAACTCAGCTGTAAAATTTTGCTCCAGGCTGATAGTTGGCAAACAAGACCCAGGAAATGACAATACTTTTTTTAAGCATATTATCCTATTTGGGTAATGTAATGTACAGACATGTAACTCAAGAGAGGTTTATAAGTGTGCGCCTCTTGATTTCTCTAAAACTCATTGACTTCATTAGCTCTTTTCAACTGTCACCATGGTGCAGGGAGGGAGATGGGCACTGGAGTAGCTGAATCCTAAACAAATGTTGAAGCTCTTACTTAGGCAAATTCCTACTAACTTCAAATAACATGAATAGTTCAAACAACACTGCTGGGGAGTCAGACGCACTTTCAGGGTCAGCGCAGAGGCACAAGGACTCTCTATAGCTGGTCCTCCTGCCCTCCAGAACTTCTCAGGAACCCACTCATGTGACGCTGAACTCTTGCTTCACAGAGTTCTCCCATAATCCACCCCCTTGCGCCTCCTCCTAGTTTTTCCTTTGTTTCTTGGGCCTTGATTGAGAGAGCTCTTCACACAATTAAAGGAAAATTGCACCTATTGCTGTCTCAGCCAAGGAAACATCTGATCCTAATTAACAATAAGCATATGCTCTTGGATATAGCATCATAATCTCATACTGGCTACAGAGCTTGAACCTGTTTTACCACTGCTTGGACAGTCAGGATCCACAAAGTTTTCTGTGATATCTACTGCACCTCACAAAGCTTCAATGAAATGTGTGGCACATGCCATCCATAGGACCTTCTGAGTGGTATTTTCTAGACCTGCACTGAACATCTTTGGACAACTAAGTGGTTAAATCCGGGGGAGGAGGGGCTGGGGTGGGGATTTAGCAGTAAACAAATACTAACCACATTTTGTGTAGCTATGTTAAACTATTCAGGATTCATAGTTAGAGATATTAGTTTCACTGATTTCATTATTAAAAATCTGTTACAGCTAAGGTCTTCGTAAATGCTGAATCTCATTTCCAAATTTCCTGCGGGAGAAACAGCCACAACAATAAAATTAGGAATCTGGAACTGGAGATAAAACTAGAAAAACTAAGGCCTTCACTGTACTGGGAAAACGCAGTGTTAGAAAACATTGTAACTCATACATTTTAACTAACAATGGTCAAACTTGTTTTGTCGTTAGGGCAGGCAAGGACAGTGGCGTATAACCAGCTAGCACATTATTAAACACAACTGTCCTTTTCCACACTGAAAGCAAAACCATGCTTATCACTGTTAAGTAACACATTTTCTAATCCAATGAATTTTCCCAGTATAGACAAGGCTTAAGAGCATGAATGAGAACATTTGGGGGTTTTATATATTTATTTATTTTAAACTTCCAATACTGGGGACTCAATGACACAGGGAGTACAGATGGTTTGCGCTTTGGCCATATTTACATAGCAGAACTGGAGGGACACTAGTGTGAACAAGATTTTGTGGTAACAATGCTGGAAGCCACCAGAGTTAGTTAAATCTGATTGTCATGGTGGATAACACATCAGAAGCTGCCAGAGCCTTGTCTACATTAGGGCTCCCTCCAGTTCTGCTATAGAACTGATGTGGTGTGAGGGTTTTTTCGTTTGTTTTGTTTTGTTGCTGGGGGGAGACCTGGGCAATTCCCTCATGTAGCTAAGGATAGTCTTTCTGAGAGTGGACACTGCCATATATTTAATTATTTACACAAATGGTGCTACTGGACAGTACCTCTACAAGAAAAGTATTACATAATGTCAGTGTTCAGAATACTCAGAAGTGGAGCTGGCTGGAGGACAATTCCATTTTGTGACAACTTTTGAAATTTGATTTTGTTCCACCTTTGAATGAAAACAAAACCTTTAGAACGTTTTCACAAAATGGAATTTTGTAAAAACATCCTTTTTTCCGATCAGAAAGGTCAAGTTTTCGATTTAGGTCTCTCTCAGAAACCTTCCTGTCCAAAACTCTGTTGAAATCATTTTGACTTTGACTAAACAACCTATGATGATGAACATACATTTCTGGCAAAAATGGTCAGATCAGCTCTACTCAGTTCACTGCTCAGTACTAGTGAGCGATTTGTTTGCTACTTCAGGGTACTTAGTTTCTAGTCGATTGTTTAGCAATATAACTTTTGTTTGTTTTGTTTTATAGTAAGGCTAGGAGAATAATTTGTTCTATATTATGTACTCGAAATGCCTGTGAAATCCAAGCAGTGACTTATTTTCATAGAGTTACGTTCTTTAAAAAGAGTTTAAAGCAACCATTCAGATCAAATATATATGGGTTCCACCATCTGTACTCCAGCAGGAATCTACATTTATGAGCTAGCTGTTTATCTTCATTACAATCAAATGTGTTTATTGTTAAAGTTTTACAAAGCAACCCAGTACCAGGGTGAAAGATGAAGAGATTACTGAATAATAGATAAGTATATTTTTAGTCAGCTCAGGGGTGTGTGTATGTGTGTGAGAGAAAAATAAATAAATAAATACATACATTCATTATGAGCCTATAGGAGAGCTCATATTTTTGAAACTTGTTAAGGCACAGGCTAAATTCCAACAAGAGCAAACCAATACCTGTGTTCTGAGATCAGTACAGGATTATTAATTATAAGTTTTCCAATCATTCTGCTTCTAGAAGTGGGAGGGAGCATTCCTTGCCTTCTTTTTCTTAATGTCTTCATAAGTTTAGCAAGCTGATTCTTAAATATTAAACATACAAGACTTAAACTAACTCCACAGCTCACAACTTCCAGTCAGGAGGTTCCCTACTTTTCCTACCAATCCGTCAAATTCAGGGACAACACAGAGTGGAAAATACATGTGTAAGTGCAAGTGAAGAGAACCACAAGGTCCTCTGAGACTATCACCATTCTCTTTCTTACGCTTGGCAAAGACACTGCAGCCTTTAACTGAGCTAGAATCCTTGTTAACCTGCCCTTGGTTTGATGAGAGGGTGATTTTTTCCATTGTAAGAGCCTGCCCACCCCTGTTGTCTTTTCCTTTACTGCAGAGCACAGAGCAGTGGAATCTTTGAGCTCTCTGTGGATCGCTGAGGGAGAAGTAGATGGGTAACAACAGTGTTAGTTTCAGAGACAATATAGTGTGAAACGTTATCCACCACAGGAAGGTGTTCATGTATAATGAAAAGTCACCTGGATTTTCAGACCTCCATTCATTAACAATCATCTCCAAAAGGAATTAGCAAAGAGAATTTATTCATGTGGAACCACTACAATTTACAAAGGAACATAGGAATTGCCATACTGGCCCAGACTTGTGTCCATTAAATCCATCTTCTCTCTGACAGTGGCCAGCAGCAGATACCTCAGAGGAAAGTTGAAGAACCCCACAGCAGATATTTTGGGAGGGTGGGAGGAGAAGAGCGACTAACCCATGAAAGTCTCATCCTCTTTAACATTTAACTAAGAGGCTATACATGACATAGGACTAGAGACTCACTTAAAATATTTGAAAAATCTGGGAAAATTTGTCTCAATGATATTCAAGGAACATGATCCATAGAAAATGTCATATTTTAGACTTTGTCCTTTTTTATTAATTTTGTATTTTATATATACAGAAAAAATAAACTATAAATATAATTCTCATAATACATAAACTTCTCACAATATGTTAACCATTTTCTACTCAACTTTAGCTGTACTTGAAATGTTTAATTATCATGTAATATGAATGGTTAAAAAATAAATCAGTTATTTGTATTACACAATTTACAAACAGACAAATTTGTTTATAAAAGTCTAACTAGTTAAAGAAAACTTATTAAGATAAGATAAAGAATAGATGCAAAAGACAGAGGGGGGGGGGATAGAGATGGGGAAGAAAGGACATGGATACAGAGGAGGCAGAGGCAAGGGGGGACCCGTGCATTTAATAGGATCATTCAGATACTTCCAGGAAAGCATCCCACATCTCACAGAATTTTTCTTGGGTTTGTCTGTTACGGTACACAATTCTTTCCAGTGCTTTTTGACCCTAATCCAGCAAAGCACTTCAGCACATGCTTAACTTTAAGCACATGATTAGTCCCATTGACTTCATTTATTCACAGTTAAGCGTGTGCTGAAGTGCTTGGCTGGATCAGGATTTTCATCTTTAAAAGCACTTTCCAAATTGTAAATATAGGTAAATAATATCATCCACATGTTACACCAAGGTAGATGATTGGAATGCAGGCTCTCCCCTCTCTAACTCACCTGCAGAGGGACACTGACAATTTGGCTGAAAAGCTTTGACCATTATGTACTAAAGACAAGTAGCATAGGCCACCCACAGGCACTGTGGAGCAGTGGTGGGCAACCTGTGCCCCGCGGGCCGCAGGCAGCCTGTCAGGGTTCACCATTCCTGGCCCATGGGAGCTGCGGGAAGTGGCGCAGGCGGCGGGGACGTGCAGGCTGCTGCTTCCCAGGAATGGTGAACCGCAGCCACTTGGAGCTGCAAGCGGCAGTGCCTGCGGATGGTCAATGTAAACAAACTGTCTCGCGGCCCGCCAGTGGATTATCCTGATGGGCCGCGTGTGGCTCACGGGCCGCAGGTTGCCCACCACTGCTGTAGAGTGTTTAAAAACACACATTAAAAGTGTGCAGAGTCCAAGAAGCTCCTACCAGTTGCATGGCTTGGGAAGAACATGCTGAGAAAACAAGTTAATGGGTTTCATTCTTTGGCTTAAATCATTCCCTCCCATAGAAAACTTCACAGCAACAGGTTCTGAAGGAGGAAAACTTCCTGAACATCCTCTCACAGATGGTAGCCCCTGCCATGAGTGAGAGGGAGTCTTTCTTATGGTAGCTGGCTGTGAGCTCCCTGGCAACACCAGTCTTCAGCCACTCAAGAACTCTCCACTGGGCTGTGTCAGCCCTAACCTCACCTTGCAGGTTAACACTAAATCATTCCCCAGTGATCTTCAGTCCCAACACTAGCTACTCACAGAATTTCCAGATCCTCTGCACTCAAAGTGCTGTGTACCCCAACTTACCAGGTTTATCTTAAACCACTGTTCCTGTAAAGCACACAGCACTTGTGGGCATTTCTAATAAAACAAAAGTAGGTTTATTTAAGAAAAAATAAAGATTTAACTAGAAACAAGAGAGAGTGGTGGAAACAAGTGGTTACAATACAGAACAAAATATAAAATACAGTCCTGGGTCTACACTTATTAATAATTACCTTTCCTATACAGAGTAGATTTTCCCCCAAAAGGTCAGTATTTAGCAGAGCTGGCTGGTTTCAAACAAACCAGGATCCATGCATTCATGAATGCTCCCTTGCAGAGCCTCCTTCTCTTCACTCTGTTATACTGAAAATAGTCTTTTGTTTCTAATCAGAGATAGGCCAAACCCTGGTCTTGTTGTAAAGTGGTTTAGACTGTCATCGCCTCTGATGGTTTCCCATTCAAACTCTTAGGCTATATCTACACTACACCCACAGCAGCACAGCTGTACCGCTGTAAGGTCTCCGCGACTGGAGAGAGGTCTCCCCTTGGCATAATTAAACCTTCCCCAACAAGCGGCAGTAGCTTTATTGGTGGGAGAACATCTCCCGCCGACATAGCGCTGTCCACACTGGCACTTTTGTTGGTGAAACTTATGTTGGCCACACCCCTGACCAACAAAAGTTTTACCGACAAAAGTGCTAGTGTAGACATAGCCTTAGAATTGAACAAAGCTGAACAATTGAGCCTTGCATTGCATCGCCAGCTGGATAGGGTGGGGTGACAACTCCCCCTTGCCCAAGTGGACCATTACCAAAGACATCCTGGTGACTAATCTTTACTTTTCACTCCAAGTCCATAAAGCATACTTTAAATATTAATACATTATTCCTTAACTATTACCCATCCATACATCTTGAAATGATTATGAATCTTGACAACTTACAAGCTTTCTGTAGATACCTTACACATTACTCTTTATGGATACATATCCTGCAAGACATATGTTTGGTGTAATGAGTTTGTCAGGTCTGAGGTGAGAGTTGTTTGCAAAGAACAGGGGACCACTGCACTGGGCTCTGGCACCTCCCAATGCCCAGCTCCCAGTGGAGCTGAAATAGCAAGAACTTTCCTTGCTGCAGATGCTCCTGGGGTTGGTTCAGCAGAAAAATGAATAAAATAAAATAAATAAATAAAGTACCACTTAGGGATGTTTTCCAGGAAAAATCTCTACTAGCCAGTGGAGTTAACCCACACCCAGTTTCCCTGTTGCCCCCTTCTCACTCCGTTTCCTGTCTTTTCTCCAACATGGTCTTTAGGACCACAGAACACGCTTGGCACAGTTGGGGAGTGGTGGGGAGCGGGGAGGGATGGTGCCACTAAAGCAGGTCATCTCCCCTCTGCATGGAAGGTGGGAAGATCTGTAAACAGAGGATCTGCTGTTTGCTTGGATTTGAGGACACATTCTGAGCCTCCAGGTTGGTATTCTTACACCTGGTGGATAACTCTCCCACAAAACCACACAAGCCTGGTGTTATCCCCTCAAAACACCAAACACTAGAACCTTTGCACTCTTCAGCAACAAGGAGTAGATGAATCTTCGTCATCTCACCTTCCCCCAGCCCTGAAGCTTGATGAGCCAGGATCCCTACTGGCAGCTTGCTCTGCATCCCTAGTGCATCTCAGAGGAAAGGAAAAAAGGGGTGCTTTTTTTGGGATGCTCTGTAATTTTCTCATTCAGTTTCAGTGAAAAGCCTTTGGAAATATCCTGAAAATATCCTCCTACTAGACAGGGAAGTGCATTCTAGTGGACTGAACACAGATCCAGGAGCCAGAAAGTCCCGACAACTGTTCCCTCATAACCTCTCTGTCTCAGTTTCAGTACACTGAGGATAATAATACACACTTAGCTACTTCTCGGAAGCAAGGTATGAAATAGTGCTTGTAAGGTACTTTGAAGGTAAGTGCTAAACGTTATTTTATTACTGCCCATGGCTCCTGTCTCCATGTCCCCTGCCCAGCTCAAAAAAAAAAAAAAAAAAAGAAAAGAAAAGAAAAAGGTTGGTAGGAAGAAAGTAATCCCTTCTGGTTTGTGGTACGAGATGGCAAGGATGTGGGGCTAGCTGACCCCAGGAGTGGGTGGACTGTCTACAGTGAAAAAATCATCTTTTTCCCTGATTGTTTCCAGCAACTGTATAATTAACTTTAATTGTGGCCGTCATTTTGGCAATGAGTTTCACCTCTTCAGACTAAGAATATTGTCTGAGTGAACACTACAATTTCCTGAAGAAGCTGCAAATCGGCAGTCTTGCCTAAAATCATATACAACCATCTATCCTTCAGCATGTAAGATGTATGAAAACAACGTACCAGGAGGCTTCCTTGATGTAGCGTCTACCTTATGGTAAGCCTTATGGTAGGACTTAATACACAACATTTAGGATGGACATATTTAGCTTGGTATGATTTGTCCAATAGAAGCTGGGATCATCTGTTCCCAGGATATAAATATAGAACCAAATCCTGCTCACCTTCATCACCTGGGTGGTTCCAATCCTGTCAAGAGAAAGTCAAGAGAGTTTGGCCTTCATGATAGGTTAAGGCAGTGGTTCCCAAACTTGTTCTGCCGCTTGTGCAGGGAAAGCCCCTGGTGGGCCGGGGCCGGTTTGTTTACCTGCCGCATCCGCAGGTTCGGCTGATCGCAGCTCCCAGTGGCCGCGGTTCGCTGCTCCAGGCCAATGGGAGCTGCTGGAAGCGGCGCGGGCCGAGGGACGTACTGGCCGCCACTTCCAGCAGCTCCCATTGGCCTGGAACAGCGAACCACGGCCACTGGGAGCCGCGATTGGCCGAACCTGCGGACACGGCAAGTAAACAAACCGGCCCCGGCCCACCAGGGGATTTCCCTGAACAAGCAGCGGAACAAGTTTGGGAACCACTGGGTTAAGGAATAAATCAGCAAACATTTTTAGATATTAAATAGAATGTGTATTGTTGGAACTCTAGAGAACATAAAATGTATTGCAGGATAGAAACCAAGCAAAGTAGTTAGGTCTCCAGTTCTTGCATATCATTGTCAAAATGTGCAAAATGCAGCCTGTAAGCTCATCTTCTTTGCCAGTCTATTTGATCATGAAACTCCTCTCTTTGAATCCTCCTCTGGCTCTGCCTCTGCTGTCACCCCACATTTAAGTTTGTCACCACCTTCAAAGTCCTAGCATGACTCTTCCCCACCTCATAAAGCTTCACGTTGCTCCCGTCCTCTCCACTCTGCCAGCACTCCTGGCTTGTCTCTCCAAAGTCAACTTCTGTGCTTTCTTCCACACGACTCCCTGGGGATGATCTGATTTCCATGAGGCTATCTGCCACTTCCCTACTCTATCCCTATTCTATCCATGTTTAAGCCCCTTTTAAAAAGACCCATTTCTGCCAGTGAATCAACTTGACCTGTATATCAATTCTATATGACCTGTCTATTGTTCCCATTCACGTTTCCTTTCCCGTGACCCCCATTTATTTGTCTCTCTGCTTGTCTGTCCTTACAGTCTGACCTCCTTGGAATGAGAAATATCTTTCTTCAGGGTTAGGAAAGCAGCTAGCACACAGGGGGTGCTATTGTAAATAACTAATACCTAATGATTACAAGAATAAAATTTGGTGAGCCTTTAATCTGCAGTAGGACATTCTTAATAGACAGTAGGAGACAGGAAACTAAAATAAGTGTAAGGCATCCACTCAGACTCAAGTCACCTATAATTCATTTGCCATGTAATTTGCTTAAACAATGTTTAAAAATACTAGACATTCATTGTATGTGACTCAAAGGTCATTGACTACAATAGGCTAAATTGCTCCTTTAAGAACAGTCTTGTGCAAAGGATGATGTGTAAACTACACTGGCCGGGGGGGGGAGGGGGGGGGTAAAGGGGGAAGGGCACTGTGCCTTGGGGACACTCCTCTGAAGCAGGGCTTGTGACACACTCCTGAACAGCTGATTCCATCCACTAAAGGGAGGTAATGCACATGTACAGTAATAAGCACATTACACTATTCATGATTGTCTGTGGCCACTGACCAGATTCACTGCCGTGAAAATGGATGACTCTGGAGAAAAAAAATGTAAGATTCATCTCCTGGCAACAGCTTTCCTGTTAGTAATAATCTTAAACAGCAGTGGAGAATCACTGTACCTGAAGATGACAACTCCACTAATAAAATCTATGCACACTATCAGAATAAAATTAGCAGAAGAAGGAGTATTACAGTTTTTCAGATGTTTGTGTAATTTTGTGGATGCTCATGTACCATGGGGATGGGCCCATTATAAGTAGGATTTTGGTTTCTCATTTTAGAAAGATAAATAGGAGTAATATCTGACAAACTTCAAGAGTAGATCAGACAGCCATTCATTCTCGTGATAATTCCAAAATGTCAGTATTACAGGGCAGGGAATGAGTCCAGCAGTACATACTGCAAAGCTCCTAGCACACTGTAGTCACAATGGATAAATAATAATCATAAAACTGCCTTGAATGTAGATAACACCACAGCTTGATATTTAAATTTATGAAGTGCCATTTCCTACTATGTAACTATTTGGAGCCTCTGACGACAAGGCCCAATCATCAAGCTTTGGTCTTGTGATTAGGATGTGGCAGTGGCAAAAAAACTTTTATTTCTTGCCATCAAAATACCCTGCAGCTGTGCTCATTAGCTATGTAAGGACAGTTCAGTAAAATAAAGGGAATGACAGATTACACTTGGAAATGAAATACAAAGAGAAATTATTTTCTAGTCATTAATAGGAGCAGTTAGGTAATTTATGTATGGTTAACATTAGTTCCTTTCTATTAATATAGTATAGACAGTGTGATACCTTATTACCCCTATAGTCTTCATATTGTACATTATTTATTGGATCAATAACATCTCAGAATTGTCCATTTTTTCCTGAAGAGCAATGTGAGTTACAAACAGTCTACACATGTAATGATTATTCTCCTGTTAGATCAACTTTTAAGCAGATCTTTAACAGGCAGCTACACTATATAGGTCCCTGGACGACTCTGCAAAGCAGTGAGGGATGAGACCAGTAACCGCTCTATGTGGGTTTTACATTTTTTTAACTGATAAGATTTTAAGAGGTTTTGAGGGCCTTTACTGCCTCACAGAGTACTTGTCCCCAAAGCAAAGTAAGCCCAGTCCCTTTACAAAGGAACTCCAAGGGGCTACTGGCAGTTATAACCCAGGGTGAGAAGCAGGGAGCAGCAGCTGAGTGGCTGCCATTGTGAGGGAAGGGGAGCAGCACCAGGACTGGTAGATTCTAGGACAGGATTAAACACCCTTCCCCTCCTCCAAAATCTTTTGTATCAATAGACGACGGTTCCTCAGAGACAAGAGGAACAGGACTTTCCCCCCTTTCCCGCAAAGGTCTTCCTCACCCAAATGATCCTGCCATTACGTGCAGAGCAGAGCACTGCGGGTAAGGAGAGAGCAGCAGCCAAAGCCGAAACGTGAACTCTTTCCTCCACTCCGTCAGCCAGGGCTTGGGTTCAGCCAGTACAGTGAACCAGCACGTCTGTCATGCTGCCTTCTTCGTCTGCAGAATCAGAGCGGTCATTCAAAATAATAATAGTAAAAAAAAAAGTATCTAGTTCTGAGGTAAAGTTTCAAAAGCACCTAAGTCCCACTTTCAGAAGAGACTTTGTCACTTAACCTTGGCTTCTACATGTTATTGAAAGTCAATAAGACTTAGGCTCTTAAGTGACTTGAGCTATGTTTACACTAGCAGGCTTTGTCAGTCTAGCTATACCTAGCAGGCCTATATCTACCTATAGCTATACCATCAAAGTGCTCCCAGTGGGGACACAGCTATATCAACAAAACTGTGCTTCCGCCAGTATAGCTTACTCCAGCTCCCCCAAGCAACATCAGCTACACCCGCAAAAGTACGGAACCTGAAACAACAGCTCTGAGAGGTATGATCTGCACCATTCATCTCAATGCGTGCTAACTAGGCCATGTCTATTTTAGGAAAAATACTCAGTAGAGCAGGTTGGGAATTTTCTGTTACAGTGAGTTACCCATGGAAAATTCACTGTCTGCAAATTCAACATTCTCTGAAGGAAAATTTCAATTTTGGCAGAAAGTCGTTCCCAGCTCTGCAGCTCCCCCATTCCTCGACATCCTGCTCAGCTCCCTGCCTGAGAAACTGCCATGACTCCAGGCTACCTCTGAAACCTTGCTACATGGTCAAAACAACATTTCTGAATTCCCATTCTGCAGGAAAATCTGACCTTTCAAATTTTTGTTCCATTTCAGAAAAAAAAAATTATTTTGTTTTGTTTAATTGCAGAATTCCAGGTTTCAAGTTATATTTTTACAACTAGGTAACTAGCACACAAGTTTTACCTTGATGTAGCTGGTTGAGGTGAATCCTTTTCCATGAAACAGAGGTGCCGGGCACACAGCCATAGCTGCTCCATTCTGGTTTCTCCTTGCTTTGAAGAGTGCCAGAACCTTGTTCCTGGATCTGAACTCCTCCAAACTTTGGGAACATCTGGAACCAGATCAGAACTTTGTAGCTCAGCTCATGTCTGTCAGACAGACAAAGAAGAGGAAGAAGAAGAAAAAAAATACACACACACAGGATGTGCTGTCCCAAGATAAATAAACTCTGCCACAGTGGAAAAGGAAGAAAAGTGAAAAAAGGGCAGGTCTGGAAAGCCAGGCAGTATACAGTACATTTTGGGGGTGGGATGGGTGTTCAGCTTCCCTCCTTTCCCCTTTCCTTTCCATTTTATTGCTGACTCTGGTTTAGGTTACTTCTCTTTATTCCAATAATTCCTATGATCCTTAACTCCTCATTCCAATGTTCTGCAGTTCTCCCTTCTTACCACCATTCAGTCCAGCCTATTTGCTGCTCTTCCCTTTCCAGTTCAGCTCAACTTGCTAGATAACACACTTTGCCAGGGATGCTTGCTTTACTCCTAAATCTTTTACCGTTCAAGGCTTATGCTCTTTAGAGTTCAAACCAGCTTTCACCTCTTCTCCGTCTGAACTAAAAACTACAGTGTTTTGAAAAAACAAATCTATTTTACCAACACTGTACCACTTCTAGGCTGTTAATAACTGTTGCAACGGACGGTGTTCTTTGGGGAGATAATCCCCCTAGGCAATATGTAAAAGGCAAAAACACCATATAACTTCATTGAAGGGACAGTATTTGTTCTGCTGCAGTAAACTGTCATGATATCTCTTAGATAACTGTAAAACAAGGGTTTCTGTCTCCAGTGCTCCATTTGACAGCTACAAGGACGAAGATATCACTCCTGGGAAGATTAATACTTCAGGCTATGTCTACACTACAGCTTATGTCAGCAGAAGTTATGTCGCTCAGTGATGTGAATAAACCACCCCGAGCGACATACGTTACACCAACATAAGAGCTGGTGTGGACAGCACTACGTCGGCGGGAGAGCTTCTGCCGCTGACAGAGGTGGTTTTATTATACTCACGGGAGAGCTCTCTCCCGTTGGCATAGAGCATCTTCACCAGACACGCTGCAGCAGTGCAGCTACACCGGTGCAGCTGTGCCGCTGCAATTGTAGACATGCCCTTATTTAGGTTTACAACTAATGTTAGCCTGATGAATCTATCAGTTATTAGCTCACCTACAATGGTATTTTTCCTGCCACAATTTTCCTGTTGCTTTCTTCCAGGATTTTCCCACATCCAGGAATTGTTTTCGGGCTGGATAACAAATGTGTTTTGATCTTCAAAAGCTATAATTCTCTGTGCCTTTGTTTTAAAAAAAGATGTATTTTCTTTAGTATGTCTAGTTAAAAAAAAAAATTATACAAGCCTTCAACCCACACTGGCGCTGAATTACAGCCAGAGTGGAAAGCTTCTTCAACTGCTTTTCCAATGTTGTTTTAAACTGGGAAGCACAAGAACAATGTTTTTCTTGGCATTGCTTGTTGCCTCTGAAATACACAGGCTGCCGTTCTTGATGTGTTCCTGTTTTCCTTATATTTTATTTTAACAGTGTGCATCCTCTGGGGTTGTGTGGCAAGCCCCTTTCCACAGACACACTCTGTCACCCTAGCTAAGGTATCATTTAGCAGTGGGAGCTCTCCACTGGCAAGGTTCTGGTGTCCATGTTTGTAAAGTGTTCGGCTAATTGAGGTCCAGAGTTTTTCATAGGCATAAGCAAGTACCACAGGCTTTGGAGCCAGATGTCAAATTTAGGGCTACCCATAGAAGAGTATTAAAAATTGAGTTGTTTTGTTTCCAGAAGGAGGTTGCCGGTTTTGGAATTGATTAAATAACGTGAAAATATTTTTGAAACAGAGGTCACTGAATTAGAAACCAGGTTTCAGGTGGCCTTTTCATACTTACTCATTCACTGTTAGCTGCTCACAAATATTCATATGGCCTAAGTTTTGTTCTTATGACATTTTGCTAAAACAGCAAATTTCAAAATCAGTTGGGGGCTGAAAGTTGAACTAGTTTATAAAAATCAGATCATCCAATAAGAGGACAGAAACAATACCATGCAACTTACAGCCAATCACAAGCTCAAACAGAAATTGCATACAATCAAATGACCAAATGCAGAGATGCCAACTCTCATGATTTTATCATACATCTCATGATACTTGGTATTTTTCTGGAAGCCTAATGTCCTGGAATCATGTTATTTTTGTGAGAATTTCAACTTTCATTTTAAAAAAGTAGGCTTCTAGCCATCGTGACTGCAGACAATCTTGGAAATGTGATTCGAGTGCACACCAAAGTCTCTGAAACCAGAGGACAAATAAAAAAAACAAACCCTCAAAATGTTTTCATGCTTGTTAAAAAAAATTTCAATCTCATGATTTTGAAGGGCCTGACTCCTGATTTCTGAATGCTTGAAGTTCACAATACTATAAAGCATATTTGTAAAAGCTATTTATCATCTATTTCAAACATCTGAAATTGGTTTGCAAACTCTTGCCAAACAGGAAAAAAAGGGGATATATTCATCAAACAAACTGTTCACACAACATAGGTGAACCATCTCTACCTACAGATCCTTCCTGTGCTCCATCAGTCAGTCAGGAGTGGGGTTGTGACCTTGCATAACTGCAGGTGGGCACAGTGAGGGAAGGTGTCCAAGAGCTCCTTTCTATTCATCTCCTAGGCAGACTCCAGGCCTTGAAGTCTATCTCAACAGGGACCACATCTGCATGGCAGTACTACAGCAGGCCAGTGCTTCACTGAGAACACATTAAAGGTTTCACCTCCAGTGAGCCTGACTGTGCGGTATATATGAAGGCCCAAGTCCTGGCTCTTTGGTGGCTGTAGATTTGGCCCTGTTGCAACAAAGGTTTTCTCCCAGGTTGCTCTATCATGGTGAACAAAAAAACATCCTCCCTGTCTGCCCTGGAATCTTAGCTTCATCTTTGATCCCCAATATTCAGGCCTCCTGCTGCTTCTTCGCACACAGCCTCTCCAAGATCCAATGCTTTGGGAGTTTTAAAAATACTTTCTAGGAGGGAGTATCCTGCCCCCCACCCAAACTCCAGCATCAAAGTTTAGTATAGGCAGCTCTTCTCTTTTTCTCCCCTCTGCCCTATTTAAATTGGAATTAGGGTCATTGTGACTTGTAGAGAAGGAAGAAATAGATTGTGGCTTCTATGCTATGCTGCAGAAATTCAGAAAAGTTGGCCCACCTCTTGCACACGTTGTACACATGTTGCATTAAATTTAGCATACAGAAAGCTAGCCTTCTGAACTGCTGGAGGTCTAATTCCATTGCTGTTTGTACACAAAATGAGAAGACTGTTGTTGGTGGGAGGAAAGAGGGGATTGAATTACATCCAGTTGATAACTCACTGCAGAAATAAAACCTAATGGCACAGCTGCTCAATGGAGATGGAGACGTTTCAAATGGCCAGCTCTTCCCTTGGCAGGAGATGGTATTATGGATAAACAGCAGCAGGAAGTACCAAGCAAACAGCAAAAGAAATACATTTACAAATTTTTTTTCCAAGTTTGATCAGAATGTTTTCCAGTCCGCTCCTGCTAGTGAGAAGGCTGCAGGTAATTTCAGTTCCAAAGCAATATCCAATCACAGAAAAAACAACAGCAGCATCTAGTCCAAGAGATCTGGAAAATTCTCATGGCTGTTCTGTGGATCAGACACCACTTCAATATTTACACACTAAATTTGTTACCTAGGAACTGGTCCTCACTACTAGAAAAGCTGAAAAGGATGGGGATGAGTTGGGTAGAAAGGTCACATTATTCCACCTTTGTATCTCCCAATTTTGGGTCCCCATCATAGTTGCTCTAACCTACATCCAGCTTCCTTTAGCCCAGGAGATCATAGCATATCAGAAAATCAGCCCCTGAAGATGTCTAAGGGGCCAGGTTACAATTGCTGTGAGAAGCATTGCTGAGTTTGGTAACCTTTTGTGCCTAGCTTGGCAATTGTGCCTAGAGTACAGTCTCATGTTCAAGATCTCATCCTTATTTTTAAAGGCACTCAGTGGCTCAGATCCAGGATAACATAGATGATCACCTACAGCTCCAGGACAAGGGCCGCAGACGACAGCTCCACTCCTCAGGCACAATTGAATTGTCCGCATCCAGGGTAGCGCTCATCTGTGCAGGAGACAATTTTTTTCTGGGGCCAGTGCAATGAACTCCCAAAGGAATCAAGCTCCACCTCAAATCTCAGCACCTTCCACGCCAAGTGTGAGGCACATAAAAAGGAACAGAGCACAGTTTATAGATAATGTACTACATTTTTAAAATTGTATTTTAAAAATATAAGGAACATGAAATGTATCCTTGGGGAAAGAGAGGGGGGAAGAAAGAACCACATGTAACAGATACTAGTCATGTCATTTAATGAACTCTTGGAAGATGTTCAGATACCATGATGATGTGGGATGTACAAGAACCTAAACAAAATCCACAATGTTGCATTAACATCGTTTTCTGGGTAGAAGCCCTGACTGCAATTCATATAAATACATATGAAAAACTGATCTCTCATCCATACGTACAATAATTACCCCATAGAAAGAGCATCAGTGCACTTAATTATAGCATGTCACAAGCTGCTGTGAAAAACAACATACAGTGAATATTTCATAACATGAAATAGCTAGTGCTGGAGGATGTGGGTTTTATGTCATTAAGGTTTGCCTTGTAAGGTAATAATCTGATCACATGGATCTATTCTTCATACCCCAATAGCACTGTAGTTTAGCAGCACACAGTTTTTGGCTATGATACAATACTAGGAAATATAGCTACACTTAAGTTATCTCCTAACTCTTGTTTTGCTCCATGTGATGCTGTAAATACATTGCAAGTCTTATGCCCCCACCAAAAACTGCAGGTTAACATTTAAGCTGGTGTGAGAACAATAAGTCAATTGTAGCACAGTGCTCAGTGTGTTATGGAATAAAACAAAAACCTAGAAAGTACCTTTAAAAATCTGGCTTCTAGGGATGACGTGCCAGTGATCCTGTCCACTTGGACAGAACGTTAAAGAAGGATGAAGGAGCCTTTTGCTGGGAACTTGGTAGCTTAGCTGCATGTCTACTTTCAAGGTAAACATATTGTAACAAAATGTCCTTTGTCAGATCTCAGCGAGTTCAACAGGAATCCAACGATTCAGAGTTCTGCACAGCACACTTCTTCCCCATGTGACACAGCGATAGATACGAAACATCCCAGACAGCAAGAACACAGCGGGTGAGAGGAAAGAACTGAAGCCATCTCTATTTTTATTAGAAAACAAAATCCCCCATCTTCAGCTCCCCCTTCTGTTCTGCCTAAAGTGGGTATTTATACTCACTGTGGTCTCTTCCAGTTTTCCATTTGTTCTCCCTGAGCCTCTACCTTCCTTAAATGTGGATGATCTATCCCTGAGTTCTTGAGGGATTTATTTCTTTCTGAACCTTGGAAAGGCATTTGGGAAGACTCAATTATACAGAGGAAACTGAGCAGCAAGCTGCTGTCCACACTACAGCTTTTATCTGTCATTGTGGATCTGGTTAAGGGGCCAGTCATTTTAAACAATGACAAGCAACAAACACAGACAGCAGCTTTTCAGTCAGTACAACCATATTTGTGCATCAGCACCTGCCATGCAGCCTAACTGTGTTTGCATCAGTGCATTCTGGGAAAGCCTGGGTGGCTACATCACAGCGTCCTGGCAGAGGACAGCATGCTCCAGAAGATGGACACCCACAGAGTGGCAGCAGCAGCTCACAGGACAGTGCACTCTGGGGTGCCCTACTGCGCACAGCTGGAAAAAAAGAGAACAAGATGAACCATTTACACAAACATGAAGAAGGAATCCTGTGTATTCCCCCACCAGTGGTCCAGCAATGGCACCCATTCTTAGACTTCCAGCTCCCCAGCCGTTGCCTGTTTTAGGTGAAGACACTCATCTCACTCCCTTTGACTGGAGTATTTCCAGGCTGCAAGGTTCCCTGCCTTCGCTGTGTTAAAAGCATTGGCCTGCTAAACCCAGGGTTGTGAGTTCAATCCTTGAGGAGGCCATTTAGGGATCTGGGGCAAAAATCTGTCTGGGGATTAGTCCTGCTTTGAGCGGGGGGTTGGACTAGATGACCTCCTGAGGTCCCTTCCAACCCTGATATTCTATGATTCTATTCCCAGCTGAGACAGGCTACCCAAGCACGCCTGCTTGCTTTCTCTTCAGGGCGGGTAATAGGTATAACTACTATAGTTATTAGGTACCACACAGTACTTCCTAAACAAGCCTACTATATTGTTAAGATAAAAGCATTACATAGAAAACATATTCAAATGAATAGAAGAACCTAAACACATGTTCATTAGCTTACTAGAGATCACCCAACATGGATTCCGGCAGGAGCAGTCCTTCAACCCACACACACACACACACACACACACACACCAACCAAGGGGCGGTTTAACACCAGGCTATTTATCTCAAAATCCTTTCTTTGTTTGTTGGACTCTGGAAAATCCAGTTTGTGCTAACATGTGCATTTCTCCCCAGAGGGGTGATTTCAAAGGGCTGACAAAGGAGGAATTACATTAGCAATCCCCTTCCTACTAGAGAAGGTACATACAATGCCACAAGACATACACGATTCTATTTTTAATGTAATGTACCCCAAAAGGTGCTACTTAATTAGAGTTAATGCTTAATTTAATTGAATAAAGTTTATCTTAATTCCATAAGCTTTGTTCAGGGTACTGTTGGTCTGTCACAATGATAAACATTGTTTTTGAGATTATCTTGCAGTTTGACTATTTTTGTTGGTGGTGGTTTGTTTGGTTCAATTTACTGTGGGAGAAAAACAAGTTTTTCCTCTCTGGTACAAATCTGAAGTAATTTCACAGAATTCAGGAAGAGAGGAAAGGAAAGCATCTACCATTGAAGCAATTAGTTTTATAACAGAGTGAAACACAGCAGTAGCATCTGTACAAACAGCACCTACCACCGCCAACCATCGTCTGCACTAGAAAAGTGGATGGTCAGGGGTCTGGACAGGGCCGGCTCCAGGCACCAGCTTCTCAAGCAGGTGCTTGGGGCGGCTGTTCCGGACAGGGGCGGCAGTTCCAGGTATTCGGCGGCAATTCGGCGGACGGTCCCTCACTCCGCCTGGGAGTGAAGGACCTCCCGCCGAATTGCCGCCGCAGATCGCGATCGCGTCTTTTTTTAGATCGCGATCGCGGCTTTTTTTTTTTGTTTGTTTGTTTTTTTGTTTTGGCTGCTTGGGGCGGCCAAAACCCTGGAGCCGGCCCTGGGTCTGGAATAGATATGCACTGGGTAGGAAGGTACACCAGGAATGGAGAACCCTGGGAAAAGTGAGAAGATTCTGTATTGTGATGAAGGGTTGTCTTCAGGGGACAGATACTGCATTGGAAAGGCACTTGCTTGAACTTCTGAAAGGTGGACCCAGACTAGGAGAAAGCACATCAGAGAAGGCCTGTGCTCATAGCATAGCATCCTGGCCTATATCTCAATATTACATACCTGCAACCATGACATGAAAAGAGCATTAAGACTGCAAATCAAGCACTCAGATGTTTGGAACTGCCTGTGCAACCTTCATTTAGCCCCCTTGTGCAAATGTATGATGCAGTCTTTACTTACATGATCTCATACCATTCTTCCACAGAACCCTCCCCTCATTTAGTGCACAGGATGAAACAGTGGTCACTCAATAAGAGCTATTCAATATTTTGTATTACCCTACTCATTCAATGTGTGGCCCCAGGCATTATTTCCTACACACTGTTCAAACCCTCAATTATTAATTTCTTCATGGGCTGTTCCATGACGTTCATCACGATAGTATCTGAATGTTTCACAAACATCAGTTATATTATTTTCACAATACCTCTGTGAGCTAAAGTCAGGGCCGGCTCTAGGATTTTTGCAGCCCAAGGCAAAACCAATTTTGGCCGCCCCCCCGTTTTTTAATTACCCCACCCCCGGCCCCGCCTCAACTCCGTCCCTTCCCCCCAGGCTCTCAAGCCTAGGAGGGAGGGGGAGAAGCGGTCACTCAGAGTCTACCCCTCTCTAGGTTTGAGAGCCTGGGAGGGAGGGAGAGCAGCGGCGCGCGAAACAGCTGTTTTGCGCGCCGCGGCCGCTCGGGATCTCCCCCTCCCTCCCAGCCTTGAGAGCCTGGGAGGGAGGGGAAGAAGCGGCGCGCGAGCGGCAGAGGAGGTGAGCTAGGGCGGCCTGGGCACATTTTTAGGGGCGGCATTCTGGCGCTGGCCGTGCCGCCCCAAGCACCAGCTTGTATTGCTGGTGCCTAGAGCCGGCCCTGCAGGCTGCTTGGGGAAATCATAGAATATCAGGGTTGGAAGGGACCTCAGAAGGTTATCTAGTCCAACCCCAAAGCAGGACCAAACCCTAGACAGATTTTTGACCCAGATCCCTAAATGGCCCCCTCAAGGATTGAACTCACAACCCTGGGTTTAACAGGCCAATGCTCAAACCACTGAGCTATCCCGCCCTACCCTAAAGCTCATTCAGCAGTTTGAGGCTTGCAGACAGCTATTTAGCACAATGAGCCAAGCTGTTATCTTTTCCCTTAAGGCTACCATCCCTTTCACTTCTCAGATGCCAAATTATAGTCTACATTTAATTTCAGTGCCATGGGGAGATTTATGTCAGGGGAGGGTAGCTTCATTTAAAATTAACCACCTTAGATTAACAGTGATAGAGGCAAGAGAGCCATGGGGGAGGGATCACATGAGAAGAGCAATATCATACACCACCTACCTCCTTCCCAACCCTACCAAGGGAGACCCCCCCCCCCGTCCCCTGCATTCCCCAAGGCTCCAGAGGGGTTAATTCAGTGGTTCTCAAACTTTTGTACTGGTGACCCCTTTCAAATAGCAAACCTCTGAGTGCGACCCCCCTTTATAAATTAAAAACACTTTTTTATATATTTAACACTATTATAAATGCTGGAGGCAAAGTGGGGTTTGAGGTGGAGGCTGACAGCTCGCGACCCCCAGTAATAACCTCGTGACCCCCTGAGAGGTCCCGACCCCCAGTTTGAGAACCCCTGGGTTAATTTAATTTTAGCACCCTGTGTCCATTCACATGCATGTGCTATTTTGAGCATTTCAGTTTTCACAACATAGGCTCATCCCAGATTCTGGAACAAGCTCAAATGCTCAGTTCGTGGAGTATGTACATCAGCTATACTAAAGACAAACCCACAGTAACCATCTCCAGTTTGTGAGAGACCCCATGGAGCCAGTCTCTAGGCAACAGATAAATTCATGGAGGTTAAGTCCATTAATGGCTATTAGCCAGGATGAGTAAGGAATGGTGTCCCTAGCCTCTGTTTGTCAGAGGGTGGAGATGGATGGCAGGAGAGAGATCACTTGATCATTACCTGTTAGGTTCACTCCCTCTGGGGCACTTGGCATTGGCCACTGTTGGTAGACAGGATACTGGGCTGGTTGGACCTTTGGTCTGACCCAGTATGGCCATTCTTATGTTCTAACCTAAATGAACCCAAAGATATGGAGACAGATATGAGTCAAGGAAGCCAGCAGAATATCAGAAACCTGGAAAAATCTCTGACTGGATGGGCTCGGGCATTTGGTCACAAGCTGAGGTGGTTCAAAAGTTTTGGATTTTTTTTAAACAGAATTTTTGTATTGTTTCTTTAAACAATCAAACACAGCAAGCAGCAAATATTTGGCCACACACTTCTGAAACCCCAAACCATGTTCAGGTTTTGGCAGACTAATTTCAGCTTTTCAATTAAAAAAACCACAACAAATTTTGAAGGAAAACAGACATTGTCTGTGATTTTTTTCTGCTTTTTAAAAACCCCTAGTTTTCGATCCAAAAAAAGTTTTGACGGAAAATATTTGTCCAACCCTTTTAATGAGCTTTAGTGCCTTTTAGCACTAGCTGATGCTGAAAACCAGTGATACCTCGTAAAGGTGACTTGAAAATAAGTTCTCTCAAAACTGGGTTTGTGCTGAGATGTGGAAGGTTTTTAAATGTTTATTTTTCTCAGAGCCGCCTGGGGCGGAGGGAGGGAAGGCAAGTGGGGCAATTTGCCCTGGGGCCGTAGGGGCCCCCATGAGAATATAGTATTCTATAGTATTGCAACTTTTTTTTAATGGAAGGGGCCCCCAAAATTGCTTTGCCCTAGGCCCCTGAATCCTCTGGGCGGCCCTGTAGCTGGCTCTTGGCTGCCTGGGCTGAGTTGAACGTCTCTTCTGCAGCTGAGTCTGCCAGCAGGGTCTCCTCTTCTTGTGAAGGTGAATTCTGGGTGAAGCTCACCTATCTATGCTTATCCCACTCTTTCCACAGCCAGGCTGACTGTTTCTCTCCTTCTTTCACAAAGGTTGATCCTCTATGCAAGAGGACTTCTGATCCCCCTCTCTTCAAGGGAGACCTGGGAGAGGTCCAGCAGCTGCCACTCATCTGGGACTAATTCCCAGAGCCTCCTGATTGGCCCTTCTCTTCTTTCCTTCCCTTCCACTCCTGCACACATTCAATGTGTTCCTTTCACAAGGAAGGGAAAAAACAGACATGGAGCCCATGATTCTTTCCTTTTGTAGCCTCTGACCCCAGACCCTTCATGCCTGGGGGCTAAAGGGCCTCCAGGATCCATCTTAATTGTGGTCTTTTCAGTGTCTCTGGGTATAAGAGGAGCCCAAGATGTTACATAAGCAAAACAAAAGCAACTGTTTTCCAGTGTAATCATCTCAGGTGTGGGCTATTCCCTTTCCTCATTCTGCCACAGTCTAGACTGTTCTGCAAAGAACCCAATAACTATATAAAACCTAGAGGCTAGCCTAATGATTCAATTTGCCAGAAAATACTGTGATTTTTTTGTTTGTTTGTTTTTTGTGTTTGTTTTTTTAGCTCTGCAGCCCTATGCCATTCTTATTAAGTGAGTGAAGTACAGAAACATAGCGTACATCTTCAGGGTGCTAAAATGGAATCACTTACACATGGCTGATTAAAACGGTGGAAACTACACTTCCAACAATAAGTGGATCAACTTCTGCTGATTGTAGCACTGAGCTGTCTCTGACATTGCCTGCCACAGGAACCAAATACAGGGTGCCTGATACTCTTAGCATTTCTGAAACAATTCATCAACCATGACTGAAGCTTTACTCTGTGTGCAACTTTGGAAAACAACGCCATTCTTTCAGTCTGGGTTTGATGACTTTCAATGGCTCCATTATTCTGAAGCTAGTGACTGAGTACTTTGTTTCCATGGGTGTACAGCTTTTAGGCATAAACTACTTTTGACTAATTTCACAGGTGACACTTTTGCACACTCTGGTGTCTCTAATTGGAAAAAGGCTCGAGACAAATGTGAGGGGCACCAAACTTCATGTCACCATGAAGCAGCTGACACTCTTTAAAAGACCACAGAGAACATTGGTGACATGCTAAGTTTTCAGTACTCTCAGAAGAAAAGAGGAAAATCCTAATGACAATATTAAGTGTATATTATCTTGCCATTATACTGAACAAGCTGAAAATATATCCTTAAGTGGAGAGGTTGACTGCAGCTTTATTCAGCTACTTTGTTTTCAGGCAGAACATGATCCTGATATTTCAAAGATGCTGAAAGAGAGCTAAGACTAATTCACAAGTTCAGTTTTCAAACCGAGATAATGGAAATCATGGGTCTTAAAGTCAGGATATTTTGGAGAAAATTTCTGGAAAGTGGTATTTATCTATGGTAGATGAAGCAGAGATCTCCAACAAATGGCAAGTGGGTTTGGGGGTTTCTTAGTTTTAGTTTTTTGTTTGGTTGGTTTTTTGCCTGTCATCTGTGGATAATGACATGAATGTTCATGAAGAGTTTATTGGACAATGTAGTCTGTACAGCAATGAAGGTAATCCTATCAGTAATTAAAGATATGTTATTGAATTTAAATCAGAGGATCAACAACTGTCGTGGACAATGCTATGATGGTGCTGTTAATACAGCAAGACTAGTATCAAGTGTGGTAACCAGAATGACACAGGAGGAAACACCCATTGCAATGAGTGTACACAGCTCATGTTTCCTCTTGTGTCATTCTGGCTACCACACTTGATACTAGTCTTGCTGTATTAACAGCACCATCATAGCATGACCTCTTTAGGCAGAAGCATTGGCTTCCGTTTCTGAGAATTACCTGTGTGCAACTTGGGAATTTGGAAAGGATGCAATGAAAGATCCTGAAAGCAGAGCTTGAATTGGTGGCAGAGCAGCTTAAATGGAAAAGTGTAATTTTTTTCTTTGGTATTGAACTAGATCAAAAATCCTAAACATGGTAGATAATCTGTCCAAAACTCTGCCAGGGTCAGATGTTTCAACAGAAGGCCAATCTCTTATGACAACACTTAATTCATGTCAGTCCACGCATCCAGATGACAGCTACAATGTATTCTGGGAGCAAATCCGCCAGAGAAGTTTAAAGTTGGAGACAGTGAGAATGCCTGGGCTTCCAAGGAAGAGAAAAGTTCCCAAGAAAACACATACAGGGACAGGTGAACCCAGCTACCCATATTCAGCACAGCAATTTTAAAAGTACATCTACTTCAAGGTAATTGACTTTACCAGAATTCAATCAAGATTTGAACAGAAAGGTTACAAAGTTATTCAAAATCTTGAAACTTTCATAACTCCAAACACAACAGAAATGCAAGTTCAAGATGTGCTTCAAGTGTACGGATCTGATTTCAACCATGATCTGATCTACTGATTACTCAGCTTTATCTGTTGCAAGTCAACTGTCAGCTTACAGAAAGATCAATGAACTCAATTCAGAAATATCTCAGTTAATTCAGCTAAACCGAATATCAGCTATTTTCCATAGTGCTGAAGTTGATACAATTGATTTTGGTGGTACCAACAACGAGTGCTGTAAATGAGCATAGTTTTAGTGCTCTATAGCGTATTAAACCATGCCTTTGATCCACAATGGGATAAACACATCTCAACTGATGTATGACTGGGGACTTAGAAGTTACAGATGTTGCAGAAGAATTCATTTAAAGAAACCTAGGGTAAAGGTCACTGAAACTTTTTCAGATTTGTAAATTGTGGGATTTTTTGTTATTGTTGTTTTTCCCCCTCATGTTTTAAAAAGTAACGCTTGATAAATAGTTCAGTACCATGACCAAATTTGTCCACTTTTAAAAAAATGAGATAAAGGAGCTTCTGTTCCAGACTCTATTTCCATTACTGTTAATGCAATCCCTAATTTCTGAGGAAACAGAAGTGCCCCCAAGCCTCCATCTGTCTATGCCCACAAGTACAGTCACAGACAGTATTGATGTGGCTCTTCTCTTCTGACCCTGCAGTGAGTGTGAAATTTTCAGGAGAAATTTTTCCTTTTTGCATTGTCATGGCCAAAGAATTGGTGAGCACCATTTTCTGGTACATGAAACAGTGTTATCTGAGATTCTGAGCACCTTGCAAAAGCAATGCATTTATATGATGTACAAGTCTTTGTACTTACTACAGCTTTTGATGGTAAAACTATTTCTTAATATGCTGTTGCTTTTTTTTACACTCTGCCCACCTGCTGTGAGGCATCCATGTCCGCATCCTTTGAGTTTGACTGTCATGAGACACATCCACAGCAAGTCTCATCATGTTCTTCTATTCAGATGTGGGGCACCTATCATTGTGATAGCTGGGCACCGGGCTGAAGTTAAAGTGAATGAACAACTCTTGCTAACATTTGGCACTAATCACATCCACCCCAGTCTTTCTCACTCATGCATACAGTGCTTGTTACCAGTTCCCTTATTCTTTCCATGTCAGTCTTTTCCCCCCATGTTGTCTCTCTTATTTCATCTCTTCACTTTCCCCCACTGTTCCTAGCTCTCTCCATCCTTTAGAATATTCTGCTGCATTTCTCTCCCTTCCTATCCTTCCTACATTCCTGAACATTGGATCTGTCAACTCCCTGACTCTTTCACTTCTTGAGTCATAGAATCATAGGCCTGGTCTACACTGGGGGGAAGGGGGGAATCGATCTAAGATACGCAACTTCAGCTACGAGAATAGCGTAGCTGAAGTTGACGTATCTTAGATGGAATTAAAATTACTTACTTCGTGTCCTCGCGGCGCTGGATCAACGGCCACGGCTCCCCGTCGACTTTGCTTCCGCCTCTCGCACTGCTGGAGTTCAGCAGTCGACGGGAGAGCGATCGGGAATCGATTTATTGCGTCTACACTACATGCGATAAATCGATCCCCAATATATTGATCGCTACCCGCCGATCCGGCAGGTAGTGTAGACGTACCCATAGAAACATAGGATTGGAAGAGACCTCAAGGGGTCATCTAGTCCAGTCCTCTGCACTCATGGCAGGACTAAGTATTATCTAGACTATCCCTGACAGGTGTTTGTCTAACCTGTTCTTAAAAATCTCCAGTGATGGTGTGATAAATGAAGGGGCGGGGGGGTAGCTCCCTTTATGGACACCCAGCCAGCTAGTTAGCTATAAAGTCCCTCGTGGCTGTTCTCTGCTTGCTTTACCTGTAAAGGGTTAACAAAGTCCCCCAGGTAAAGAAAAAGGAGTGGGCACCTGACCAAAAGAGCCAATGGGAAGGCTAGAACTTTTTAAAATGGGGGGAAAAGCTTTCCCTTTGTCTCTCTGGGCTAAAGAGATGGGTGCAGCTGTAATGCTGTGTAAAGTTTGGACCAGGTATGAAAATTTGTCTTCCATACCTAGAAGGATTCATTGGGACAGGGAATGTTTAGATAGATGCGATTAGGTTATTTTCTTTAAGACTTGTGGACTCCTCTGTGTTAACCCCAGATGCTTTTGATGGCTTGTAACCTTTAAGCTGAACCCCCAAGAAAGCTATTTTGGGTGCTTAATTTTTGGAATTGCTCTTTTAAAATCTAGCAAAAGCGTAAGTTCCAGATGTATTTTCTTTCTTTTTGTTTTTAATAAAATTTACCTTTTTTAAGAACCTGATTGGTTTTGTGTCTTAAAAGGTCTGTGCATATATTTTTCAATTAGCTGGTAGCAACAGCTGGGTTTCCCTTTTGTTTGTTTTCTTCTCAGCTTCCCTGAGGGAGAGGTAGAAAAGCTGAGGGGCCTCAGGGAAAACTTCCCAAGTGAGTTTTTCCAGGATTTGCAAGAGGCAGTTTTTCACTTGGGTGGTGGCAGCGTTTACGAAGCCAAGGTCAGAGAAAAGCTGCAACCTTGGGGGTTTAATACAAGCCTGGAGTGGCAAGTATTAATTTTTAAAATCCTTGTAGGCCCCCAACTTCTGCACTCGAAGTGCCAGAGTGGGGAATCAGACAGATGGAGATTCCAAAACCTCCCTAGGCAATTTATTCCAGTGCTTAACCACCCTGACAGTTAGGACGTTTTTCCTAATGTCCAACCTAAACACCCCTTGCTGCAATTTAAGCCCATTGCTTCTTGTCCTATCCTCAGAGGTTAAGGAGAACCATTTTTCTCCTTCCTCCTTGTAACAACCTTTTATGTACTTGAAAATTGTTATCATGTCCCCTCTCAGTCTTCACTTCTCCAAACTTATTAAAACCCAGTTTTTTCATCTTCCCTCATAGGTTATGTTTTCTAGACCTTTAATCATTTTTGTTGCTCTTCTCTGGACTTTCTCCAATTTGTCCGCATCCTTCCTGAAATGTGGCACCCTGTGACAGGGTAGGGGCTCACTGCTGCGGCGCCTCCTCCTGGTCGTCTCGGGGAATTAATTCGAACCAGTAGAGCGCCCTCTTCGGGTGGCGTCCCGCCTGTCGTCTCGCCTTTGCTAGGTGTGCAAACTTGCGTTGCCCCCAACGTACGGCGTCCTCTTCAGGAACACTGCCCTCCGACAGTGTCCCTTTGTCCACTCACACCCCCTTCCGGGGGGTGGGGGGTTGGATGACCCACAGTCTTACACCCTCAAGTCCGATCCCCTCGGTCAAGGATCTGGTGTAGTTTCAGCCGGCCGCTCCCTGCGGCCTATGGCTGAGGGTATGGCCCAATGGAACAATAAGGGG
>NW_020664419.1:75272408-75312009 GCF_002925995.2 Terrapene triunguis
TGCTGTCTTCCTTCTCCTTCCTCCTCTGACTACTCCTCTGGACCACTTCCCCTACGGCCCTTCTCTGTGCTAGGCCTTCTCCTTCCCGACCTGCCGCCTGGGACGCTACGGAGTAGGGCCTTCTCCTACTCTCTGAAGCTGGCCTGCACTGCGCTGTCCGTGGTGCTGGCCTCCCAGCTCTGGAGACAGACCTTCCCCTCTGAAGACCTGGGACAGACTGACTGCTCTCGCTCTGAGCAGTCTTTTATATGGCTGAGCCGGGCCCTGATTGGCTGGTTCCAATCTGTCTTCTGATTGGCTCCCAGTAAGCCCTTCTCGGATTGGCTGCGCATCTGTGCAGGCGCCCAGGCCTGCAACAGCCCACCCTCTCCTGGCGTGGGGCAGCCGCCACACCACACACCCTCCCCCTTAAGAACCCTCCCGGGGGGGGGGAGGGGGATGTCCTAACCGGCCTAATGGCCTAGAGCACAGAAATTAGCCTTCGTCTCACGGTGGCCTGGCTTACCGGCTCACAGTCTAGGAAATTAGCCCTCGCCACCGGGCAATATGACCTACTGGCTCAAAGTCCTGGAGATTAGCCCTTGTCACAGGGCCACCCGGCCTATTCACCGTCTCAGCGGGGATCCCACCGAAACACGCTGAGGCTTACCGGGTCCGACGTACCAGTCCGTCAATTCCTGTAGACTGCTTCCTATCCGTTCGGACGCTGGGGTGTCCCACAGGTCTCCCGATTCTCCACGGGTCTCGTGGTCCGCCGCCTCTTTTGGTTCCTCCCATGGTGAGGCTCCCTCTCGACCTGGAGAAGTCGCGGTCCCTGGCAGCTCCGGGAGTGCAGGCCGGTCCTCCACCGGGGCTTCCCGCATAGGTTCTTCACCTACGGCTGCCTGTCTAGGCTGGGGCATGCTCCCTCCTTTCGCACTCTTTGTGCATTTGTGACATGCCCCGTACGAGCGGGACGAACCCTCCGCCATCAGGGCTACCTGTCTGGGGCCTCTATAGGTGGGTTGGGGCTTGGCTGCCCCCTCGCAAACCTCCCCCTGCACTTAGGATCCCCCATCCTGGTCTGTTTCCTCGCCTTCCTCCCCCAGCCTGGAGAAGAAATCTGCGTTAGTATGGGCCTTACCCGGGTGGTGGAACACCTGGAAGTCGTAAGGCTGGAGGGCGAGGTACCACCGCATAATTCTAGCGTTGGTGTCCTTCATGCTGTGGATCCATCGCAAAGGGGCGTGATCTGTGATCAATTTAAAACTGTTCCCCAGCAGGTAGTAACGCAGGGCGTCGATAGCTCACCGGACCGCAAGGGCCTCTTTCTCTATTGTTGAAAAACACTTTTCCCGGGGGAACAATTTACGGCTTAGGTACAGTACTGGATGTTCTTCCCCGTCTACTTCTTGGGAGAGCACTGCGCCCAAGCCGACTTCGGAAGCGTCCGTTTGAAGTATAAACTCCTTCGTGAAGTCGGGGTGTCGTAGGACCGGTTCTTGAGTGAGCCGTTCCTTTAGTGTGTTGAAGGCTCGTTCACATTGTTCAGACCACTGTACCTGTCGAGGTTGGGAGTTCTTCGTCAGGTCTGACAAGGGGGCGGCTATGGTTGCGAAATCCGGCACGAAATGGCGATAGTATCCCGCTAGTCCTAAAAACTGATGTACCTGCTTCTTCGTCGTGGGGACGGGTACGTCTCTGAGTGCTTGTACCTTGTTAATCAGGGGCGTTAGTTTCCCCCCTCCTACCGTGTATCCCAGATAGGTCACTTCTTCTTGGCCTAAATGGCATTTCGTCGGGTTAGCCGTTAGGCCGGCCGCTCTGAGGGCCTGCAACACCTCTGCCAGGTGGTGTAGGTGGCTCTCCCAGTCGAGGCTGTAAACCACAATATCGTCTATATAAGCCGCCGCGTATTGGTTGTGGGGTTGGAGGACCTTGTTCATCAAGTGCTGGAACGTGGCCGCCGCTCCGTGTAACCCGAACGGCATGGTTATGAACTGGAAGAGGCCGAAAGGCATGGGGAAGGCCGTCTTCGCACGGGAGTTTGGTGTAAGGGGGATCTGCCAATATCCCTTAGTTAGGTCTATGGTTGACAGGTACCGGGCTCCCCCAAGGTGCTCCAACAGTTCATCCACTCTCGGCATTGGATATGCATCGAAACGGGAGATAGCGTTAACCTTTCAGAAGTCGATGCAAAACCGGGTCGTCCCGTCCGGTTTCGGGACTAGGACGATAGGGCTTCGCCACTCGCTCGTCGATTCCTCTATCACTCCCATCTCTAACATCGTCTCTACCTCCCGTCGAACTGTATCCCACATTTTCTTGGGTAACGGCCGGTGGTTGTCTGTCACCCTCTTCCCGGGGTCGGTGGCGATATGATGATTCATTAGATTCGTCCGGCCCGGACGGGCCGATAAGACATCTGGAAACTCCTCCACCATCTGTTGTAGTTGCCCCCTCTGTCTGGGGTCGAGGCCTGACCCCAACATGGCCGGTCCGGGGTCGGGAAGGTCTCCTGCTAGGGGTCCAAGTTCCGAATCTGGGGTGGACGGGCCAATATACAGGGCTTCTCGGGTTTTCCATGCCTTTAGAAGATTAATATGATAAATACGAGTCTCCTTACGTCGTCCAGGTAGTCTGACCTCGTAATCGACCGGCCCCACTCGTCGGATTACTTCATAGGGACCCTGCCACTTGGCTAGGAGTTTCGACTCCGCAGAGGGCAGTAAGAGCAACACCCGATCGCCTGGGCTGAATTTCCTCCCTCTAGCCCCACGATTGTAGAGGCGCTCCTGGCATGCCTGGGCCCTTTCCAGGTTTTCCCGGGCGAAGGCCCCTAATGTCTGGAGTCGCTCCCGGAGGTGTAGCACATATTGTGTGGTTCCAAGGACCCGCGTTTCCTGAGTCTCCCACTCCTCCTTCAAGAGGTCCAATATTCCTCTGGGCTGTCTGCCGTATAAGAGCTCGAAAGGCGAGAACCCCGTCGAGGCCTGGGGTACCTCTCTTATCGCGAATAACAGGGCCGGCAGCAGGGCGTCCCAGTGCGAGGGATCCTCCTCTACAAACCTCCGTAGCATGGCCTTTAGCGTACCATTGAAACGTTCTACTAGGCCGTCGGTCTGCGGATGGTACACCGAAGTCCGAAGGGTCCGTATCTGGAGGAGGTGGCATAGTTCGGCTATTAACTTGGAGGACACGTTGGTGCCCTGATCCGTCAAAATTTCCCCGGGTATCCCAACTTGGGCGAAAATCTTTACTAATTCGTTCGCTATGGCCTGGGCCGTCGCTGTCTTTAGGGGAACGGCTTCGGGGTAGCGCATTGCATAATCCACGACTACTAATATAAAGCGGTTCCCTGTCTTACTTCGTTCAAGGGGGCCGACGAGGTCCATTCTGATCCGCTCAAAGGGCACCCCCACGATTGGCATGGGTACCAGGGGTGCCCGGGCTACCCCTTTCGGTCCGGCTCGCTGTCATTCTGGGCACGAGGCACAGAAGTCGGCCACTTCTCGGTGGATACCGGGCCAGAAGAACCGACGAGCCACTCTCTGTAGGGTCTTCTCGCGCCCCAGGTGTCCTGCCCAAGGGTTCGCATGGGCTAGGTGGAGGAGACCGGGCCGGAGTCGTCGGGGGACCAATAGCTGGCGGAACGTCTCCTGGGTCTGGGGTTCCTGCGCTACGCGGTACAGGCGATCCTGCCATACCTCAAAGCGGGGGCTTTGAATTGTTAACATGCTTTGGTCTAAAATTAGGCAACCATGCAAGAGCTTTAAATTGCAAAGTATAGTGAGACATAGTTTAAAAAAAAAAAAAAAGTGTGTGTTGTTATAGGTGGAGCTGATAGAGCTGCCTATTATTAAGGATGCCTGACATGTCCCATTGTAAGACCGTGTTTTCAGCTGCCTAAAACTTTGCCAGTCTAACTGTTTTGGTTGAAATTTCCCATGCCAGATGTCTGCTTCAGGATGTTTGTTTGAATTTCAGCAAAAATGGTTCCAAGAATGAGACTTTAAAAATTTCTGTCAACCTTTTATTTGAAAACCTCTAATGTTCTCATGCTTTGGAGCCGGGATGTGAAATTTGACAGGGATGTGGGGTTTTTGTTTGTTTATTTATTTTTGTTGTCCCTGTGAAAATCTGCCCGAATTTGGACAAGCTATAAACCTTTGAAAAATAGCAGTTTGCACATGCTCATTAGATACTTGCTAGAGTTCAACAGCTAAAATCTCCAAAGATTCCATCTCCACTGTGTATGCTCCAGTCCAGCCCAAGGCTGCAGGGGACTGAGCAGGATTTTCCTTGCAATTGCTGCTGTAGACCAGGCCAGGGCCGGACATTGGAACTGAAAGCAAGGAGACTATTTCTTCTGTGCTTTCAATGTCCCCTTTCGTAAGAACTGAAGAACAAAAAAAAAAGCCATACTGGGTCAGACCAATGGACCATCTAGCCCAGTATCCTTTCTTCTGACAGTGCCAGATGCTTCAGACAGTGTGAAAAGGACAGGGCAATGCATCGAGGAATCTACCCTCCATCACCCAGGCCCAGCTTCTAGCAGTCATGGAATTGCATCCCTGACCATCTTGGCCTGTAGCCACTGATGGACCTATCCTCCATGAACTTATCAAATTCTTTTTTGAACCCACTTATACTTTTGGCCTTCACAACATACCGTGGTAACAAATTCTACAGGTTGACTGTGCATTGTGTGACTAAGCACTTCCTTATGTTTGCTTTGAACTTGTTGCCTATATTTTATTGAGTGAACCCTGACTTGTGCTTATGTGAAGGGGTAAATCACACTTCCTTATTCACTTTCTCCACACCAGTCATGATTTTATAGACTTCTATCATATCCCCCATTAATCATCCTTTTTCCAAGCTGAACAGTCCCAGCCTTTTTAATCTCCCCTCATATGGAAGCTGTTCCAGACCCCTAATCATTTTTGTTGCCCTTTTCTGCACCTTTTCCAATTCCAATATATCTTTTTTGAGATAGAACAACCAGAACTATATGCAGTATTCAAGTTATGGGCGTACAATGGCTTCATATAGTAGCACTATGATATTATCTGTCTTATCCCTTTCCTAATGGTTCCTAACATTATTAGCTTTTTTGACTGCTGCTGTACATTGAGTGGATGTTTTCAGAGAACTACCCACAATGACTCCAAGATCTTTCTTGAATGGTAACAGGTAACTTAGACCACATCATCTTGTATGTATAGTTGGGATTATGTTTTCCAGTGTGCATTTATCAACAATGAATTTCCTCTGCTTTTTGGGGGCACATTCACTTAGTTTTTTGAGATCCCTTTGTAACTCTTGCTTTGGGCTTAACTATCTTGGGTAATTTAGAATCATCTGCAAATTTTGCCACCTCACTGTTTTACTCCTTTTTCCTGATCATTTATGAATATGATGAACAGCACCATTGTCAGTACAGTTCCTTGGGGGACACAGCTATTTAACTCTCTCCACTGTGACAACTGACCCATCTATTCCTACCCTTTGTTTCCTATCTTTCAACCAGTAACTTCCCTCTGCCTACCCTGAAACACTGACAGTGGACTCTCCGAAGAGATGAGATCAGATTAGGGGAGGATGCATCTCAGTTCTTCTGTTATTTTGTGAAGATCTGTAACTCTAAGGATTTTTAAGAATCAAGTGATTGTGGTTAAGTAATTCCTTTGCTAAGCCTCTGTTCCATGCCTTCACCCCATGTTGTCCCTGACAGAGTTAAAGTAGAAGCCAGCATGCCCAGAGCTAGGTGGAACTCTGAAGAAGCGTAAGCAAGTAGAGGGCTCAAGCAATCTGAGGCACTGGTTCCATAATGTGCAATGGCTGAACTGTGGAGTCCAACATCCCAAAGAAGGGCCCAGACAAGATGTCTGAGCCTGAAATGTGCCTTAGAGACCGAGAGCTAAGAACAGAGTAGTCTCAGCCCAGGCCTAGCTTGCTTAGGCCTTGTCTTCTCTCCTTAACAAGATGCTGGGGGGTTTTACAGTGAGATAACATACATGCTAGTTTTCTTTCTGTAAAAATCTTAAGTGGAGACAATATCTGTAGTGTTTACCATGAGGTAGCTAGGCAAGGTCAGCACTATACCCCCACTTGGGGTTTACCTCACAATAAACCTAAAGTGCCTCATCTCCACCATGATTTTACAGCAGAATAAATAACACACATTACTTATCCTGATGTAAAAAAAAAATTGTCAGTGAAGACAAATCCTTAGAAGCGGTCAGGACCCAGCATTGGGTACACTTACAACATATTGTTGACCATCCAGAAGGGGACTGGGCTAGGTTGGGGCAAGCTTCCTCCAAATTTATCCCCCAAAGTTTCAGGTTAGATATATAGTGCCCAAATCATACCTCCCATTGGAATGTAGGACACTTCCTTCTCAATTCTTTTATGTTTCAGAAATGCTGTTCATATTCAGTTATAATAACCCAGTGATTCAATATCCAGTCGGCTATATTTGCCAAGTTAATCTTTTGTATAACTCCTCTTTGTAAGAATATGAAGCACCATTAAAGTGACCTTTACAAATTCCTTTGGCAAAACCCCAGATCCATCCACTACAATCTAGCTTTTTGGTTCAGAAACCAATCTAAGTTGGACCATCATATCTATATAAAGCTCTAAGTGCCCTCTGTCAATGAGTCCTTAGTATGGCTATAAAATAGGGGCATTGACATCAAACACATGTCAAAACACAAAGCATGCCAGGTTGAGCATTTAAAAAAAAATCCAAGTTATGTAACTGCAGCAGCAATCCTCTATGGTCCCTTAACCTGCCCAGGTTTCCACATCAACCTCTTATAGGAGTTGGCATTTGTTGCTGGCATGGCTCCCCTTTCTGTCAGTCAGTTGATTAAGACGGGCAGTATCTGCTCCCTGCCAATTTTGACACCAAGATTAAATTGGCTCAGAAACCACTGAGAACCCAGAACCTTTAGAGTAAAATAGTTTGAGCCAAGTGAAGCTGATATTTGCCAGGAGGCTAAAAAAAAAAGTGTCCGAGCCAGGCTTTAGCCAGTAGAGTACAGAGTGCCTTTGAGAGACACTGTGGACAGGGCACTGGACTGCGAGTTAGGATACCCGGATTCTTTCTCCAGCTCTGCTAGTGACCTGCAATATGCAGGGCTGGCATTAGGGAAAATGGTGCCCTGGGTGCACTTGTATTTTGGCACCCCTGGCCCCCGAGAGTGTGGTGCCCCCAGCGGCGGCTCCAGGCACCAGCGCTCCAAGCGCATGCCTGGGGTGGCAAGCCACGGGGGGTGCCCTGCCAGTCCCTGCAAGGGTAGCAATCAGGCTGCCTTTGGCGGCATGCCTGCGGGAGGTCCACCAGTCCCGCGGATTCGGCAGCGGGTATGCCGAAGGCACGGGACCAGCGGACCTCCCACAGGCATGCCGCCGAAGGCTGCCTCACTGCTGTGCTTGGGGCGGCAAAAAAGCTAGAGCCGCCCCTGGGTGCCCCCCCATTGCCTCTGGCTCCTGGGGCTCCCCAACCTCTGCACTGTGCCCCCTGCACCCCTAACCCCTGCACTCCCCCCTTTACCCCTAACTCCTGCACTGTGCACCCTATGTCCCAACCCCTGCACCGCCCTACTACACCCATGTAGGGAAACTGACCTGAATGCAGGGAGCAGCTGGCATTGCTGCTCACTCCCCCCTCCAACACTGCTCCTCTGCGCACCCCTAGGGAGCTGTGGGGAGTGGAGCGAGGAGCAACATCAGGGCTCCCTACATCCCAGTCACTTTCCCATGGGCTGCACAGTGGGAGGGCAGAGAGCAGCAGCTCCTGATGCTCACCTCACAGCACAGCCCAGGTGCGGAAAGTGACCTGTCTGCACGGAGTGCTCGGTGTTGCTCTTCGCTCCCCCCCTCACAGCCCCCGAGGGGGTCATGGAGGAATGGTGAGGGGTGGGGGGAGCAGTATCTGTGCGTCACTGGTTGCTCCCCACCCCCCATGTTCCTCCGCTGGGAAGGAGCAGGGAGAAATCTGGGTGCCCTCTCACACGGCACTTCCCTGCCAACTGGGAGCAGGTTCTGACTCCACACTGGCAGCGCACACATCAGTGCTGCCACAGGTGACCCACTGACCATGGCACCCCTGGGCAGTCACCTGAGTGGCCCACCGCTAAGGCCGGCCCTGGCTATATGTGAGCTGGGGTAAGTCACCTCTCTGTGCATCTGTTGCTCCTGCCTATTTTTTATCTGTTTTGTCTATTTAAATTATAAGCTCTTCAAGGTAGGGACTCCGTATTCATACAGTGCCAAATACAATGGGGGTCCACTATCAGTTGGAACCTTTAGGCATCACTGTAATACAAATAATAAAACAAAGTGGGTACAAGCTAATAGAATAGTATTCAGCTATGTTATTTGGCAAATTCTGCTGCTATTCACAACATCTATTTTTGCAGTATTTGACTATCTCTAAAAATCAGCCAAGTTCTCTCAGGAACGCCGCTGTAAGCCACTAGTGTAGCCACGCTCAGCCGACTGGGGAGAGGTCTCCCATTTACTTAATTAATCCCCCACTCCCAACGAGCAGTGGCAGTTACGTCAGCTGGGCACACCACTGCTTAAATTGGTATAAGTTATGTCACTCACAATTTTCCCAAAATTTTTGTTTCTATTTTAGAGCTTTTCTTCCCCAAAATATTAGAACTTAAACACACAAACACAAACCAAAAGTGTTTTAGAACTTAGAAGCTTTGCAGCTTCTCCCTATCTCGTTTGATTAAAACATTTTAAAGCTGGGTCATCAGCTTCTGTTTCCAGGGAGATAATATTAAGTTTACATACAGCACATTAACAATATTTGTCAGCCACGTTGCTGCTGGATCACCAAAGGTTGCAGCTGGTCACATTGTTACTCTGAGTTGTGTGCTTGAGTCTGAAGTTGAGATGGCAACATTTTCTAAACAGGGTGAGTCAGTAAATTTAAGATATTCAACCTATATTAGAATAATAAAGAAATATCTCCAATGCTCTATTCGTTATTTTATCTTCCTTTTCTAGATAAATTTATCTGTGAACCAATAAACTGTGAGCAAATTTTTTGTCGTTTTCTCATCCAAGTTAATTTATGTGACTCTTTAACCTCCACTTAGAACTGCAATTCTACAGCCATTACGCATGCAGGTAGTCCCTGAGGAAGCCTCACTGAATTCACAGGATTGTTCAAGGGAGGATAAGTAGCAGGAACAGGCTCCTAAATCTGTTTCTTTTCTTCAAAAATATTATTAATATTTCTGTTTTTTCCTCAGCTTCTGCAGAGCCTTTCTCTCCTTGTCTATTTTTAGAGAATGGAGTACTGTAAACAAGAGTGGGCTTCTGTTACCAGGCACTGCTTGAGGAAACATCTATTAGGTTCCAAAGATGAGAACTATACACTTTAAAAAAAAAAATACAGTTTGAAGTTTGAACCTTCAAAGTATGGCTCATGCTTGTCTAGACTCTTGCTTAGATTTTAAGCTCCCTCCGACAGGTACTCTATCTTCCCTGTTCTTTGTACAGTGCTGATCAGATCTGTTTACTCTCAAATAATAATAATGATGAGCTAGATCACCCCTTCTCTGTTAATATCCACAGGAGTGGGGCGGTCCTGTATTGCAGGTTTCAGAGTAGCAGCCGTGTTAGTCTGTATGCGCAAAAAGAACAGGAGTACTTGTGGCACCTTAGAGACTAACAAATTTATTAGAGCATAAGCTTTCGTGGGCTACAACCGATGCATCCGAAGAAGTGGGTTGTAGCCCACGAAAGCTTATGCTCTAATAAATTTGTTAGTCTCTAAGGTGCCACAAGTACTCCTGTATTGCAGGGTTACTCCATGACTCCATCAGGGAGTGGAGGTAGGTTTTCAACATTGCAGGACCACCCCTAAGTACCACTGATTTGGGGGATATACAGGGCTCTCTACAGAGAAGCCCTGTGAATCTGGTGCCCCTCTGTCCTGCATATTCCCTCCTACATTGGCTTTATAGGAGTTACATTACCAGCACGTTCCCCTGAACCAGTAGTGCTTGCTTCCTCCCAACAGAGGGCCACTCACTTATTGCACTAACCCATATCCACCACCACTCCCCCTATGCAGATCTCAAGAGTGTTCTGCAGAGCCCAGGGATGCTGGTGCTATAGTACCCCAAGCCCCTTTTCTACATGGCAGGGGAAAGTCACATCTGGATTAGGGGGCTTTGGCCCAAATAGAAGTTGCAATTCTGGAGAGCAGCTTCCTGCTGTTTGTCTGCCCTACTCTACATCCATCTGGTTGGTCTTTCTGCCTAAGCTGTGGGGAAATCCACACAAGGCAGTTGCTACTTTGGCCTCACAACCCTTGTCATTCAGCTAGCTGGTTGAAACTGCTGTAATGATGGGTGGAACAGACCACTCCTTACTCACAACATTTGAATTCTTCAGAGTTGACAATTCACAGTGATTAATAGATCCTCAATCCTCCTGCAAAGCTGTTTAACATACATTATCACTTCCCAAATGGTTTCTATTGACTGGGGGAGTTTTAGCTGCTTGTGATTTAATGTTCTTCCCCAACCTTTGTCCATGCCCCACTAAAGCAATTCAGTACAAATGACTGCTTCAGCAACATGTGGGAAAATACAAAGCAAGGAGTATCCAGACTAAATTTGTAAGATATAAACATCCAGTGAGGGAGCAATTCTGCAAATTGCTTGTGCTATTCACAAAGCAGAACCAACACTTATACCACAGTCCCTTAAATGAAAATGTAATGGCATATATAACAGCCAGAAGAGCTATTATGTGCCACCCCAAAAGGGGCAAGGAGGCGGCAAGACAATGGCCCTATTCCTTTTGCAAAAAAGCAGTAAAGCCAAGACAGTGTCTCCTGGCTCTCCTGATGGGCTAAGTCCTATCCATAATGAAAAAAATAATCATTAATACGGTATTAACCAGCACAAATGATTTTGTGATTAAAATACTGGACTGGGAGTTAAGAGACCTGGGTCTCGTTTCCAGGTCTGCCGCAGACTTGCATATGATTGAAGGCAAGTGACTCATTCAGTCTCACTGTAGTGTGTGGAGAAGTGATAGATTCACTTGCAGTACATTGTTCAGCTGCTAGAAATCTCTATACCACATGGAATTCCAGACAATGCTATGGAATTCCAGACAGAGGGGATCAAGCTGTAATTTGAGCTGTGTGGAAGCCTATCTGGAAGCCTGTAGTTATTTTCTTTAATAAATGCCTCCTGATTAAGGACTGCAAATTAACAAGGACATATATCATGATGCCTTGTACGTCAGTCACCTATAAACCAAGAATATTTCTCGATGTCACAGGCACTTCCAGTGATGGGAGAAGTACCAGAGGTGTTGCAAGGATAAATGGACATATATTTGGGAGGTCTTCCATTACTAGACCAGTGGTTCTCAAAGTTTTATATTGATGACCCTTTCACACAGAAAGCCTCTGAGTGTGACCCACTCCCCCTTATAAATTAAAAACACCTTTTTTTATATATTTAACACAATTATAAATGCTGGAAGCAAAGCAGGGTTCGGCAGTGGCAGCTGACCGTTTGGCCCCCCCCCCCCAGGTAATAACCTCATGACCCCCAGTTTGAGAACCCCTGACTAGACAATAAAAGCACCTTAATAGAAACATTGTCTCAACCAGTATTCTCTCACAGTTATTACACTGGAAAGTCAATAGAGTTGTGAAATTTGCGCTTCATCTACAATATATCTTTGGCCAAAAATGTTTACACATCAATTTTATAGGTCCCCATGACAGCATTCCTGACCTCCAGTTTATCATTGCTCAAGCAAGCTATCAAAAGCTGTAATTACATTTTGAAAAGGCACTAGGAACTGGAACAGCTGGAACCAGTGGATAATGATCCCTGCCCTATGACATTTGTAACCCTGCCTCTCGTCATATGAATGGGGCCAGGAAATGAAGACTAGACTTTTACCAGCCCTTCTGTGTGTCACACCTTTATTACAGAAATAAAACATTACTGCTGTACACCCATAGTCAGAAATGGTGCCAGAACAATTAAGACATTAATCTCCTACAGTCTCCCAACAAAAATACTTGCATATTAAAATCTGGCAGTCTTTGCACACAAGTTAAAAACAATAATTTAGGTGGGGAAAGAGAAAACAATGGCTTGATCTTGATAGTGCTTTGGGCATAAAACTGCCTTTCAACAGGCCCCCAAAAGCTTTACTCTGAGACACTCACTTTAAGAGCTACTTATGACTCATTCAGCTTGTTAATAATATCAGAAAATTTCTTCTCAGTATCATGCCAGATGTCCACTGTACACAGAAGAAATATAGCACAATTATAATTGATAAAGTAGCAGCATTTGTCAATAGTATATACGTGGCATGTTACCGGGCTCATGGAAGGAGGGGTGAAAGTAAGCAACTCTCTAACCTATGCCAGAAATAAGACACTGTGATAAATACTTGAGGCTGCTTGTAAGCAACAAATCTCCAAGTAGTTTTTTGAATTAATTGTATCACATGAGATGGCATTTGTAACTGCTCCCAGCACTGAAAAAGGGACAGATTCACACCTGCTGGGGGGAGGGCAGGGGGAGGGGAAGGGGTTTGCAGGTTGCACTCTCCAAACTCGGAATCAGCTACACCACGTTATTAAGAGCTGAGATCACTGAGTACCACAATAGTGATTTCCCATGGGATAGGTCCACCAGTACCACAGACTTTCTGTGGGGCTTCCAGTGTTGCAAACTCGTCTTGCAATATTTGGTATTTTTCTTAAAGACCCCACTCCTGGAATTAGGGTGACCAGATAGCAGGTGTAAAAAATCAGGATGGGGTGGGGGGTAATAGTAGCCTATATAAAGAAAAAGCCCCCAAAATCAGGACTGTCCCTATAAAATTGGGACATCTGGTCACCCTACCTGGAATCTAATAGTTCCATAAGAATATCAGACTGCTTTGCAGGTCCAGATTTTGTCGAGTAGTTGGCAAAGTTTGTGCTGGAGCATTTTTCCACCAGCTTGAAAAACCTCAGTTGGGATGCCATCTGGGCCTGGTGCCTTGTGATTTTTTGTCTGGGTGATGGCATGCCAGACTTCCTCAGAAGATGGGGGAATCAGCAGGTGTTCCATTGCTGAGCGTTGTGGAATAGATTTGATGGTATAATATATATTAAAGGCAACTGTCTGACTGAGTTACCTTTACACTACTGTCATCCGAGAATAAGAGCTGTTCAAAGCTGTCCTAACAAAAAACAAAATTTACTTTTCTACATCTGATGATGAGCATAAACCAGGAAATACATGCAGTATTTACCTCTAGAGGCATAGACTCAGTGAAAAGTCTGAATGTGTTTTATTCATGTTTAATAATAAAAGATGAGTACCCATTTAGAAGGCAGCCTCCTGTGATGTCTGATATGTGAAGATAACAACCTCAATGAAAATACAGGAAAGTGTAGATCTGTATATCTGAATGAAATCCACATGAATTGTTAAGTGCACCAATCAGCTGGTGATAGAAAAAAAATCAAGCCTAACATAAACCCCTTCAAAGCAGCCAACAGTGAAGCTTATGCAGATGATAAATTAGAACCATAAGCCATCTGAAGCAAATGGTGAGGGAGGCAGGATGCAAACCACCAGAACACAATGCTCTAGATACCAATTAGTAACATAATGGAGACAGAATCTTATGTTCCAGTGTATCAAATCCCAACAGTTCCAATATGATCAGAACAGAAGAAGACAATTACAACAAGGTCACCATGTAGTTTAGATTTTTAAAAGGGTGAAGCTTGTCTGTGTGGGGAAACAGAACTTCCTTGTGTCAGAGACTATGGAATGAGTTCTCCAAAAAACTATGGACCATCACAAACCTCACCATCTTCCACTCCAAGTAAAGACACATTTCTTTGACCAGGTCTCCTCTAACATACATACAGAGCAACAGGTGTATTTATTAAAAACCCACACCAAAAAATACCATGTGCAGCGTGTGAACCCCCGGTTTCGTGAGGCTATAGCCCTGCCCCGCCCCTTCTGTCCAAGGCCCCACCACTCCACCCTCACCCACAGGGCCAGAGGAACCCTAAGCCCCCCACCGGGGCCGGAGAAGCCCCAGCCTGCCTGAGGAGCCCCAAGCCCTGGCTACCCAAAAGAGCTCTGTGCTCCGCCGCAGCCCAGCCCTGCAGCCGTGGCAGGGAGCATTAGCGGAGGTTTGGGAGGCTTAACCTCCCCCAGCCTCCATTATCATAGAATCATATATCTTCACCACAGCCCCTGCAAGGTGAGGAGTATTGTCTCCATTGTACAGAAGGAGAGACTGAGGCACATATCTGTGACTTATCTTCACTCTGTGCTAACCCTGGGAAAAGGAATTGTGTGCTTGTCAATGTGTGGCAGCCTATCCTGCTACTGCACAGCAACATTGTGGATGTTAGCATGCTGTTGCACTGGCACTGTACCTGGCTGTGACAAGCAATACAGCTATCTGGGATCATATCCCAAGATTCACAACATCACAACGCATGGCAAAGCACTCTGAGGAGGGAGCTAGTAATGGTCCAGAAGCATGTTGCTATTGCCCTGTGGAGACTGGCAGCTCCAGACTGCTACAAATCTGTTGGCAATCAGTATGAGGTTGAAAAATCTACAGTTGGCACGGTGGTCATTGAGGTTTGCAAGGCAACTAATGCCTTATTGTCCCCCAGGCTTCTCCAAATTAGAAATTTTCCTGACATAATTGCAAGATTTAAACAAGTGGGCTTCCCAAATGGTGCAGGTACAACTGATGGCATGGGATGCATAGATCCCTCCTATGCCTGCCACTTAAAGCAAGAGAATATTTTAGCATGAACAGACACTACCCCATTGTTATACATGCCCTTGTGGCTCACCATGGCACATCCATGGATACTTACATCAGATATACTGGAAGAATGCATCATGTTCCTTAAGTCTGGCCTGTTCCAATGTGGGCAAGCTGGTACATTATCCCTCCTAACTTTCATAGCAGTCATCAATGGGATAGCCATGCCAGCTGTGATTTTAGACAACCCCAGGATACCTCTGCTGCCCTGGTGCATGAAACCTTACCCTGATGTGTGCCAACAGGGCAAGAGGCAGTCAAACTACAATCTGCACAGGTTCAGGATGGTGGTGGTGGAATGTGCCTTTGGCCAACTAAAAACCAGATGGCACTGCATATGGATCCATTTGGACTGTAGTGTCTTGAATGCCAGACATGTGATTGGGGTATGTTATGTTTTACACTATATGTGAGCTTAAATGAGAGTACTTGAGGATGGAGTGTGTTACAGACTCACAATTATGAATCAGGGGGTATTTATAGACAACCAAAGAATGAACCTCTTGATGCCACAGGGGACTTTCTAGGAAAGGTCATAGAAGTACCATTTGCACTCATATATGAGCTGCATGGCAAATCCACTGGGGCTGAATACTGGATACATGATAAATTTGAGCTGCTATATGGTGCATTGAGGCTGTTGCTTTGTATTCAAATGTAGCATTTATGCAGGTGTTCAAGAAATAAAGATTCCTGTATTTTTACCTTTACTGAAATTCAACTGATGCTAAAAAAGTGGCATATCAGATGCCCTCACCTGAAAGGATGTGCAAAGAAAAGACATAAGATAAAACCAGGTCATTCGTATGGACTGTACAAATCATTTGTCTGTTCTATTTCTGGTGCATTGGATCAGTGGAGTATAGAGTGAAGCTGATACTGCTGATGGTGTGAGGGTCTATGGTTCCGTGACTGGCTCCCCCAGGAATATTTCTGCATATTTTGTAGTACATGATCATTTCGAGGTAGTTCCATGAGGCTCACGATTCCTGGGGGTTCGCCCTCCAGGCTCATGATTTTGAATAGTGCCTCATATTTGTCCCTGTGAAACTCCATGTCTTGCTCCCCCATCTCATGATTATGGTGGAGATACTCCGACAGCAACTCATCCTTCCTTCACTTTCCTCAGCCTTCTTCTCCTCCTCCAATTCCATGTGCTTTTCTGACTGCCTGGAGTATTCTTTATGCACCTCCATCATCATATCATGCCTGCTCCTCCATTGCTTTGACCTCAAATTCAGAATTCTGTTACTGACAATGAATGGTCTGTTAGTTGCTGGGCCATGCTTGGTGCGTCAAATACTATTTCTCACAGACAGAGGGGGGGAAATTTGGCAAGTGCCCTTGAATTCTTACAATTTTATTCTCTGAGTCACAAGCCAAAAGTAACCATTTTTATCTCAAAAGAATGCTAGTCTGTTGGCTTACTCATTCTGCCATCAAATTTGTGCCTGCTGAGAACTTTCCTAAATCAGTTATTTCAGGATAAGAAACGGTCAGTTAATTTTACCTTTCCAACTACCCAAAAAATTTGGGGGGGGGGGGTGCAGTTACTAGAAGACAGAGCAGCAGTGGTGACTATGTTGCACCCTTTTCAGTTTGCTGCAGCCTCTCAAGACATTGTGCTACTTCAGATACCAGAATGGAAGAAGTCCAGGCATCGGAGAGGAGACCCTCAATTTAGGTCAGGGAAATCTTTCCACATCTTGTGATAGATAAACGGATAATTGACTAGGCAGGGATTGCAAGTTACAACACTGGCAGGCAGAGGCTTGCCTTTCTAAGGAATCTCAAAGACTGCCTGGAATTTTTACGGAGCGAAAAATTCTGTTTTATTACTCTCCAGCAATGGACCAAAATCAGATCAACAATAAGCTGGCTTCTGCAGTAGTGACAGGGTGCCTTCACATCCAAATGGCGTGGGAGGGTAATGAATGCCTTCAAAGGTAGTTTTATAGCAATTTACATGTTGGCAGGGATAGAGCCACAAATGTTTTATCATTTTTATATTCATGCTTTTTCATTAAGAAAAAGCTACTGCGTTCATGTGCTATGAAATACCCGTTTGCATTTCTTCCCCTGCCCCAATCTGTCTGCCATTTTGAATAGCATGATCAGGAGAGGGAGGAGAGCAAAGGATGGGGAAGTGGACAAGTATAAATGCACTCCTTCAGCCCACAACTAACACCCAAGAGCTAGGATTAAAGACTACAAACTTGCTCAAATATTTCATAACCACAACAAAGAGGCAACCTCCATTTTACCAGCCTGAGATACCAAGACCTCTTCCATTGGTGTGGGAAACCTCCTCTGCACTGTGCTCTTCCTAGGATGTATAAGGGAACAGCTCCTGTGAATCAGAGCCAAGCTCAGCTCGCAGGCTAGGGCCACCCACCCCTGCCTCTCCCTGCTGGCTGGCTGTCTTGGGTGGGCTGGGTCATGTCTTGACAGACATACAAATTCTGAACCCAACCCATCCCAGCTCCACAGAGAAGTCCATGCTGAAATGGGGCTCCGTGATTGCGTGGCTGCTCAGAACTTGGTCACTGTAAAATGGATAGGTTGTTGGGGCACACCATCTGCCTTATTCTTATCCCTGGCCATCTGGTAATTCACCTTGAGCCACTTTAACTTCTCCCTGCACTATTGTCCTACCTGTTCAATCCAGAGTTCAGCCAGTAGCTGCTTAGATATACCTTTGTACAGTTCAATGTTCCTCTTTGTACTGTTAAAAGTTGTGAGTTTTGCTCACTTCAGTCCAAAGCTGCACCAAGATTCTAATGTGTTCATGTGACCAAGTGGCAACAGGCTGATACAGCAAAACAATAGTCCCTAAGAAGCCCATGTATCAAACACCGCAGATGGGTGAATCTAGACAAACTGCAAGGAGGATGGAACCGTGGATGCTGAGCAAAAGGATATGAAGGTAGATTAGCTGTGCTCTGATCCCTGATCAGAAGCAGACAGCAAGGTAGTAAAAAAGGAGGGCTCATGGGAATTGGAGGACCATGAAATCTTGATTGTTGTGGATGCCCGTGAATTCACATTTTCACTGCATTAACTTTATGGTCTGCCCTATAGCTGAGAGCATGGTGGCTGCATTGCTGTGTGGCACTGACAGCTGTGTGAATGTGTACCATGTTATGCAGGGAACAAGGGTTGGACATGATGTTAGCATGCAGTGAAGACAAGGCCTGGCTCTAACATCCTTCCATTGTCATAAACTAGTCTGCCCTCACTAACCGAATGGAAAAGCAGAACTTGAATATTCTAGGTAATATGATAAGCTTCACTGAGAAAGTACATAATGCTCCTGACCCACTGGGGAACCACTGTTTGAGTTTTGGAAGGTACATAGTAACTGACTGGTTAATATATGGTTGCCCCCAGATTTGTACTTTCATAGCAATGTCATAATCCACATCATGAGAAGTTTTTCAGATTAGAGGCACATCAGCGCAAGTCACTCTTATGGCACTGCATCCAAACTAGGGGTTGAAATTACCAGTGTTAACAAGTCTGATCAAGTGAACGTAAAAAGGAAAAATGTATCCATAGCAGGATCAATGGCACTGTGTTACACACACAGTAAAACTTACCCACCAAAGGAGATGTATCATTTACATAACAGTGATTCAGTCACAATTATAAAGGTTCCCAAACAAACAAAGGCTTCATTTATTTCTGCTGGAGTTTTTACCAAGGAAAAAACACTGGACATGCATGTCTTTAGATATAAATTTAGCAGGTCACTTATCTGACAATCTATATACAAATGAAAAACACATAAATAGGATTTTGGCAAATTAATGAAAAGTAAGAACGTAGATTTCTTTCCTTCCTCCCCAAACAAACAAAATTAGAAAAGCATATATTTTTGTAGGCCACAATAGTTTCATATTTGATCAACTAAAGTCATCTACATATAGTAGGAACATTCTTCAAAATAAAATGCTTGCCCTAAAGTTATTAATATAATCCTATTTTTGAAAGGTAACAGAGACCAAACAAGCAGAGCTTTCCGAAAATAATGGATGACTTCAGTGTATGACACCAGCTTTGCGCAGCTCACACTAGTATATGGTTACACTGGAGATCTATTTTTCACAGATCAGTCTCATGGTAGGTTACATGATGGATCTACATATGATGGTGTCAATTTTGGCTTCTACATCATTACAGGAACTCTGCTCAGCTGACCAGAATTATGTAATTTGCGTAAATCAATCCCTCATACAGTGTATTGAAAGACAGCTGGAAACAACTGACTCAGCAAATAGCAAGTATAACCACATAGGACAAGACTATAAACTGTTCAGTGAAAATCCCCTTGGATTGCCAATGCACCTATATTCCCCTGACTGTTTCAACATTCTACATAGTTGTATTAATAGGTAAAATAGGTAACTTTGGGACAGGCACTAAAAATCTCTCTATAGGTCAAAAAGCTAAAGTATGGGGCTAGGAGCCAAGAGAGTTTTCAGTTCTATTCCCTTTTCTGCCACTGAGATTCTGTATGGCATAAGGCAAGACACTTCACCACACTGTGCTCCAATTTCCCCATCTGTGAAACTGAGATAATGGATCAGTTACTGCACAAAGGTATTGAAAGCATTAATTAAGGTACTGTTCCTTGTTTCTACGCTTGATTCCAATATACCACTCTTCTTAAACATGCAATGATCCTATTACCATCAATGAGACTTCCCACACATGCAGGGGTGAAAGTAACTTAAAGGACTTACCGGTACACCGGAGTCCTGAGCGGGGGTGTGGCCTCAACCGGAAGAGGCGTAGTCTCAACCGGAAGAGGCGGGGCCTTTCAAGATTTAAAGGCCCTGGGGCTCCGGCTGTGGCTGGGAGCCCCAGCGCCTTTAAATCACACCGGAGCTCCCAGCTGCAGAGGTGGCTGGGAGCCCCGGAGCTCAGGGGCGAATTAAAGGGCCCGGGGCTCCGGCCACCACGGAGCTACAGGCCCTTTAAATCACCACAGGAGCCCGGCTGCCAGAGCTCCGGCGGGGATTTAAAGGGCCCAGGGCTCCCCGCAGCGGCAGGATCGCCTGGCCCTTTAAATCCCCACCCGAGCCCGGCTGCCGGAGCTCCAGTGGGGATTTAAAGGGCCCGGGGCTCCCCGCAGCGGTTGGAGCCCTGGGCCCTTTAAATCACCGCTGTGGAAGCCGGTTCGGTCCGGCACGGCGTACTGGCTCTTGCTGGTACGCCATACCGGACCGGCTTACTTTCACCCCTGCACACATGTAGGGAGAAAAGCAATATTATAACGCAGGTCCAGCCTACAAATCAGATGGTATAAAATCCAGCCATGCCAGTCTATGGACAAAAGTCATAAAATAAATTATAGAAAATCTCATTAAACTTCAGTGAATGAAAGGAAATGAAAAAAAACAAGGAAAGGCTCCTCCCCCAAAGCAAAAAGAGCAAGCAGGGATGTAGCAGATCAAGAAGAGAAAACTAAAGAGAGCAAAGTGATTTTAAAAATGTATAAAAAAAAAAACTAATTCCAAGGCCCATATTAATGAAGACACTGAGAAAACATCTCACAAAAAAATCTTTTAATTTCAAGAGATTAATTTATCTTGAGGAAGTACAAGTATTAGAAGGATATTTTCTTGGTTATTTTAACTAGTTTATTAAAGGGGAAAAACCCCACCTCTTCAATAATAGTATTTATATGAGTAGTAGCTCCCCTTCTAATGTGACTGAAAATATTTCACCTTCAGCCTTACACTTCTCAGTGCCGCAGAGGCATCTTATGTCAATACCTCCCTACAGCTTGTTCTGTTTAACTGTATACAGAAAGAATCCCGCTACCAAATAAAGAAATAGCCTCTCATTTATTAATCACTTCCACTTAATTTGATCATTTGTTAATGTGATGCTGATACATTTCCACAGGTACTTGTTGAAATAGTGAAGTCACTTGTTTATGACTAATTTTGATCATTGTCAGCTAAGAAATCCTGATTAGATTATCTGGTTATCTGGAAGCACACAGAATGAATTTACATGAAGCAGAAGAAAAAGGCCTTCCTTCCTGTCTTTTTTATGCCCCAATTTGCCTCTAAGGAGTGACAGAAATCATCTTGAAAGAAATAAAAAGAAAGGTATTTCTCCTCAAGGATATTGAGAGGAAAAAAAGACCAAATACCCTCACCCTTTAGTCATCTTGACAAGGCAAAGCACTGAGGATTGGCACAGGCCATTGTGAGTGTTTTGTTGACAAACGCGCTTGGCTGGCAGAGCAGCCAATCCAAAAAGCAAACAAAGAGGCAGAAAAGTCATTAACAGACAGCTGTATCTCTTGCTAGGTGATGGGAACGTGAAAATGTGAAGGGGCAACTTCCCATGAGCTCATGAAAGAAGTGGTTCAAATATTTTGGGCTAGAAGCAGGGATGGTCAAACCACAGCTTGTGAACCGCATGCAGCTCTTTTACAATTAAAAGAACACCCCACCCCACCATTCTCCACCTACCAGATTGGAGTGGGGAGCTCAGGGTGGGGTAGTGGGGCTAGTGGCTTCTGCCCAGTGGCAAGGTGAGTCTCGGGGCTAGAGGCCCTCGGGGCACATCTGCTGGGGCTCAGAGCTTCACCCACACTATTAACTACCAACAATATGCCTAATTTGAATTTGTCTTGATTCAGATTCCAGCCATTTGTTCTTTTTATACTCTATTGCATTTATAATCTCACTTCAAGTACTTAGCTTTCAAAAGAAGGGGAGCTCACTTTCAGAGCGGAAGAGGATGCTAATTAGATCATGGAAATATGTTCCTCCAACCTGACTAAGTTCTTGGTATGTTCTGATAGCCCATTGAAATGAACAGACAATCTATCAAAAATAATAATGGTGACAAGCATGTTTTGGTAGCAGAGAAGAGGTTAAACAAGCAACATATTAATTTTCATCCTGCTTTTATATTAGCTTCAAGAGTGCTAGAGACAGTCAAAAGAGTCTGTAAATAAAGTTCACTCATGACTTGCAGCACAACCTGATTGTGGTCTAAAAACTGCTGCTGCTGTAAAAAGTACCTCTTTCCTACAAGTAAATAGTTTCAGGTTTCCAAACCCATAATATTAGTTGTTTCGTACCTAAATGTACAAAATTGAAAGGAAGTTCAGCTTTAATGAGCATGTCTGGTTTACCGGATACAAGAAGACAACACTAAGTAATTACAAATTCCTTGCTGCAGAGAAGTATTAGAAAAATTCCACTAAGTATAATTTTGAGTTTCAATTTATGGAAGATGCGTGTGCTCAGCACCTCTGACAATCAGGTGCCTACATAAGGAGTTAGGTGTCTATGTATTAAAGGATCCAAATCTGAGCTTTATGGCCATACTGTTTAAACCCAGTATATTCTGGGCATAGAATCAGGCCCCAGGCTACCTGTAGTACAGATCAGGCCACACTATAGGTGGTACAGTACAGTACAGGCCACAGGCTACCTGTAGCAATGCACTTACCTCCCTGATGCAGTATTGCCAACCTCAAGAGATCAAAAATAATGAATCAGACCTCTCCCCCCAAAATAAATAATAATAATAATCAGAAGATTGGTCCCAAATCATGAGTTTTTCAAAAAGATTATATTGTGGTTTTGGTCTGTCTTTGGGTTTTTGAACTGCCCCATCACTCGTGTGTGTGTTTGCATATGGAGATACTCACCGCGCCGCTGCCCCGCAGAGATATGGAGGTTGTCCTCTTTACTGCTGCTCTGTCCTGCAGTGGTGTGTCCTTCCAGTGACTTGGCCCTCTAGTCATGTCAGGTATTCAAGTCTCTCTCTTCGGGGGGCATGTATAAAGAGTCCAGCAATAGGGGAGCCTTCAGAATTAAGCAGGGTCCTCAGGGTTCCCCCCACATTGGGTCATGATCTCACATCTCAGACACTCTTCTCTTCAGTGTCTTCTCCCCCCAACCAGGTTCCCCACATCAGGGACAGACCTCTGTAACTGTCCCTCTTTGGAGATTGCTTTGGGAGCCCAGGCCCTGCTTCTCCACCAAGCTCCAATCCAGAGCCAAGTGGTAGGCAGCTAAAACCTGCACCCTGAGGTGCTCTGCAGCTGCCTCCCTGGATCGCTTCCTACCACTGGCTTCTCTTCCCCAGGGTAAAGGAAAGAGCTAACACACAAAGATGAAGTCTCTGCCTTCAGAGAGTCACAGGCACCTTGTTTGCAGGCTTGATCAGGCCACTCTTGCCAGGTCTCAGGCAGCAAGAGCTCTGTGGTGCTGCTTCCTCAGGAGCTGAGAGCGTAGTAGGTTAGCTCACCTCCTCTGTCTGCCTGCCTGCCTCCCCCACACGTAAATTTTGCTCCCACCCAGCCCCCATCAGTTCAGTCTCACAGCCTCACCTCAGATCCTCCTGGGGTTCTTCACCCCATCTCCCAGGCCTGGATGTCTGCAGTGGGGTCCCCTTCTCCCCTTTCCAGGCTTGGGGCGGAACCTCCAAAGGCTCTTCAACCCCCTCTGCTCCTTCCTGGGCCTGATGTTACAGGGAGGGAGAGAGAGATGGGGGATGAGGGAGGAGCAGAGAGGAACCATCCCGTTGCTCACTGGAGGGGAGGGGAGAAAGGCGAGAAGGGAGCAGATCCACCCTGTGCTGGACTCTTTCTGCTCCCTCCTTCGCCCTCCCCTCCTGTGAGAATGGTGTCTGTTGCTGATAAGGGGGCAGGAAGGGAGAGAGCTCTTCCTGCAACAACTGGATGGCTGCTCTGCTCTAGGAGACAGGGAAGTGGGTCAGGCAGCCAATCAGTGGAGATTTTCATCCAGCAGGTTGTTCCCTCTCATGGGAAGTTGGTTTAGCCCCCAGCTTTACCAAAAACTGCATCCCTTGTGGGGGTAACAAAAGGCCAAAATGGCCAATGCTGTCCAATGAAAACTAGCTAAGTCTTTCCCCAGTCTCCTGAGTCCCAGGCATCTCATACAGGTCTGTGTCAATTCACACCGTGGTACAGGGAGGAGTTCAAGAGGAATTTCCACATGTTCTACAAGAAGCTCCAGCTTGGGTCTCTGGAAGGAAGCAGACACTCTGTCCAGACTCCATTCCCGTGCTGCTCCTTTACCAAGGATTCTTCCTTCACCTTTCCCAGTTTCCACCCTATTCTAGAGCTTCTAACAAACACCACAACACAAGAAAGAAGCCAATAAAGTCCCAAAATAAACCAACTTTCTCCTCTCTCGTTTCCTTCTACTCATTCATCCAGCTTTTCCCAATGCTTCCTCCAAAGCCCTTTGGTGGAGAGACTCAGAAGCAGCTCTTCCTCCCCTCAGAGCTCTGCCTCACTCTGAGTGGGGTGGGGAGGAGATTTTCAATGTCTCCAGTTTCAATTTACTTCAACCACTGGCTCCTTATGTCACTACCCCACAATCCAGGATGCATTCATCTGAGGCCTGCTACTCCCATTAGTTCTTTGCAGGCAGAAATCATGTGATAACCGGGTGGGGGAGAGAATCCTTTCATGGACCAGTAACTGGTTAAAAGACAGGAAACGAAGGGTAGGAATAAATGGTCAGTTTTCAGAATGGAGAGAGATAAATAGCAGGGTCCCCCACAGATCTGTAATGGGACAGTGATGTTCAACATATTAATAAGTTATCTTGAATAAGGGGTAAACAGTGAGGTGGCAAAGTTTGCAGACTATACAAGATTGTTTAAGTTAAGTCCAAAGCAGACTGCAAAGAGTTACAAAGTGACCTCACAAAATTGCGTGACTGGGAAACAAAATGGCTGATGATATTCAATGTAGATAAATGCAAAATAATGCACATTGGAAAACATAATCCCAAATCTCTCTCTATATCTATTAAAAATGATGGGGTCTAAATTAGCTGTTACCATTCAAGAAAGAGCTTGGAGTTGTTGTGGATAGTTCTCTGAAAACATCCACTCAGTGTGCAGCAGCAGTCAAAAAAAGTTAACAGAATGTTAGGAACCATCAGGAAAGGGATAGATAATAAGACAGTAAATATCATAATGCCATTATATAAATCCATAGTACACCCACATCTTGAATACTAGGTCCACTTATCTCAAAAAAGATATAGTAGAATTGGAAAAGGTGCAGAGAAGGGAAACAAAAGTGATTAGGGGTATGGAACGGCTGCCATGTGAGGAGAGATTAAAAGGGCCAAGACTTTTCAGCCTGGAAAAGAGACAACTAAGGAGGGATATGATAGCAGTCTATAAAATCATGAACGGTGTGGAGAAAGAACAAGGAAGTGTTATTTACCCCTTCACATAACACAAGAACCAGGGGTCATGCTATGAAATTAATAGGCAACATATTTTAAACAAATTTAAGGAAGTATTTCTTCACACAGCCAACCTGGAGACCTCATTGTCAGGGGGTGTTGTGAAGGCCAAAAGAAAACCCTTTTTGTTTTTTTTAAACCAAAGAATTAGATGAGTTCATGGAGATAGCCTTTGATGGACCTATTAGCCAAAATGGTCAGCCTCATGCTTTGGGTGTCCCTAGGTCTCTGACTGCCAGATGCTGGGTCTAGATAACAGAGGATGGATCATTTGATAATTGCCCTGCTCTGTTCACTCCCTCTGAAGCATCTGTCATTGGCCATTGTTGGAAGACAGGATACTGAGCTAGATGGACCATTGGTCTGACCCAGTATGGCTGTTCTTATACTACAATGGGCTGCCACAGTAACTGGACCCTGGGCCAGTCCTTAGAGAGCCAACAAACCCTGTTACCTGACTATTTAGCCATATGGTGCTGAAGTGGTATCATGTATGCCATTTGCACTGTTTCCTTAGACAGGGATTTTTTTCAGAGAACGATGGTATAGATTATCTCAAGGCTATTATTAGTTTGGCCTCAGTGGTAATGTGCAGAGTCTTAGGTAGGCTTGGAAGGATTAGATGTTTATGTCACCGTGCATACAAAAAAAAATTCCATCCATCATAATAGAAATTTACAGAGAAGCAAAGTAAGAAAAATGCTGCGTGAGAACTTATTAGAGTTTGATTTAAGGATATTTACTGTGTATATTTTGACAAGTGATGTTGACAATTTGTGTTTTAACTGTTATACAGCTTTAACTTTTTGAACCTCAATGTCTACAGTCATTAAATGATTATTGCTTGACCCCCTCCATAATTTCCTGTAACTGTGGAAATTTAAGTCAATAATTTTTTTAAAAACTGCTTAAAATAAACATCAATATTATCCCTCAAAAGTATTAAAAAAAATTCTGCCAAGCCTAGTCTTTTGGCTACCACCATTTTTCCTGGCAAAGAAATGTTGGAGTGGGATGTAGAGGTAACTGCAATAGTTTGATGGTACTTAAGAAAATGATATGCAAGTAAAATCTACTTAATTTAAAACAAAAAAATCAGTTAAAGGCTAAAGGGGTCATTTCATGGCTGGTTGAAGTAAAATTAGACCTGCCAGCTTTCTTTTGGACACCGTGTGTGCCTGCATGACACTGCTGCTGTTCCCCACTGAGCCTGTCATCTTATTTCTTCTGAGGAGGCAAGACATTCACAGTTGCTTCAGCCCTACTCACTGTCTTGAGAATGTCAAGGCACCGGATCCATGTCAGTTTGAATGCTCAACCTCCTCACATGAATGCAGGAGTCAGGTTCAAACAGAGACCATGTAACAGAGATGTAGGTGGCCGCAGAGGAACCCAGTGCTATGGACAGTCCTTGTGAGGTCACCTACGAACACTACTGGTTGAATAATATTCATGAATAGTTTATTCAATTATTTATCACTTGACAGGAAAAAAACGTTAGTTGTGAAGAAAGGATGTTTTGTCTTGTTTTATTTTTCCTTATTCAACCAGTTCTACAGGTGGTCAAAACATATTCATGAAATAAATAAATTCCAATGTTTTTTGTAGGATAGCAAATATATGTTATATGAGAATAATCTTGTTCCATCATCCGACCGGCGTGACTCAGGAAGGTAAATGTGGATAAAGGATTATAGTTTCAAGCTTTGTTTTCAAATGCTAGATTTCCACAGAGATCAGCATGACAAGGTAAGAAAGGATTTCCATTTTAAAATAATACAATTGACTATTAATCTCAAATTGTCCATTTAAGTCAAAAAGATCAAATTTTACTGCACCTTCTGACAAGGACAGCCGATTAGCACATAAATCAAATCCTTCTTGTGCTTTATTTGACTAGTCAGAAGGGGAGTTGAGTTGATCTCTTTGAGTTGATCCTCCATATTCCTTCCTCCCTCCTCTACTTTTCAATACTCATCTCTACCATTAAACTAGCTTCTGTGTTTCCTATTCACAATCATTCCACCTTTGAACTTTGTAGCATATGTTTAAGTGTAGGAAGACACCACCCACCTCACCTTTATGAATTTGTTTTCTCCTTTAGGCCTCATTACATTAACTTTTAACTAGTTTTTTATATATATATATTGGGCATTAACTTTTTAACTTTCAAAGTACCTTATCAGATTCTTTTTATGTGTTTGGTCTCATTAAAAAACACCCTGTTCCCAACCTGAACAAATAATGTCCAAAGGACCTTGAGAGGATAAAGAACTGCTTTTGCAACAGGCACTAGAGCTGCGTGGATTGGTGGGGAAGCCACATTTCAGTTTTAAATACTTGCCAGAAACCAAAAAGCTCTTATTGTGCTTTCTTCAATTCTGTTTGCAACAAAGATTACAAGACAACAGAGACCAAGGAACAGTGCAGGGTGTCGTTACTCACTGGACTATACAACTGTCTGTCATAATGTATCAGGGCAGCCACCTCTTGAGCATCCCGACAGGGCCAGAGTTGGCTTTGCACACCCTGCCTCTGTTTTCCCTCCTCAGGGCCCTACAAACTCCACACAGTCTTTCTTGTGGCTAACACCAGCCTTCACCTGGGGCTGATTTAATAACAGAGACAATTCAAAAACAGTCCTCGAAGTCCCAGTCTTAAAGTCCATCACCACAACCCAAAAGCTCATACTCAGCTCTGGCTCTTCTACCCCACACGGAGCTTTTCTGACTGTCCTTCACAAAGCTTCCACTCCCCACCTTTCCTAGCTGCCTCTCAGCCACCTGTCAGCATCTCCTCTTTTCTGAGGGAGAAGGCTTCCTTCTCCTGTCAGCATCTCCTCTTTTCTGAGGGAGAAGGCATTATATATACTGTGCTTCTTCAGGGACATCCTCCCAGTTGGCTTCTGATCCCAGGCCCTTACAGGGACAGTGTCCTGAGTTTTCCCGGATCCAACTACTAATTCCCGGGACTGCGGCCTCTCTTCTGGCTTCAGCTATTTGATACATCTTTGCTTGCATCTAGGCTTACAGAGCCAGTATATCCCACTACACATTAAATTCAGAATTTGTGGCCCAATCAGATTTATCAGCATTTGTGATTCTATATACCATAGTAATCCCCTTCGATCCTTCAATATCACCATTTATGATACAATGATGTTGATGAATCTTGAGGGGACATGTTTTTCCCTAGAGATCTTTACAGAATAAATTAAATTGAATGGGAAGGTTTAAAAATGCATACATTTCATGTCACTATTATGCAAAAAACTTGGTCTGAGTTAATAAAATGACAGGAGCAGTTTTATGAGGAACTAAATTGACCAGAAAAAAAAAATTACTTTTGCATACTTACTGAAAAATGCATGCAACCCCAGCTCAGAATCTCCATGCCTGTTGTGGTATATAGAAACTGTGTTAAAATCATGATCTAACCTAATGCTTTTAATTCTCAGGTGTTTTTCTGATCCTACTTGCAGACTAGAGTGCTCTGTATGGAAGCATGCAATCTGGGCCTAGCAACAGTCAGTGCTGCAGATAGCCAGCCTATTCCAGTAAGATGGGGTGAATTGTGGCTCTCTGTTTTAGGGAGCAGCCTGCTTTGTCTCTTTGTTTTTGTGTTCTTGTGTATTATCATTCTGAATTCTAAGAATGAATGTACTGTTACATTGCAACCTTCCAGCAAGACTATTTTATGTTTTTATCTAACTTCTCTGCATTTATGACATAAACATAACAGCTGTGACCAAGCAAAAGCTCCAGCACTGACCACCTACATACTCTGAAAACCACAACATTCCACTCTGAACTAAATAAGACATAGCTGGCCAAATTAAGCGTCAATTTTTAGACATAACCTCAGCCTCCTGAAGGACTAGACTACACACAGAAAATTGCACTGATGTACCTGAATCTGTTTCTAATCAATTTAGTTAAATCAATGCACAACCCCTTTGTTTGTGCACTCTCAATTACTTTAAGAGTATCTGATATCAATTTACCTTAATTCATCAATAAATTGATCACATCTTTCCAATGTGGAAAAGGCAGTGGGGGAGAGGAGGGTCAGTTGTCTCTACAGCAGCATTCCCCCCTTCTCTTCTACACTTTGGGGGGCTCTCTATGGGGCTGTCTTCACTGCACAGTTAAGCAAGGTGATTGGCACCCAGGTCTGAGTACATAGGTTAATCTAGCCCAGGTGCAGACATCCCAGCTGCATAGAGCTAGTAGTGTTACTGGCTCTGCACTTGCCCAGGGGTGCGGGGGAGTATAGCACAAAGAACCATGAGGTGAGGTGCTCTAGGATTATTTCCTAATCAGTTGCAAGATAATTATTATTTTCTTTGGGGAAATTGTGGGCAGGGCATTGCAAGTCTGTCAGGTGATTTAGCTTGTGTCCTCACTGCAAAGTGGGTGGGTTCCAGCCCAAGTTGAAGTAGAGTTCAGGCTCTAACCTATACCCCAGCCATGGAAGCTGGGCTGAAAATACCTCTAAATCTGCATCCAGAGGTTTTTCTGTTTGAAAGGTAGGCCTAAAACTCAGGTAAAAGCTGAGTTAACTGTGCAGTGCAGATATACCCTATGAGTCTAGGGGTTCACAGGGTGGGGGAGGGGAGCCAGCTGGCTGAGAGAGAAGAGGGTGAACTGGGGTTGGTCAGGAGCAGAAACCCATTGTTCCCCTACTAGCTCCAGGGAAATTCCCCAATAAAGTTAGCTAGATCCAGGCCTTCTAGCTAGAGAATCCAACCTTTAAAGAGGGGTACCTCAGGCAACTGCTTCCTGAGAAGCCCCGTCAAAAGCTCTGCCTAAAAAACTATGATTTAAGGTGTTAGCTCTTAAGATGGAGCATACGTTTGAACTCTACTAATTCAGCACATACTACACACAATCCAATGTGCCTTGTCCACACTAGACTTTTCAAATGTGTTAGCTTGTGCGAATACCATACATTTTAATTTTTTATCCTAGCCTAGACAAGACTAAAGGGTCCTCAGTCAGGCTCTTTAGCGGACATAAAAGCTGCCCGCACAGATAGCCCTGGCCTCCTGTCTATCCACCAGGATCCATGAGATTTGCAAGCTTGCCCTATGGCCTGTTCTCTGTGTGGTGGGGGGCAACTCCAGCCCCCCCCCCGAGAAAAAAATGCAGGGGGAACTTCTCAGAGATTTCCCTCTCTTGAGCCCTTATCCCATGGGCTTTCCTGTGGGAGGGGGTAGTCAGGCCATATTTTTCTGATATGACAATAAAAAGAGCATAAAAAAGGAAAGAAGGGTGGCAGGAAGACAGACAGTTGAGGCTTTGAAACGCACAAGACTTCAGCAGAGTGAGCTCTCTTTCTCTAGGAGCCCAAACTGGTCCTGGATTCCCTAGTAGTACCTCACCTAGATACTGCAGAAAATCAGATTCTGCTACAGAAAAATCCTACAGATTATGGATTAATAGCAACTATCATGTGTTAGATTCAACGATCAAGTTTCAATGGGTATGAAAGTCAAAACTTCATGGTGAATATGAATCTCGGGGTGAACCTCAAAAAGCATAAATAATTGTCTATTATCACAGGAGCTGTGTAATGTCCTGATTCTCAATCAAATTCCAATGTGCTATAAAATTGACTACACACACTATGCTGCAGCAGCTTATTTCTGCAGTGTTTAGGTCTTGTTTACATTAACTTCACATTGGTGTAACTACATGTACACCAGTTTAACTGCGGGCAATTTCCTTAATAAAAATATAGCCTGAGGGTTGGTCTACATACAAACTTATACCAAAATGACTAAACTGGTTTTAATGCACACCTTTTGTTATATGGTGCAAGCTCATGTGTGGACCCTTATTTAAAATTAAAAGTACCTATTTCAATTTAGTTTAAGTTGCTTTTTTTCCTCTTGCCACTCATGCAAGAAAAGCCAGAATCTGATCCCGAATTATGGTAAAGAAAAATAACGTTGTCATGCTGTAGTGTTGCATCATGCGTGTTAAAAAAAAAAAGTCTACTGGTACATACATATCGAAGGATCAGTGATCAAAACAAGTGTTTTTCTTTTCAACCCTATTGTTATAGTCAGGCTTAAAAAGCTGAACAGCCTCATGTCTGTTCCATAATATAGACAGAATAACAGGAAACTGATTCAGATTCCACAATGCTTATCACTAGGGTGACCAGATGTTCCATTTTTAAAAGGACAGCCCCATTTTTGGGGACTTTTTCTTATATAGGCGCCTAATACCTCCCATCCCCTGTCCTGTTTTTTCACAGTTGCTATCTGGTAACCCTACTTATCACTGGTTGTGCTGGGTATACGGTATATGGTCTAAAGCAGATGGTATGGACTATTTGATTAACAGATCATCAGCCTGCAGGACTAACTCAAATGATGACAATAGTTCTCTTTATGGTATTAATCAGAACACATGAGTGAGTGAGGAAGAAAACAAACCTTCAGGAACTCCAATCAAGTATTTTTAGGGGGAGATTTTCAAAGGCACAAAAGGCCGTTGTGCACCCAACTCCTATTGAATGATAATGGGAATTGGGCACCTGACTGCTCATTGTGCCTTTGAAAAAAAAAAAAAACCCATCCCTTTATCTGATAAACTGAATATGAATTGACACCAAGATGGCATAAATATATTCATGGCACACATTTTGGATGGAATGCAGGAAGGTTCATGGTTCTGACATGATGCTGACAGTACATACACATATGCGTGTACATTAGAAGAAACTGACAATTCAAGCTGACAAAAGTATAATCCCTGTCAAAGAAGGTTGCTCTCCAGTTTAAATTCTATCTATCGTTATCTCAGCAGTAGTAATCCAATATTTATTTAAAATAATGGACAACTTGAGAATAAAGAGATTAATCCACAGAAGGCTTCTGCTAGTGACATGATATCACAAACTACTTGAATTTTGTTCTAGTGCACTAGACAATATATTATGGAACAATTCTGTATTGACAGGAATAACTTAGGTGGTCTTTTCCATCTCTGATTTCTGTGGACTAAAATACAGCTTTTTGAATGCTATCTACTTTTTTTGTATTAAAAATTTCTTGTAAAATGTATTTGGGTTTATGTATCATGAAGAATCCTAGATAAATAAAATAACATACATTTTCCTATAAAAGTGCATGTGACACCATGCTGTCTGCTACACTTAAGAAATTTTACAAGAAGTGTTTAAGGCCCTGCTTCAGCAAAGCATTTAGGCACATACTTAAGTGCTTTTTTGGATCGGGTTACCTTCTTTTGTAAAATGGCATAATAGCAGAGCAGTGTTGTTGTAGCCATGTTGGTCCCAGGAGATTAGACTACCATTCCCAGACCTGAAGAAGAGCTCTGTGTGGCATAATAGCTTGTCTCTTTCACCGTCAGAAATTGATCCAATAAAAGATATTACCTCACCCACCTTCTCTCTATAATAGCAGAGCAACACTTCTACTAAAGTTAAAGTTAAGACCAGCTTTCGGGTTAAAGCTTGACATTCAAAGTGCTTTAAAATCCGTACAGTTCATCGAATTGCCTTGAAATTTGGGGTACGGTCACAGATCCAAATTTGGGGCCATTTGACCAAGGGTTTGCCAAGATACAACCCCTGGAAAAAAACAGCTTTTCATAAAGTTGACACGTTCTTGAAATTTTTTTGCTCAGACAGGGACCAGACCAGGGTTCAGCTCATCGCAACAGGATCTCAAACACTCGAGGGTTACCCCATCAGAGTGCATGGCAATCACCAGCCCTTTGTGGGAAAATCAAACTAAAACATTGTTTGAAAAAGCATTTGCTTCTCTAGTTAGGCACACTGGGACTCGCATGCCTATTCAGGTGCCTTCTGGATTATACTGAGCAACATAGCTATGCCAACCTAGCCCCCCACGTAGATACAGCTACGTTGACTGATAAAAGTTTCCATCCAAGTAGCCATCTTTGTTCAGGGAGCTAGTGTTCCTACACTGGTGGAAAAACCACTTTTGTCCACGTAGACTGCATCTACACTACAGGGTTATGCCGGCATAGCTACGCTGATGTAGCTATGCCGGTACAGTCTTCATAGACACAGCCTAAGTCTTTTTGATTATTACCTAAATACAGAACCATATCAATAGCAAACCTAGGTGAGAACTACAGCCGCCTAAATAACCACCAGCTCCTGCCAGCAACTATTTCTGTGTGTTAAAAAACTAGGAAGTTCAATGGCAAAACCCCTCATTAAGTTTGCACAGTGATAGCTCGTAGTCTTCCAGAACATCAAGTTCAGCAAAATTCAAACTTCTGAAAAATAGGAAATACAGAGGTAAGGTAAATTCCCCCACAACCTTAGCTCTGCCCTTTTTGAGTGATGCCCCATAACACACATACTCTCACTCTGCCTTTTGACTGTAGTGGACAGGCACTGACTACACTTACCCTACACTCAAACCTTGAGCCTATTCCCCCCAACAGAATACTACTCAGGTAAGATGTAACACCCACTTTGTGTCCTTTTACAGCCCCTGGACACTTTCACACAGGATACCACCTAAATCTATACATTCCCGTACCCATCATTAAATCCACAGAGTGCTCTCATATCCCACCTCACTACTAATAGCAATGGCAAGCCCACCGCAGTGCCTGCTACTGATACAACCTACAATTCTGTGTTAATATTTTTCAGACTGGAACATCAAGATGCACACACACACACCTGAGTCTTTTGTGAACATGCATGGAGGGACTCAGATTCAGATCTCCTCATATCTCAGCCAAAGCTCTTCTAAGCTGCTCCAACTAATCCCTCTGTCAGAAACTGGAATGGAGACAATCAGGCCTAGTGGTCCAAGCTGGAATCAGGAGTCCACGGTGGGGTTGGAGTTAGGCTGGAGCAGGCTAAGGCCTGGGGAGTCTGTTGTCACCATCAGGCAGGAGAGAGTTCCAAGTTCTATAGTGACATTGAGCATATTGAGCAGCTGTTCCTCCTCTGTGGCTTATATACCTGGCCTGGGAGTCACACAACCAGTTCCTGGCTTGTGGATTGGCTGGAGCCTAGCACAGGAGGGACTCATCACCTTACAGCCTCCACCATTCGCTACAGGTACATCTAACACACTGAATGCAGCTATAGCACATGCTGATAATTCCAGAGACTATTGCCAGCTCCGGGGGACAGAGCTAAGGTGCCATGGGCATTTAACTCTGTATTTTCTGAAGTCTGAGTTTTGCTGAATTCAACATACTGGAAGGGCACAAGCAATCACCAGGCAACCTTAACTTTCCATTCATAAAGGTTTTTTCCCCATTTGGTTAATTTCTTGAACACCTCTATAAGCCATCAACCCACCAGGCATTACTGAAAGATGCAGGACAGAAAATATATAAAAGCTTGAGTCTAGAAAGAAAAGTGTTAGCTAGAAATGGTTGAAATATAGCAAACAGTTTGCACAAAAAATGCATTAAAATGTTTTGTCAAAACTTCAAGAGTACTGGCCACGTTCGGACTTAGACAGTGACCCCAAGGCTCTGAATTGCATGTACTCCAAATTGCATTGAGAGTTAGAATATGGCTGTGGTTTGCAGTGGAAACTCATCACAATGGGATTGTCAGTCTTATTTGTTAGCATTTGACTTAAAGCACAAATAGTCTAAAATAGTTAAGAACTTTCTTTCTTTGCAAAAAGCTGTTTGTTGTAGAAAACACCAACCTTTATTTTTATTTCAAAACTTGTCACATGACACAAGATTTATAGCCAGTAGATGCTTAATACCCATAACAGAAAAACACTGTATACAAGAACACAATCTCCTTAAGAGATTCATATTGTACTCTAATCTAATGAACATATCAGGACATCCTTGCATAATAGCCTAAAGGCCTCTTCCATTAGAAAAATTAACATACCCTTGTGTAAACTGCTCTTGGGGCATTCTTCTAACTGATCCCCCGCAATTCACCTACTGTACAATTAGACCAGTCCATAAATTCTTAACCTAAATTAAGTCTATCAGCCCTTAACCACCAGGGCTTGCAGTTTTCTTGTCTCATTGACAGCTCCCTAAAAGCAGCCTTGGATGAGACTGTTGCCCCTTCCCTATCACAGGTCTTTCTGCCTCCCCTTCCTTCCCTGTTCTTCTTCCTTTATAGCAGGGCTTGTTTTCTTCATTGGTCACAGCTGTGGCTGAATGCCACATGCTTCCACCATTGGCAGTTCTGACAGCTGTGGGAGTGTCTGGTCAGGCTGACTGCCTGTAAGCTTGAAGAGTAGCTGCATGCTAATGGATCAAGCAGGAGACTTGAAACATACGTTCTAATTTTAGCTCTGCCAAAGACTTGTTGTGTGGTCTTTCTTGAGCACCGAACTTCTCAGTGCCTCATCAGAAAAACAGGGGCAACAATACTCCTACACCTCTATGGGGGTTTGGGAGGCCTAGGCTCTACAGCAGGGGTTCTCAAACTGGGGGTCAGGACCCCTCAGGGGGTCACGAGGTTATTACATGGGGGGTCACGAGTTGTCAGCCTCCACCCCAAACCCCGCTTTGCTTCCAGCATTTATAATGGTGCTAAGTATATTAAAAAGGGTTTTTAATTTATAAGGGGGGTCGCACTCGGAGGCTTGCTATGTGAAAGGGGTCACCAGTACAAAAGTTTGAGAATCACTGCTGTACAGTCTTTGGAGACGTGTCAGATTTGCTTAGTTTGCAAACATCTGTTACTCATGATGATGCATGAGATGGAAAGAACCCAGCTTGACTGTTAGATCCCAGTGTGAATTTGTGGGATAGGAAAAATAAAACCAAACATCTTTGACCAAAGAGGAAGAGGGAGGGAGGGATAGCTCAGTGGTTTGAACATTGGCCTGCTAAACCCAGGGTTGTGAGCTCAAACCTTGAGGGGGCCATTTAGGGATCTAGGGCAAAAATCTGTGAGGGACAGTACTTGGTCCTGCCTAGTGAAGGCAGGGGACTGGACTTGATGACCTTTTAAGGTCTCTTCCAGTTCTATGAGATAGGTATATCTCCATATATTAAATATTAAATTAAAGAGAACAAGGCCTTACACACTTAAAATGCTTTAGCAGCACTGGTGTGAAACTACCTACACCGATGGGAGGTGTTCTCCTGTCAGCATTGGTATTCCACCTCCCCAAGAGGTGGAAGTTAGGTCACTGGAAGAATTCTTTTGTCAATCTAGCACTGTCTACATGGAGACTGAGGTTGGCTTAACTACCCTACTCAGGGGAGGTGGATTTTACACACCCCTACCAATGTGGTTATGCTGGCCTAATTTTCTAGTGTAGACCAGGCCACACCGAGCAAAATTGCATTTCTCTGTTCTCCTGTCTATAAGTAACATGGTAACTTTATAAAGCAACAGATGGTCCTGTGGCACCTTTAAGACTAACAGAAGTATTGGAGCATAAGCTTTCGTGGATGAATGCCCACTTCATCAGACGCAAGTAATGGAAATTTCCAAAGGCAGGTATAAATCAGTATGGAGATAACGAGGTTAGTTCAATCAGGGAGGGTGAGGTGCTCTGCTAGCAGTTGAGGTGTGAACACCAAGGGAGGAGAAACTGCTTCTGTAGTTGGATACAGGGCCGGCTCTGGCTTTTTTGCCGGGGGGGGCGGCCGGAGCCCCTGGGGGAGGGCGGCGAGCCCCGGCGGCGGCTCCGGTCTCCCCCCCGGCGGCCAGAGCGCCGGGGGCAGGGCCGCGAGCCCCGGCGGCGGCTCCGGTTTCCCCCCCGGCGGCCAGAGCACCGGGGGCAGGGCAGCGAGCCCCAGCTGGGGCTCGGCTCTCCCCCCCCCCGGCGGCCAGAGCGCCGCGCCGCCCCCCTCCAGGTGCCGCCCCAAGTACCAGCTTGGGTGCTTGGTGCCTGGAGCCGGCCCTGGTTGGATAGCCCCTCTGCTATGTACATTGGCCAAACTGGACAGTCACTACGCAAGAGGATAAATGGACACAAGTCAGATATCAGGAATGGCAATATACAAAAACCTGTAGGAGAACACTTCAACCTCCCTGGCCACACAATAGCAGATGTAAAGGTAGCCATCTTACAGCAAAAAAACTTCAGGACCAGACTCCAAAGAGAAACTGCTGAGCTCCAGTTCATTTGCAAATTTGACACCATCAGATCAGGATTAAACAAAGACTGTGAATGGCTATCCAACTGCAGAAACAGTTTCTCCTCCCTTGGTGTTCACACCTCAACTGCTAGCAGAGCACCTCACCCTCCCTGATTGAACTAACCTCGTTATCTCCATACTGATTTATACCTGCCTCTGGAAATTTCCATTACTTGCGTCTGATGAAGTGGGCATTCACCCATGAAAGCTTATGCTCCAATACTTCTGTTAGTCTTAAAGGTGCCACAGGACCCTCTGTTGCTTTTTACAGATTCAGACTAACACGGCTACCCCTCTGATACATGGTAACTTTATGCACACCCTATCTGATCAATTCCATCATGTCAGGGAATCTTCTAGGCCTCCCACTGATTTTGGGGAAAAATTGGAAAACCAGAAGGTGAAATGGGGGACACACACAGCCCCTTATATCTGGTTAGCAGACTCAGCAGCTTCAACTACTCTGTAATTGTATATAGATCTCAGAACCAGCTGACAGCAGCCACTAGCACCTTCCAGCATAACAATACCCCCCAACAATACCCCCACAACTCAGCTCTGCCCATCCTCCCAATACAGGTTAACATGTTTAACCTTGAATGACTTATCTCCCAGACAGAAAAAAGTGAGGGAGGGAGGGAATGGGACTCCATAGAGCGCCTGCCAAGGAGGGAGAATGAGGGACAATGGTATGGGGGAGGAGGACACACAGAGTCTCTGGTAAGTGGAAGGGGGTTGCAGGAGTCTCAGAAATAAAAGGGGATGGAAGGGTGACACATTGGGAGCTTGTAGAGGGCAAAGGAGGGATTCAGGGAGCCCCTGGTGTGACAATGAGCTCAGCTGACAGAAGCAACAGGAATTCCAAAATACTACTACTACAAAGGCCTGCTCTTTAAGTCATGTATGAAAACTGACATGCTGGTCTCCCATCTGCATACATCACAAACCCATCATAGGATTGGCAGGCTCCGTTTGACAGGCCTAGGAGTCAAACAGCAAGGGTGTGCTGCAGCTCAGGATGGAGTGAGGTGCCCAAGCTGGCAAAGCTGGACAGGGGAGCTTGTCCTGCACTGACCTGCATTGTTACACCTGTCTGACGCTGGAGCTATTAGTCCTTTGCCTTCTCAGTGTCACCAGGTCTCGTAACTTTTTCCTAAGTCATGGGATTTCAGCCAGGGCTGGAGCCAGTTTGGTAATGAGACAAGAAGCATCTTGTTCCAGCCGTCAGCCCTGCCTAGGGGAAAACCCCCTGACCACTTCGACTGGCTGTCTTCCTAATTGCCCAACTCTTGGGGAAGAGCAATCAGGGGTGCTGCAGGAAGCAAGCAGGGAGAGCTCTCCCGGCTCCCCTCAGCCATCCAACCCCATTCTCATGGTGGGAAAGAGAGAAGAAAATTGTCCAGCAGCTCCCCTAGTCCTCTCCTGTGAGCAACAGGATGGGTTCCTCTCAGTTCTGGGTTTGTAATGGTGTCCAAGGCGCCATGGCGCCAGGCCCACACACAGCAGGGGCCCCCTCGGGCCTGGCGCTCCACTTCTGCTGCAGCCCAGCGGCCGCAGCGCTGGCTCTGCTCTCCAGCCCTTCCCTGACAACCCAGACCCTGGGCTTCTCCTCCCCACCAACTCGCTCTTCCTCTCAGCTGGCTGGGGCTGAGGGCTCCTCTCATCTCCACGCCCCCACCCTCCGTCACTGGCAAGCAGCCTACCAGTGACGGGGCAGAGAGGAGCCCTCAGCCACTGCCCTGCTGCTCCTCCAGGTTGCCGGCAACTGACGGTCTGCCACTTCGGGCTCCCCCTGGGTCGGGAAGCCGGAAGCCACGGACTGTCAACCAGCCGCCCGGAGCGGAGTGGACGGAGTCCCTGCCTGCCGCTCAGCTGCTCTGCAGCAGAGGAAGGGGGATGGGGCAAGCTGCAGTGCGCCTGAGTTTCCCTAAACCCAGCGACCAACTTGCACGGGCAGGGCCGGCTCTAGGTTTTTTGCCGCCCCAAACAAAAAAAAATTTGGCTACCCCCCGTCCCAGCCCTGGGCTCCTCACCGCACCCCCCTGCTGCCTCAGCCCTGGGCTCTCCCCGCCCCCACACACCCCCTGCCGCCCCAGCTCTGGGCTCTCCCCTTCCACCCCCACCATTGCCCCACACACACACCTCCTGCCGCCCCAGCCCTGGGCTCTCCGCCCCCCCCCACCTGCACCATCCTTCCGCCGCAGCCCTGGGTCACTGGTAACTCGCTCCCAGGGCAGGTCTCTCAGCAGGAATTTTAGATGTGCACAGAACACAGACAGGATTGGTTCCCATATGGTTACAGAACTGCAGTAAAGTGGAACAATTTTCAGCTTGTGTGATTAGAGGATTTTTTTTTTTTTTTTTTTT